>NC_136489.1:101725949-101728449 GCF_053919585.1 Euprymna scolopes | reverse complement strand
TTCAGAGTTAGTTGTTAGGTATGTCCTTGAATTGTGGCAATGAGTTTTTAATGAGTTTTATGGCAGCTGGGGAAGTTTGCGACAGTCAGTGAGTGTTTGTGATGTTTTAAAACAGTCCAGTTGCCAGTGAAATATATCTGGGGACAATTTTGAGTTGAGGGCAGATCTACATAGCCCCCATGAGGGACTATATAATATTGTATGGGAAGAACAAAATCTTTCAAAAATATGTGGTTACAAAAAGTTGTCTCTCATACCAGTTCAGGTGAAATGATTTGGGTCATCACTTAGGGACTAAGTGATGACCCAAATAATCGTAATATCAAGCTTCAATTAAGTGTATTGAGGTGTTTCGTTTGGCTAAGTTAGTTGGGTTATTTCCTGCTAGGATTTTAAAAATTCGTTTTTCCACAGGATTTGGAAAAAATGAGTTGTTTTTTGGACTTGCAAAACACCATATTTGGGTTTGTACCACAATCGACAGAGGTACAAAAAGTTGTCAAGAAACAAATATATAACAAATAAATGTTATCAAAGTCAAGATAGGTAATTTTTTTGGATATGTTTTTAGAGATTTTTTTAATGTAAAATGTTTATTCGCTTCAAAAAACAAGTAACATTGAACACTATCAGAGAACAAGAAAAAATGGCCTCATTCAGCTAGGTAGAAAAGTAACTTATCTTGCCTTTGATAACATTTATTTGTTATATATTTGTTTTTTGACAACTTTTTTGTACCTCTGCGTATTGTAATACAAACCGCTATCTTTATATACTTTCAAATTTTGACATATTCGTGGGATTTTACATTCAACTTGTTTACAGTTAAACCATCTTGACATGCCAGTCCCCATCAAATCATCCAAGTTAAGCTACGTTTAGTTTGGTTAATACTTAGATGAGTAACCACTTTGAAATATCTACGTGCTGTAAGCAAACAACCCACCCAGCAAAAATAGGTACTGAGGCTTGCCTGAACTATAACCAGCAACAGACTAGTGTCCTGTATTCGGGTTTTTGTAAGCCATCCATTCTGTTTGAGGCTATCAAACTAGAGATGCACGAATTCCAAGTGCCTTTCAGTTTACCTGTACATGGTACCTGGTGCTGCATTCATCATGTGCTGGAAGTTTCTAGGGAATAGTAATTGCACAAACAATCTCCAGTCGCTTGTATCAATAAAAAAGAAAAGTAAGATTCATTTAAGTGTTCAACTTGGCGAATATTAATTAATAGTTTATTTAATCTGATTTCTCTTTCTGTTTCAGGTATGGTTGCTGAACTTGCCCACCGACTAAGTTCATGGCTGAATAAGTAATGAATTAAAAGAATCGGGCGAGTTATTCTTTCTTTGATCGACAACGAATCGAGATGTCTTCAGCACAAAACGCTTTCAACTGATCCTTTGTCAATAAAAACGCTTAACTATATTGGTGTGATGTGTACTATTTTCTTTTTAAACAACTTCCAAATTTAGTCATTTAAAGCAAACAAGGTTATAACACTAATAAAGATGCGTCTAATTAGAAAGTTTAATAAGAATAAAAAAAAAATCATATTAAATTAAAAGCTCCAATTCTAGTATTTACTTTCATTGATGAAATGGACATTATTCATTAAAACGATGAAACCAATAACTAGCAAGTTTTCCTTTGTTTTTTAAACAGCTTAATTCGTCTACTAAATTTAAGTCAAGCTTAAGTGGGACAACTAGCAGACATAACTGGTTATCTTGTTCAATCATCATCAGCAAAATGATGTTACTTGCGCCACACAAAAACTCGTAGTTTGATTCATTTGATTTAAAATCATTCATGGTTTCGAACCATTGTATCAATAAGTTGATAGAACAGTTCTTCGTGAAACGTTTCTCCGCCAGTCCGATGATCTAACTCATCTGTTGATTCGTATTTGAAGAGACGTGTTTTTTTTTCTCGTTGGTTTTGGATAGGCACGATTCTCTTTAGATCCATCAGCTAATTCGCTTGCTTTAACTTCGACTATAGCAAGCCCTTCCTGTTTGTATTGTGAAACAAATGACATGCCAGTCTTGACGTGAGAAATTTGGTCATCGATGTATATTGAAGGAGTCTGTAGCGCTTTACTTATAATGTTTATTTAACATAGTAACTCATACCAGCTAATCAAAGAAACAAAGAAACACCAGCTAAAGCTCGACATTCCTTGCTGACAAATCCATCTCAACTATCCAGACACACTCGTTCTAATTCTTTGATCGCTTCCAAAATCTCTCTTGTTTGAAAACGCAACAACAAAAGCTTTCGCATTTGCTTCCCATCTTGTGTCCGGAAGGTTTTTAACTTTCAGGTAGATCTCGTGGTTCTTCAGAATAGTCCATAGCTTCGTTGACGTAGCAAATAACTTGTACATACGTTGCAGATAGCCAAAAAAAAAAAAAGATGGAAGAAACCGATGACCTTGCAGCATCAGCAATTACCAGATTACCATGATTTTTTCCTTGCATGTTGGATCTACCATC
>NC_136489.1:101330949-101720949 GCF_053919585.1 Euprymna scolopes | reverse complement strand
TTTTTAGTATAAGCTAAAAAGCTAAGTAATCGATTATAGTCGAGGGCGACTCGAAGTTCCATTTTCAGGATTACTCCACTTACCCTTGATTTTTCCATTATAATGATGTGTTTAATAAGGGGACATCAATTACTATTTTTTAAGTCTTTGATATGACTCACTGATGATTTAGTATAACAGTGTGTATAATAGAATAGTCAATGTAAGTATATTAGTTTGCCTCTTTTTTGTCAGTGTGTGTTCGTGTGTGTGTGTGTGTGTGTGTGTGTGTATGTTTGTGTGTGTTCGTGTGTGTGTGTGTGTGTGCGCGCGCGCGCGCTGGAATTTGTTTTTCAAATCCAATTTTCCTCAACCGTGTGTCCTATCTTCTCATCATGGGAGGGAGATAAATAAATATACTCCCGGAGTTTTGGAGTTAGGGTTGTGCTCTTGGGAGAAAAGGGGTCAGGGAGGTCCTGAATCTCATTAATATATCTGACCTTTTCTCCGTCCATCCTGATGATCATGAGGTCAGAGGGTTAGATTTAAGTCTTTCCTCTTTTGTTCACTGAACTGATTAACAGGATCTCAACAAAGCCAGTCAACCGTGATGAGACTTTAAGTACAATTCACCAATATTTTTACTTTTTGTTGCTTGTATTAAGAGAACTATTAATGAATGTGTATTCCTTGAACTGGTCACTTTTGTTGCTGGACATACTGGCAAAACATGGTTTGGTTGTTTGGTTTTATGGCATATCAACCTTTTTTGGATTATTTAATCTCGGATCTGGACATTTTAGTAAAAAAAAGATTTTATGTTTCAATTTCTTTATATCTTCAAGCATTTATTCATGGTGTTTGGTTTGGTTTGGTTTTGTTACTTTGCAAAGGAAAATTGTTTTTGTTTTTGTCTTTGCAGAGCATGATTGAGTTTTGCAATGAGAAAAGAAAAAAAAACAATAACATTAAGTTTTAGGTTGGTATCTTGAAACATAGGTTTATGAGATTCGCTTCATAATTTGCCTATCTTGATAAAATGAGATTATCCAATATTCTTATTCTTCAATGGTGGCCCGGACATGATCCTCTAAACACACTTTACTTATCGCCATCATCCCAGAATCGTCTCAGTCACCACAATACCTAATTTATACTAGAGGCCGTCTTACTTAGGATACACCAACATTTGTTGGAAATTTTTCTTTTTTCACTTACTACACTTTGAACTTGGCATAGATAAATATGTTTGTTAATCTGTTCCATTTAACCGTGGCCTTAATTTTAAGCTTGACCTTTAAAGTCTAGCAAATCAGTCAAACTTCCTAAACAATAATCCTAAATTTGATAAATATCTGCTTTGTCACTTTGATGGATAAAATTAATTTTCTCACTGAAGATATGGGACATTGGTGCGATGTAACTGTTGGGTTGTTCCCCTTGGTTTTAGAGGAGTTAGAACATAATGAAAAATCCACCACATCGCATGTGTTCCATGAACGCCATACAGAGTAAAGAGTATCTGGCTTGTACAGATACTCTTTACTCTACTTGTAAGATAGAGAACTACTGCAGCTCTTGAGTAGACACTACTATACTTCACTTTTTATCTGATGCTACATTACTGTTCTTTATATGGTTTCGACTGTAAATAAACGTGTGGATTTGTTTTACTATTCACATAGATACGATGTCAAAAATTAATATATAACAAATAAATGTAATCAAAGGCAAGATAAGTTACTTTTCTGCCTAACTGGATAAGATTTTAGTGTTTTTATTTAATGTAAAATGTTTATTCGCTTCAAAAAACATACAGTGTTTATCAGTGTATGTGAAAAAATACAAATGGCAGTGTACTTGCTGTTGAATACTTTAAGTTTGGGAAAATGAGTTCAAACTAAAAAAAAAACTATACAAGATACTGTTAAAAATCTACTCAATATATGTCAGCCTATGTCACGGTAACATGTATTGAGTCTGTTTCTAACAGTATTTTGTATAATTTTTTAGTTTGAACTCATTTTCTCAAACTTAACGTATTCAACAGCGAGCACGTCGCCATTTGTCTTTTCGACATATACCGATAAGCACTTTGTTTTTCGAACTGAATAAACATTTTATATTAAATAAAAACACTAAAAACTTATCCAGCTAGGTAGAAAAGTAACTTATCTTGCCTTTGAAAACATTTATTTGTTATATATTTGTTTTTTGACAACTTTTTCAATTGTATTTGTTTTTAATTTAATCGATTATTCTTTCTGGTGATAGATATGTTTAGGATATATGTTTAATAAAGAGTTGTGAGATAAAATAACGTTATATTCCAATAAATGCTAGTATCACTATGTATTAGACTTAATTTAATATTTTTTATGATAGTTTAAAAGCAATATTGTTATTAGACGTTCCAACTCGATAATCTTTATTAATGTTATGACCTTATTTGTTATTGTTAAATGATTGAAGTTGCTTTAAAACAAGATAACTCAGACTAACAGCAATTTAATAGTAGGAATCTACGTTTAGGTTTAGGCCCAGCTAAAGAATGGGGGGAAATTATTGATAGTGGTTTCAGCTAGACGAGTGTTTTCCGTGAAAGTCAAGCCACGGAGGGGGGGGGGACCATGCATTGGAGCTCAGATGAGCACTTGCCATGAAAATAATGAAAAAGTAGAGACAGGCTCACAACGTCTCTTCTGTTGAAGAAAGGTTGCAGGGAAGAGAAAAGGGAATTCCCCACTTGGCTATGAAGCCTATTTTGAACCCTGTCAAGGTAGGATAAGCTGTTTCTAGCTCCTGCCCAGATGTGACAACAGTACTCCATCCTTGGACGTACTTGGCTCTTATACAGGTAGAGAATTGCATCTGCAGTGAGATATCTACCAGAGCAGTAGAACAATCCCACAATTTTTCCAGCAGCGTCGGCAACAGATTTGATGTGCATGTTCCATTTCAGATCAGGAGTAAAGGTCAGACCAAGAAGCTTGTCAAAACATGGAACCTCTCTAAGACAAGAGCCATTCATTTCAATTGATGCCAGATGGGGATCAGAGCACTGATGATGGAAAGATAGAAACTTGGTTTTCCATGCATTAAAAGCAACCAGCCACCTCTTTCCTCATTGTACCACGTGATCAAGATCAGAGGAGAGAGAATCAGACAAAACTTAGTCATTTACAGCCTATTAAGCGTTGCCATAGATGGTAGTCGTCAGCATAAATGTCTATAAATGATCTAAGGATGTGATTTGGGAGATCATTGATGTAGATCAGGAAGAGGGTTGGGCCCAAGATGAACCTCTGAGGGACCCCAGTATTAATATTGTGAGCTTCTGATTTCTGCCCATCAACCACTACTCTTATGAACCTATCAGAGAAAAATGATTTAATAATTGAAAAGACATTTCCAGCTATACCATAACTGGAGATTTTGTAGAGTAGACCTTTATGCCATATCCTATCAAAGGCCTTTGATATGTCAGGATCAATTGCCCTAGAAAGGAAACCTCAATCGAGAGATTCACTAATCCTATGAGATATAATTGTTAGCACATCTGCTGTAGATCTAGCAGAACGGTAATCATATTGCATTTCACTGCGGAAGTTATTTTTGCTTAGGTGGTTGACTACTTCTCTATTTAACACAGATTCCAGCAACTTACTCATGACGCACAGGAGACTGATTGGTCTGTATTGAAAGGGAGATAACCAATCACCTAAATTTTTAAATATGGAACATATTGATGAGGTTTCCCAGGGTGTTGGGAAGCAATTTTCCTTAAGATAACACTTAAACAGCTTTGTAAGTATAGGAGCTAGTTCTGATTGAAGTTTTTTTTAGCACTATTATAGGAATGTCGTCAGGGCCAGTTGCTTTACTGGAACTGAGGTGTTTGATTAGCTTGGCAACATGGCCAAGCAATATTACATTCGATTATAAAAAAAACAAAAAACAAATGTATATGATAAACATGTCACACCTAGTCAACTTGTCAAGATAAGAACAAAGCTATTCAGAAAAACATAAACGGTCAAACAAAAGGTCAAAGTTAATTCAATACCGGGATAATCGTGTATTGGATTCATTTGACTTCATAGAAAAGTTTTTGCTGTTCCTAAGTCATGCTATGCCACATGTTTTTGAAGCAAATGCTTATCTGAGTATTCAACACTTTGGGGAAAATTTGCACCATGGCTGGTCGATAAACCCGGCTAAATAACATAAAGGTGTTCATTACTCGTTTGATAGTGTTATGTTTTTTTTTTGTTTTTTTTTTGTTTTTTTTTTTGCCTAAGTTGGTTTGATTTGCTTTGGAGAAGTGTACCTACTGTAGATATAGAAAAGTAAAAACAAAATATAAATGACTAGAAAACAGAACATTTTATTTCGACACAAACATTTACAGATTCTTTTATTTTGTGGGATGCAAGGAAAAAGAAGACGTTTTTACTCTCACGGCCAGAGATCCTTACATTATTACCCAGGTCACACAGAGGTCACAGTGTACTAATGTAATAACAGAGAACCTTTCAATAATAGTCATTAATAAAACCATATTTTTATCGTCTTAATCATCTTTCTTCTCCTACAGAGTGTCCAGTAAAATAAATGGGAAAGCTTTTTCATTGAATCTTAATATTTTTGAAAAATTAATTATTCCAAATCAAATTTCTTTCTTTTATGAAAATAAATATGTCATCTTCATTAAAGCGACACTTCAATACCAAAATTAATACGGCAAGTTTAGGAGATAGCTGTACAATTTTCTTAACACTTAGAAATTGAGTTAAGAGAGATTAAGTTAGAAAGAGAAAAAAAATAAACGTAAGAAAAGAAAGCGTCGCATATTTACTTGTACGTAGTTGTTTTTTTTTTTGTTTTTTTTTATTATTATTATTATTTTTTTTTTTTTTTTTTAACAGAACTTTAAGCATTTCGTTTTATTTTTACGAGTATAATCCAGTATTGGCTGGTTGATGCATCTAAAACCAATCTTCTATCTTTCCATCATCAGTGCTCTGTTTGGCATCAATTGAAACGAATGGCTCTCATCTTGCGAAGGCTCCATGTTTTGATAAACTTCTGGGCCTGACTTTTACGGGTTTGTATTACTGTACACATAGATTCGAAAAAGTTGTCAAAAAACAAATATATAACAAATAAATATTATCAAAGACAAGATAAGTTACTTTTCTACCAAACTGGATATAATTTTCGTGTTTTTATTCAATTTAACATGTTTATTCAGCTCGAAAAGCATACAGTGTTTACCGATGTATTGGAAAATTCAAAATGGCGTCCGATTCTCTCTTTAACACGGTAAGTTTGGAAAAAGGTGTAATAAATAATAAACTAGACAAAATACTGTTAGAAATTCGCTCAATATATGTTACCGTGACATAACTTGACATATATTCGGTGTTTTTTAATAGTATTTTGTCTAGTTTATTATTTATAACACCTTTTCCCGAACTTACCGTGTTAAAGAGAGAGTCGGCCGCCATTTTGAGTTTTCCAATACATCGGTAAACACTGTATGCTTTTCGAGCTGAATAAACATGTTAAATTGAATAAAAACACGAAAATTATATCCAGTTTGGTAGAAAAGTAACTTATCTTGCATTTGATAACACTTATTTGTTATATATTTGTTTTTTGACAACTTTTTCGAATCTATGTGTACAGTAATACAAACCCACTTTTACTCTTGATCTGAAATGGAAACGAATACTATACTATGCTTTTTTTGGGAGGGGGGTTACATGGAGGTCACCATTTATCAAGGCCCGGAAGCCACTCGGGGATAAGGGTTATTGCTTATACAGTAATCATTAGTATTGGATATTTGATAGGGTGTCTTAGTTAAGAGAGCGGTTTGTCAGGAATTTGTTTATGTTGGACTTAAAAAACCAATCTAATTTTGCCCTTGTATGTGTGTGGAAGGAAAGTAATAGGAGAATGAAAGAGACTGATACTCATTTGTTGAACTGCTGGTAAAGAAAAAGAAAGAAAAATAAAAAAAACGCATCATCAGCTGGAATATTCGGTTGAGCGATCGTTATCTGTTGATATGGCTACTGAACGGCGCCGATTGTTAAACTCGGCTGCCTGGCAGATTAAAAAGAAAAGGGTCGCATTAATGAAGAAAAGCTATGATCGAATTGGAGTGGAAGGCTAAAATCTGCTTCCATATAGGTGATAAACTGTAGTGAACTACTACTTTTGGCCAAGATATTGTACCATTTTATTGTTATCTTTTTTGTTTTTACACGTCAATAAAAAATGTTTTAAAAATTGGGAGTTAAGTAGGACGTCCCCCAATATGAAAGGGTGAATGCTGTATTATGGTGAAAGAAGATACTAGCTGGGAGAAACTTTTGCCTTTGTTTAGTTCTGGAGTGACAAGAATGACCAACGATCCCCACAATCCCCCCTTTTGAGTTGGCCATATGCGCCTAAGTTTTTTGTTCATCGTTGATTTTGACTGTATTTTTTTAACATGAATAAAAGATTTAATATCTCAAAGTGTAGTATCTGTTCTCTCAGTTACGAAACTTGATCCACCACCGGGCTTTCAGGCTAGGCTAAGGTGTTTTTTCATACTAACTTTTGTTAGCAAGGACTAGAGTTGGATCAAATACAATTGTATTTGTATTTCAATTGTATTTAAATACAATTTTAATGTAATTGTATTTGTATTTTTAGATTTAGGAATAAATGTATTTGTATTTGTATTTGTATTTTTAGACTTAGGAGTAAAAGTATTTGTATTTGTATTTCTGGTAACCTAAACGAAAGTATTTGCATTTCAATTGTTAAAAGTCAGTATTTGATCCAACCCTGTTCACATACATGTTGCGTACGTGTACCAGTCTACCAGCCCTGTCCACTTCCAGTCACACACGCCGCTGCTAGTTGAGTGACGATAAGTCTGTGAGTCAAGTAGCTTCAATTCAGGGTTGCCAGCTTGGCTTTTTTAAGGCCAAATTTCGCGAATTTGGCTTTTTTTGAAGCAGTTTGGCTTTCAAAATTTTTGTTTGTTTTTTTCAAATTTATGCTTCAAATTTGGCCTTTTTCGGATAATTTTATATAAATATTTATTAAATATGGATTATTAAAGAAAAAGTTATAATAAAGTAATTTAAACAGTTGTTTGGATGTCTAAACTTGTAGATTTAAAAAAAAAACTTTTGACCTCCCACTCCCATTCATGGATTTACACCCTCTCGCACTAAGCGAATCTCACACCTAAATGTTTAATCCGGTTTCACAGTTACTTACTAAATGTCTATATGGACCCTTTCACAGAGTTCACAGTTGAGTATGAAACCATTTTGGGGACATTTTTTAGTGCTGGCGCCTTGTCCCTGCCAATTAGGTCACTGAGTATATTTCCTCTGAAATAATTAATTCTTGTATTTTTCGTTTGAAATTCTTTAAAAGTAGTGTTTTGAAATTAATTGAATTAATTTATTTTCAATTTATAGAAATTTGAAAACTTATAACTATAGCTATTTAAAGTTGTATTTAAAATGAATATTTTTAAGTATTCATATACTTTTTCCTGAGTAGTCCCAAAAGTTTAATTAAAAGTCAATAATTATAGATTTTCTAACTATCTTGGATTAATAGACACATTTGCCTTAATAATGACGCATAGATGGTTCTTGGAAACAAAGTCTAGTTTTAGAGTTATGACTAAAATTAAATTTATCAATATTTTAGAGATATTTTAAGTTGATACCTCCAATCCCCCGAGTAAATTTGGTCTTCTGACGACTGACATAATTCTTTTAAGAATATGATTGACAAATAGAAACTTATTTACAAATTGTACCAATAAATATGGTATGGAAAAAATGGCACTAGTAAAAATGGTAAGTAGATGTGGAGTCTAAGATAATAACCAACTACTTTTCAATTATGCTGTCATCTTAGAAATCTGTCGATTATACTCGCATGTTTACTCATTGTAAGTGTTTTCTTCAGATTTCATGTGTAATACTAAATAGATTGTAACTCCAAATGGTTACTAATATCATAATCGTAAAAAAAAACATTTATAAACATCTCTTTTATGTAATCTGTCCCCGTTGTCAATTAATGCTTACATTAAAGTGTAGTACCTGCTCTGATGACCTAACTTTATCTAGTCTGTCCTTGGTCGATGAAAGAAAAATTCTTCTAAATTGGGGTATATATTTTTGGCTATGGGAGATAAATTCTGTGCCTTTTACTTTTTAAGGCAATTTCATTTGGTTTTACAATTTTGCCAGTCAGACTTAGAGATAGAAAAAAGTTAACTACCCTAAAAAGTTATGATGGCCCGAAAATGAAAGATGCAATGTCGCAAGTGGAAGGAGAAAACATGGTGACACTTTCTTGCGTTGCACCAGTTGTATTTGGCCTTGAACACAGCCTCAAACTATTCATGGAAAGTAAACCAACCTACTGCTTAAACTTGGCTAATGCACTACAGTCTTCTATCAAAAAGAGATTGCATCCGTTTCTTGATAGGACTGATGTCATTGCTGCAGCTGTCATGGACCCCAGGTTTAAGCTGTCATGGCTGTCATGTGAAAAAATGAAAAATAAAAATATTTCGAAGATTGTGGACCTAATTATTTCGCAGTCAACTCAGTTGTCTTTGAAGAACACAGTTCAAGAGAGGAAGTTTTTCATGACCGTGAACACAAATCAAGACGAGGCTGACATGAATGCAAAACGCCCTCGTCTTTTTGCCTACATGCCACCAGCTGGGAAGCTAAATGTAAGTCCATCAATAAGCGACACTACAGCGGTAAAGGCAGAACTCGATTCCTACTTAGAAGAATGTGTTCTGGCTTTTGACGTCAACCCACTGAGGTACTGGCGGGAAAACAAGAGCTTCAAGATTTTGAAGCCTTTCGCCAGAAATATTCTAGGGTGCTGTGCAACATCGGCACCATCTGAAAGAGTTTTCAGCAAGGCTGGAAATTTTTATACCCCAGAGCGAGCCAAACTTGGCCCGGAAACTTTCAGAGCTCTAATGATGATAAAATGCAATGAGGACATGATATAGAGTGTAATGTAGATGTCAAATTTGGAAGGAAATATTTCTTCTTTTTTCTTCTTTTCTTCGCATATTTTCAGATTGTTTAAATCAGTTATTGTATTTTTATTTGTATTTTGAGATTGAGGAATAAAAGTATTTGTATTTGTATTTGTATTTTTAGCGTTAGTATTTGTATTTGTATTTTTAGCGTTAGTATTTGTATTTGTATTTGTATTTTTAGAGTTAGGAATAAAAGTATTTGTATTTGTATTTGTATTTCTGGTAACCTTAACGAAAGTATTTGTATTTGTATTTCAATTGTTAAAAGTCAGTATTTGATCCAACCCTGGCAAGGACCGACCCCCTCCTTTGGGGAGTCAGGACCTAAAGGACCGACTCCACATTTGTGGCAGCTTGGACCCGAAAACCGATCCCCTCTTTTGGGAGACTGGAATCTCGGGACCAACAGCACTAGCTGGTAGTTGAGACCTGCCTTTGTTGTTTTTTGCATGTTTTTCTTCGTTCCGATCTCTTCCCTCTAGAGACAGGGGATGGTCTACTTTCTCACCACAATTTCCTGAGCAGCACTCTGATCTGCCAGGCCCAAACTGAGTCTATTTTCGCTGCTCTCCCGTTGGATCGAGCAGACAGGGTTCTCTTTCTCGCTTCCGTTGGGTAGTTAGTGGGTAGGGTGACGTGGGGGTAGGGCGGGTGCTTCGTTTCTGCTCCCCTCTGTGGGCAGAGACGTCTATCCCCTCTCCTAATTGCAACGCGGCACTCTGACCCGCTAGCACCCACTGCATCTTTCTTCTCTGCTCTCCCCACTCGCGGGGGGGATTCGAGCTGCTAACCCGACATCCCCGTGAGGGGAGGTCAAAAACACTAATCTCTTCTAAGCCCACTCCTCCCCCTCCACCCACTCCATTCCCCTGGGTTTTCTTTTCTCCCGCTACACTTTGGTCCATGTCAGCGGCCAGTGCTGCCACCACGATGCCAGGCAGGAGGGGCACATCACTCCAAATGCGCAACACCACCCCCGCAGAGGACTCTCCATGTGAGGGAGCAAGTGCACCTTCCGACGACACGGAACCTGCAAGCAAGGTAGGGCCGCAGCCTGCGGCGACCTTGGGAAAGAAGGGAGGGGTAGGGCCGCAGCCCGCGGCGACCCCAGGAATACCACCTGCAACTACTCCCCACAAGGGCGATCCGGCGGAAAATGCAGACGCAAGAACTGCAGTCGAGGAGTATGCAGAAGGAGCTACACCAGCTGCACTCCTGGACACCAATCCCACGGGAAGTAAGGCGGGAAATCAATCCCTCGCTCCCCAAAAGGGCAACACCCCAGTTGCAGCAGAGGATATGGAAAAAAGCTCCGACGACAAAACCGAGGAGCTATTTAATGCCACACTAGCCTCTCTGCAATCACTTTTTGATGAAGAGACCAGCGTTCCGCCCTCCAGTACTCCCCAAGAGGGCAAGAACGAGAAAAAGGAAGCCTGGGAAGGGGACAAGAAGCCAACCAGTAGCAACCAAACCACACTGGTGGGAACGGCTCCCCGGACCACAGCATCTGCTATGCCAACGCCAGCAGCTGGGAATATAACCCCAGGAGGGGAGACACAACCTACTCCCCAAGAGACGGTCACCCAGCAGCTAAGGAAGAAAAAGAGAAAAGGGAATGACCCGGAAAGCAGAGAAAGCCAGCACGCAATATCCAACACGGATTGGCTAACTCTGGCTGGTAAAGCTCAGACCCCCGAGCCAGCAACTCCCACAACGGCAGTTAGAAGAGAGGTGCAAGCTACGCCCCCCGTCCCTGGACCAGCAGACTCCCAACAGGACGGTGGATCAGCATGGGGCCCCAAAGAGCAGCAGAGCAAGTTGACACCCGAGGACTATCGGAAGCTGTTCGACTCCACGTACAAGGAGTACACTAAGGGGAATGACATCCAACCCCTTCCAGGACAGGTCGAGGGCTTACAGAAGAGGGTCCTGTCACTGATTACATCCGATGTCAAGACGAGGAGCCTCACGGGTGTCAACAAAGACACAATGGTAAACGTGCTGCTGGAGCAGAACATCCCGGCCAACTACATCTGCAGAAGAAGCTACGCGCAGTGGGATGTTCTGCTTCCCACCCCCGAACATGCGATGAAGCTATCCAGGACCAGTCACCAGAGCAGAAACATAAAGCTACAGCCCATTTACATGAACAGGAGGAGGGCTAATGTTTCTGCTCTGAACGTCGCCTGCTATATGGAAGCCCAACAACTGGGGGCCATCCTCAGTCAATACGGGGATGTGGAGGAAGTCACGCCAGTCCGCGATCTAAGAAACATCATGACTGGGGACTATAAAATCCAGATGGTCTTGGACAAAGCGGGATTCTACGGCATTCCGTCCACTTTGAAATTCGGGGAGTGGACGCTCTCCCTAATAGTGGAGCGGAGGAAGCCCCATTGCTGGCATTGCCAGCTACAAGGCCACATGGCCAAAGACTGCCCGAAAAAGAGTGGGAACAAGAACCCAACAAAAACGCAAAGCAAAGTTGCAGGGCCAGTCAAAAATACACCACAAGTCTCCATGCCCGCGCCAACCACAAGTCTCCCAGAAGCACAGGAAGGTTGGTCGACGGTCACTAAAAAAGGGAAGACAGCTAAAAAACCACCCCCTCCAACAGTGACCAGAGACCAGCCAGAAAACAAGCAAGAAGGCACGGAAAATATGGACACGCAGGCACCCTCCACCTCAAACAAGAGGAAGTTACAAGAGTCTGAGGAGGAGGTCGCATCAGAGGAAGAGGAGGAATTACCAGAAACAGCAACACTGAGCGCGTCAGAGATCAGGAGGGCCAGGAGGAGGAAAAGCCGGAAGATGTGAGCTAACCCCCCTACCCCTACTGAGGAAGACACTTCTGGCAAAACACAGGCTGATCCTGCCGTCATCCTTCCACCCCAGCAGCCCAAACAACTCTCCCACTCCCTCCCCAAGACCCCCAAAAACTCTATATGCCCCCCATCCTGTGATAAATCATCCCATCAAAAGACTGTGAAAGCTACCTCGACCCCACCCGCCTCCTCCCTCCCTCAACCTAAAGTGCCCCCTCCCCCAACAACTGCGGTTCGCAATGAGCGAACGAAAAAACTCCCGTTCCTGCCAGGAGGTAGGATCTGCGAACTAGACCCACACCAAACAATACCGGACCTTAAAGGACAACAAAAGGTCCGGTATACAAGCTGAGGAGTCTCGCCTATGTCGGCGGGGACAGCATCGCAGACCCGACGAAATTTAAAGATGCTCCCATGTTGACCACTTTCGTTAGAGTCAACAAGGATGCAAGGACTCAAGCCCTCTGGGCTATGATAGATGCAGCGAAGGATGCGATCCCGGGCCAGCAGCTGGTGGACAGGGACCATCCTTCATTGAACAATTTTTTCTACAAATGTGAGGGCAGAGTCCCCGTGTACATCTACCCCTCTTTCTACAGGGCACTTAAACTAACCTTTCCCCTGGACGTAGGGGGTGTGGCCAAGTACGGAGTACCCTCATCAGACCTACTTACCGGCAGCCTCGGCCAGGCCTGCAACGTCCTCACTGCCAAGGATTTCAGACCTGTCTGTGACACTGAATAAGGTAAGTGAACATGGCTTTGAACTTGGCCACATTGAATGTGAGGGGCATCAGGTGTCGAAGCAAGGCCTCGCGCGTTGTGAGAGACTTGGTGTCCCTTAAGGTAGATATTGCCGCTATCCAGGAGACCCACTTTATTTGTGACAAGGATTGTCAGGTGCTGGTGAACGATTACGATGTTTACTCAGCATATAGCAATAATTATAGTCGTGGCATCTCCTTGCTAGTGAGTCGCACCCTGTCAGCGTCAGTGAAGGTTGTTCACGCAGGCGAGGACGGGCGGCTAGTTGTTGTTGATGTTGCCGTTAATAGTAGTGTTTTTCGGATTGTCGCTGTTTATGCTCCCAATTCTGCTGTAGTGAGGGCATCCTTTTTTCGACGGTTTGAGGGCTTCTTAGTGGATCCGGAACGGTTAGTTTTAATGGGTGATTGGAATGCAATCCTTGATCCCAAAATAGATAAGGTTGGGGGGCTAGTGGGTCGGTTCGGTGTGACAGCACTCTGTTCGACCTGATGGCCTCGTGCGATCTCGTCGACAGATTCCATCTGGATCATCCGGGGCGGGAGATGTGGACGTGGCATCCTGTAGTGCCTTCCCATCTGAGTACTTACTTGGATCGGATGCTAGTTAAAAGAGGCGACGTAGACTTTCTATCGTGCCCCACGTTCCACTTGTTAGGACACTCGGACCATAAACTCGTTATGGCCTGTTTGAACTTAAGTGCTAGGCCTAAACTAGCTGGATACTGGAAGTTCAACAGCACCTTGTTGGAGTTGGAGGACTACTGGTTGAAGGTTACCGAATTAATTCAGCGGGCTTTAGTGGGGGCGGTTACAGGGAGTAAGTGGTGGGTTAGTCTTAAGGCCAAAATTAGGCGCTTCTCAGTCCAATACAGCCAACGCCTCGCATTAGATAAGGCTAAGGCAAAGAAGTACTTTAAGGATAAGCTGACCTGGGCGGTGGAGGGGGGGATCCCCTAGAGGTAGCACTAGCTAAACAAGACCTCAGCCGCTTGGCTAGCGAGCGATATGAAGGTCAAGTAGTTAGGGCTAGATTAATGAAAGTTTCCAACGAGGCTGTGAATGTTGACGCTGTTGAGTGTAAGGCTGCTTTAAGGCACGGTTCGGACGGGTACATTCGTAAAGTACATAACCTGGAAGGACACACCCTAGTTTTGACTCGGGAGATCTGCGAGGGGTTTCGGGAGTATTTATCGGAGCGCTTCACCCAACTACCTGGACTCAGGGTTGAGGAGTTTGGCAGCTATTTGGCTGACTCACCCCGCCTCACGGTGGCTCTGGCAGCTAGCTGTGATGGTCTTGTTACTGAACATGAGGTCATTACTGCGTTGAAGCAGGTCGGCTACAACAAATCCCCGGGGCTTGATGGTTTACCCTACGAGTTCTACTTGAGGCTGTCGCCCATGTTGGTCCCTATTCTGAAGGATATGTTCAACCATTGGTTTGCTCAGGGTTCCATCCCTGGACAGGTGACCAAGGGAGTGATCACATTGCTGAGGAAAGGTCAACGGCATGGTGGGGTGGAAAATTTCGACGATTTTAGGCCCTTGACTAACACAGAGTTAAAGATTTTGGCAAATATTCTTGCGAATCGTTTGCAAGTTGTCATCACTGACTTGATCGAACCGGACCAGACTTATGCTGTGAAGGGGAGATCGATTCAAAACAATTTGCATTTGATACGCTCGATCATAGAGGGGACAGAAGACAACGCCGAAGCCGCGCTGATCAGTTTAGATCAGTCCAAGGCATTCGATAGGGTCGACCATCGGTTCCTGGGAGCTGTGCTAGAGGCCACCGGATTTAATCCGGACTTCCGCAAGTGGATCTTTGTCCTGTATGATAGGCCAACGGTAGCGGTGCAGATCAACGGTAAGCTGTCGGAGTCATTCACTGTCTCTCGGTCGGTGTGTCAGGGTTGTCCGCTGTCGCCTCTGTTGTATGTCCTGGCGTTGGAACCTCTCCTTCGCAAGTTAAGGGACGAGGCGGCTACACCAGTCCTGCACGGAATAGCTCTCCCTGGAGGCACACGAGCCAGGGTTTCCGTGTTCGCTGATGATGTCACCGTGTTCATGTCTTGCCACATGGATGTTCAAGCGGTGGTCGAGGCGCTCGCTCGATATGAAGAAGTCACAGGGGCCATCTTCAACCGCAGCAAGTCTGTCGGCCTGCGGTTAGGGGCCTGGACCGGGGTAAACTCGCTTCCAGGTATTTTCAGCTGGACCGATGGACCAGTCCGTATTCTCGGTGTCTGGTTTGGACCGGGACTTCAGCTGGAAAAGAATTGGTCGGAAGTATATGGCAAGGTCAAATCGTCGGTGAAGACTTTGATTGGAAGGAAATTGTCCTTGAAGGGTCGGGTGGAGACATGTGCTACATACGTCTTTCCACTCATCCTTTACCGATTGTCTGTACTTCCTCTCCCTGCAGAACGACTAACCCGCTTGCAAGGGCACCTCGATTCACTATTGTGGAATGATGGTAAGCATTATGTCTGCAGAGAGGTCTGTGTCCAGAGTCCGAGCGAGGGAGACCTGGGTAAGCCCAGTCTCTTGTGTCATAGAAATGCCGAGAGATTGGCTTTCCTGGGTCGTTCACTTGAAGAAGACACTCCTTGGGTCCCTGTGGTTGAGAAATCGTTTCCCAATCTCAAACCCAACCCCTTGGTAGAAGGTCATCGTAGACCGAGGGGGGAGTCTAAGTTCTTCTCCGAATGCCGGACCGCTCTTAGAGCTTTGCCGGAGACCAGTGTCCTCAATCAGCCAAGAAAGAAACTTTATCGGGAGCTAGTGGAGGGGACCGCGAAGGATCCACTTTGTAGGCGGATGGGATAGTCGATGGAGGTTGTCCGTTCTCATTGGATTTGGGCGCCGGGACGGGAGATTCTGAACAACTCGGAATTTTCCCTCACCTGGCGACTGGTCCGTAACGCGCTGCCCCTTCTCGACGAACTCTGCCGGTATAAAGAACATGCGAGGGGCTTCTGTCCGAACTGTGAAGAACGCGAGCCTGAAATGATCGGGCATGCGTTTTTTAGTTGCAGCCGGATCCAGCCCTTATTGAAGTACGTCGGGGAGGGGTAACAGCTCGCATCGATGCCGAATGTCCGCTCGATCTCGACGAAGGTTATTTTGTGTACAACATGGAGCCGTCATTCCCAGGGAGGAAAGAATGGTTTTCCTGGCGATCCTGGCAGTAGCACGCATGGTGATTTGGATCACGTGCCTCAAGTTGGTCCGCAAAGGGACATCTGTTCCGGATCGGGATCTGATCATTTACTTTAAACATTTGATTAAAGTAAAGATCAGATGCGATTGGAGGAGGTTGCCTAGAGTGGAATTTGACAAGAGGTGGGTGCACAGCACTAGTTTGTGCATCCGTCGAGGAGCCAAGTTTCAATACATGTTCCCTCCTTAAGCATGGCACGGGCGGTGCTGGGGCCTTCGGAACCCATCCCGCTTAGGTTCTAGCTAAGAAAAACTTAAGAAGACTCTTGACTGGTGGTATAAATGAGATCCTGTTCCTGATTTTATTTTTTGGTACTAGAGAACCTCTGAGTCTGCCCATCCCCTTTGTGCCACATCCTTGCTTTTTCAACATCCCCGATCACTCCCCTACTCAGAGGTTACTTTCCAACCCCCCTTCCCCCGTTGCTTTGTTTTCTCCCACTTCCATTAAGATATTTTCCCCAATCCCCATTAGGGATCGCCCTGCTTTGGGGGGTCTAGTCACCTAGATTAGTACAGGGGGGTCTCATTAACAACCCAGTAGGATTTATTTTTCGTTTTTGATATGAACACTTTTAATTAGTTTTCCCCTCTCCAGGAACAATCTTTCTCTTAATTCAAAAACTTTTTATTTTCTAATGAAATTGAACTTTATTTTTTCACACACACACACACACACACACACACACACACACACACACACACACACACACACACAAAAAAAAAAAAATTAACAATAAAAAAAAAAATGCATACACAAACACACAGACAACTGTTTATAAATTGTAAATATGGTTTTGATTCTTAAACGCTGGGGATTTATTAGTTAGTTTAAGATCCATAGAGTGAATTAAGTATTTTGGTAAATGTTGCCAGTCAAGAGTAAGACTCCAAAGTCTACATTTATTACTTTTTAATCGTCACTTTAGTCACAAAGCCCCTGCACCCCCTCGGCCCTTGCACCCCCTCGGGGGTCCGGGCGACAAGATCAAAGTGTAGTATCTGTTCCGGCAGATACTGCAAGCTATGACTAGCTAGGACTAGCAAAGACCAGATGTGGGGGCAACCCCACATGCCTGACCTTTAACCAGCTCCCATTTCCCACCTCTCGGGAGCTGGTCCCCTTTTTCCCTTCCCCCTCCCTTCACTCCTCACATTAAAAATTGGCCTTGTGCCTAATTTGCTCGGTGGGGGAGCAAATAAATACCATCTGTTCCGACAGATACTGCAAGCTATGACTGGCTATGACTAGCTATGACTAGCAAAGACCAGATGTGGGGGCAACCCCACATGCCTGACCTTTAACCAGCTCCCATTTCCCACCTCTCGGGAGCTGGTCCCCTTTTTCCCTTCCCCCTCCCTTCACTCCTCACATTAAAAATTGGCCTTGTGCCTAATTTGCTCGGTGGGGGAGCAAATAAATACCATCTGTTCCGACAGATACTGCAAGCTATGACTGGCTATGACTAGCTATGACTAGCAAAGACCAGATGTGGGGGCAACCCCACATGCCTGACCTTTAACCAGCTCCCATTTCCCACCTCTCGGGAGCTGGTCCCCTCTTTCCCTTCCCCCTCCCTTCACTCCTCACATTAAAAATTGGCCTTGTGCCTAATTTGCTCGGTGGGGGAGCAAATAAATACCATCTGTTCCGACAGATACTGCAAGCAAAGACCAGATGTGGGGGAAACCCCACATACCTGACCTTTAACCAGCTCCCATTTCCCACCTCTCGGGAGCTGGTCCCCTTTTTCCCTTCCCCCTCCCTTCACTCCTCACATTAAAAATTAGCCTTGCGCCTAATTTGCTCGGTGGGGGAGCAAATAAATACCATCTGTTCCAACAGATGCTGCAAAGCTAAGACTAGCAAA
Source organism: Euprymna scolopes (assembly GCF_053919585.1). Taxonomy (NCBI): domain Eukaryota; kingdom Metazoa; phylum Mollusca; class Cephalopoda; order Sepiida; family Sepiolidae; genus Euprymna; species Euprymna scolopes. The sequence goes on along the minus strand of NC_136489.1, from coordinate 101,703,181 downwards.
GACCAGCTATGACTAGCAAAGACCATATGTGGGGGCAACCCCACATATCTGACCTTGGTCACTGAAGGGGCAACCCTTCATACCAACAGTTTATAATCTGGCTCCCACTTTTCTCCTCTTGGGAGCTGGATCCCCCTTTCCCTCCCCCTTCCCCCTATCTCCACATTAAAAAACGGCCTCCTGCCTAATTTGCTCAGTGGGGAAGCAAATAAATAAAAAGACCCTTCCCCCTCGGGGGTCCGGGCAACAAGATCAAAGTGTAGTATCTGTTCTTCAGATGCTGCACTTAAGATGGTTTGTGCCAGTCAATGGAGGGGAAACCCTCTATACTGGGACTATTATTATTTTTGGTAACCAGAGTGCCCCTTTTTTGCCTACTTTTAGGGGAGCTGGTTTTTACCTCACATTAAAAACGGCCTTGTGCCTAATTTGCTCAGTGGGGGAGCAAATAAATACCATCTGTTCCGACAGATACTGCAAGCTATGACTAGCTATGACTAGCAAAGACCAGATGTGGGGGCAACCCCACATACCTGACCTTTAACCAGCTCCCATTTCCCACCTCTCGGGAGCTGGTCCCCTTTTCCCTTCCCCCTCCCTTCACTCCTCACATTAAAAATCGGCCTTGTGCCTAATTTGCTCGGTGGGGGAGCAAATAAATACCATCTGTTCTGATACCTACATCGTGCGAGGCAGTGCTGTTCTGGCGACACATTCTCGTACCCGGAACACCTGACAAGCTTTTTGGGTCGCGTTCTGTCCGCACCCCCACTTTGTCTGTCTTTCTCTGCTCTCCCCCCTCCCCCACGGGGGGGGGGATCCAAGCTGATAATTTACAACCTTCCCGCGAGGGAGGGTCGGAAACACCTTCTCTCTTCCCTCCACTAACTTCCCACCCCCTCTCTCAGTTCTATCTCCCCTCTTGCCGCCTTTTGGCGCCACCTCTTTTTGGCGCCAAAGTTGGCTCCCCACTTTGGACGCTGATTCCACGTCACTTTTTTCAGTGAATTTTTTAAAAGAGGGACCCAAAACGGACACCCCCAGCCCGGGGGCCACCAATATGGATACCCTCAGCCAGGGGCCCACCAATATGGATACCCCCAGCCAGGGGGCTACTGCTCCCCAAGAGGACGAATCCCCAACAGGAGAAAAAACAACTGCTGATGGGGCGTACCGCCCGGGTATGACACCATTGGACGCTCCCCAGAAGGAGGAAAATTTAACAACAGCTCCCCCCGAGGGCGACTCCCCCCAAAGGGGAGAAAAACCAAAATCGGTCGTAGCATCTCACTCCAACCACAAAAAGGAAGAGGTGCCAGACCAAAAGGACAATAAAGGGGACAGCGCTCCCCAGGAGGGCTGCTCTCCCAAAAGGGGAGCAGATCAAGAAAATGAGGGGGCATACCGCCTGGACCTCACAAACGAGGAAGGGGCAGATGGCCTCAAAATAAACAAAAAAGATCATGCTCCCCAAGAGGCAGACTCCCCAAAACGGGAAGCTGCTCCCGAAAAAGACACTAAAAAGGGAGCCACCGCCCAAAAATGTGACACTCCCACAAAAGGACTGACCAATACATCTGGGGAGGCAGGAAGCGTCGCCAATAAACAGGCAGGGGCGACCTCTATAAAAGACCAAAAACGGTCTAACTCCACTAAAGACCCCATACCAACACCAACAAGAGGGTCTGCGTGGGGGAAGACCGTAGAAAAACAACTGTCCCCTCAAGAGTATAGAGACGTGTACCTGACAAAGTACGGACAATACATAGAGGGGGCAGATATAAAACCCATACCAGGTGCCTGGGAGGCGATTGAGGGCAGAGTCCTGTCCTTTGCCATTTCCGATATACCGGAAAACCGCCTCCTAGGGATGAAGAAGGAAGACATGGCGGGGCTCCTCCACAAACTTAACATCCCAGTACTATACCTGTACCAGAGGAGCTTCGCTGTGTGGGACATCCTCCTACCCACCAAGGACGATGTGGAGAGACTCTCCCTCCAAGAAATAAAGCATGGGAGAGGCAAACTAATACCTGAATACCAGGGCAAGAGAAGGACTCGGGTGCAGGTATTTAATGTGCCAACCCAAATACCTGCAGAAGTATTAGGATGCCTCTTCAGCCAGTACGATGAGGTGGAACAGGTGACCCCAGTACGATCAAAAACTGGGACTCACCTGGGCTGCTACACAATAGCAATGAGGCTGAAGAGGGAGGGTGTTCGAGCAATACCACCGCTGCTGACATACAAAGACGCCAGCATAACGGTAGTGGTGGAGGGCCGTCGTCCACACTGTTGGTTCTGCCAAAAGCAGGGCCACATGGCTAGGAGTTGCCCCCAAAGGGTAACCCCTAATCAAACAACCCAAAAGGCGGTCACAACCCCTGAGACAACGCCCGCACCAAAACAGGCGGCAACAACCCCTGCAACTGCAGCACCAACCCCAGCTCCAAGGAAAACCCAAACCACCCAGGAGGCCAAGGGGGAAGAATGGAGCACGGTAGTGAGACAAAAGCGGAAATACATAATCCCTTCTGCCACCGTCCCACCACCAGCCCAAAAATCGAGGCAGCAGCCTCTGCAAATGCAGCAACAACAACAGCCACCACAGCCAATGCCGCGGAAACAACTGCAGCAACAACTACTGCAGCAGCAAAATCAGCAAGTGCAGCAGAAGCAGCAGCAGCAACGACACCAGCGAGAGCAGCAACAACAAAAACAGCTGCAGCAGCAAATAGAGGAGCAGACACAACCAACGGTCCCCACACCAATCGAGACGGGGATCAAGCGGAGAAAAGACTGCTCCTCTGAGGATGAATCCGCAAGTGAAAGGGAGAGGAACTCAACCTCACCTCTCCCCGGTTCATTCGAAAGAATGAAAAAGAAAAACAAAAGAAGAAAAGAGGAAGAAAAGGTGGCCCCCACTCCCTGTGAACATACACCACCCCTAACAACAAAATCCACTTCCACCCCCAAACCACACACTGCACCAACACCAGACACCACACCAACACCAGACACCGCACCAACACCAACACCAGACACCGCACCAACACTAGACACCGCACCAACACCAGACACCACACCAACACCAACACTAACACCAGGCACCACACAAACACCCGTCCCTACACCAAGGCAAACTGAGCCACTACCCCAAAAAGAAAATGGAAAGAATGAACCGAGGGAGGAGAGAGACTCCTCTGCCTCTTGCAGACCAACCAGACTAAAGGTCCTTGCCCCTGAGGAACTATGTAATGTAGACCCTCTATCTGTGGCCACAGACATTTCCCATCGGCAGAGGAAAAACTTAAAACCTCTGCTCGATTACAAACAGATAGAGGGGAAAGATGTAAATATCCCCTCAAATTTCCCGGACGCCCCACTCCTAATAACTTTTGTCAGAACTTCAGAGGCCTGCAAGACCAACTTGTGGACAAGGCTGCAGGCCGCTGAAGGGGCGTTTCCGGGAATTGAACTGGTGAAAAAAAATGACCCTTCTCTTGATGAATTGTCAAAACAATGCAAGCGAAGGGTCCCAGTGTTGGTCCATCCGTCACTCTACAGGGCCATAAAATTAATTTATCCTTTGGACGTCGGCGGCATTGCGAGAGAAGGTCAGGATATGAAAAACCTGACCACCTTGAGCATGGCACATAACGTCGGCGTCCTCTCCCCAGCTGACTTCGGAGCTGAGTGTGACACACCCTAAGGTAGGTACCATGGTGTTGAATTTGGCTAATTTGAATGCGAGGGGCTTGAGATCACCAGGCCGGGCGGCTCGCCTCCGGCACGACCTCTTGTCCCTGGGAGTGGATGTTGCTGCGATTCAGGAGACGCATTTCGTTTCCTCTGTGGACTGTCAGGTGCTGGCCCGAGACTTTGAGGTTTTCTCAGCATATGGTAGCCCGCGGGGGAAGGGAGTTTCCGTTCTGGTTAAACGTACCCTGTCAGCGACGGTCGACGTTGTCCATAGAGATGCGGTGGGCAGGCTGGTTGTGGCCGATGTTGCCGTAAAAGATTCTGTGTTTCGGGTGATCGTGGTTCATGCGCCCAGCACCGCACGTGAGAGGGTCTCATTCTTCAGTCAGCTTGACGCGTTTGTAGATTGTCGGAAGCGGGTAGTGCTAATGGGGGATTGGAATGTCATCTTAGACCCCGACATAGATAAGGTAGGAGGCGGAGCTAGAGGATCAGAGAGGTGCGAGTCCAGCCTGGCTGATCTGATGGCTAGATGCGGTCTGGTCGACAGGTTTCGGTTCGAGCATCCGGGGCGGGAGATGTGGACGTGGACCAATAGCGTTTCCTCCTATCCAAATACCTATTTGGACAGGATGTTAGTTAGGAGAGGCGAAGTAGACTTCTTATCTTGTCCCACGTTCACTTGGCTAGGCCAGACGGACCATAAATTAGTTATGGCCCGGCTGAAGCTAGGAAATAGGCCTAAGTTAGCGGGGTACTGGAAGTTAAACACCTCCCTTCTGGAGATACAAGACTTCCAAGATCAGTTAAGAGAATTGATTAAAAAGACACTAGTGGGGGCGGTTACCGGGAGTAAGTGGTGGTTAGGTCTCAAAGCCAAGATCAGAAGCTTCTCCGTCAAGTATGCCCAGCGCCTCGCACTAGATAAGGCCAAGACAAAGAAGCAGCTAGAGCAGAAACTAGCCCAGGCTATGGGGGAGGGTGATAGGGTTAGTCAGGAACTAGCAAAGCAGGACCTTCTACGCGAGACTAGCGAGCGTTACGAAGGCCAAGTAGTTAGAGCTAGGCTTAGAAAGATAGGCAACGAAGCAGTCAATTCTGATGCAGACGTGCGCCGTGAAGTTTCTAGGCGTGGCTCGGACAAATACATTGCGAAAGTCAAACATCCGGATGGACGCACCCTGGAATCGACTCGGGAGATCTGCGAGGGGTTTCGAGAACATTTCAAGAAGCATTTTACGCAGCAGCCCGATCTTCCGGTCCTTGAGTTTAGCGACTATTTGGCCGACTCTCCCCGCCTCGAGGCGGCTAGAGTGGCTGGTTGCAAGGGCCGGGTGACGGAGCGGGAGGTCTTTACTGCGCTGAAGCAGGGCAGCTGTGACAGATCGCCAGGACTTGATGGTCTGCCATACGAACTGTACTTGAGGCTGTCGCCCATGTTTCTGCCTCTTCTGACGGATATGTTCAACCATTGGTTTGCTCAGGGATCCATCCCAGGGCAGGTGACCAAGGGAGTGATCACATTGCTGAAGAAAGGTGACGGGCATGGAGGGGAAGAGTTAGACGACTACAGGCCCATAACTCTGCTAAACACAGAGTTGGAGATTTTGGCCAAGGTCCTGTCGAATCGGCTGCAGGTTGTTATCAACGAGTTGGTTGAACCGGAACAGAACTACGCTGTGAAGGGGAGATCGATTCAGAACAACTTGCACCTGATCCGCACGATCCTAGAGGGGGGAATAGATGACGACACGGAAGCCGCGCTGATCAACTTAGATCAGTCCAAAGCTTTCGATAGGGTCGAATATCGTTTCCTGGCATCTGTCTTAGAGGCCGCCGGTTTTAAACCGGACTTTTGCAAGTGGATCTCCATAATGTATCGACAGCCCATGGCTGGCGTGCAAGTGAATGGATAGTGCTCGAAACCCTTTGTTATCTCTCGGTCGGTTCGTCAGGGTTGTCCGCTGTCGCCCCTGCTTTATGTCCTGGCTTTGGAGCCTCTTCTCCGCAAGCTGAGACATGGGGAGGCAAATTCGGCCCTGCGCGGAATGTCTCTGCCTGGTGGCTCAGCTGCCAAGGTATCCGCGTTCGCCGATGATGTCACGGTCTTCGGGTCGGGCTTCAGAGACATTGAGGTCGTGTCGGAGGCACTCGCACAGTACGAAAGAATCACGGGGGCCAAGATAAACCGCAACAAGTCGGTAGGACTGCGGTTGGGCGCATGGAGCGGCAACGCAAACCTCCCTGCGCCCTTCAGCTGGACAGATGGCCTGGTCCAGATCCTCGGCATGTGGTTCGGACCGGGTCTCCAGCTTGACAAGAATTGGTTGGAGGTACGGTCAAAGGTGGAGGCTGCAGTCAATTCGTGGCTTCCTAGGAAACTTTCCTTAAAGGGTAGAGCTGAGGTGTGCGCCACTTACGTCTTTCCTCTCATCCTTTACCGACTGGCCGTACTTCCCCTGCCTGCACAACACCTAAAAGCTCTTATCGAACTCTTGTCCTCGCTCCTTTGGGACAGAGGAAGACACTGGGTGAGCAGACAGGTCTGTATTCAACGTCCGTGTGAGGGAGGCTTGGGAATGCCGGACTTGAAGTGTCATCGAGATGCTGAGAGGCTGGCCTTCCTGAGCCACTATATGCAGGATGACCAACCGTGGAACCCCGTGGTTACTGCCGCCTTCCCCGACCTCGTTCTCGACCCTTCCATCGAGAGCCGTCGCAGAATCTGCCTACATGAAAGAGTGCCGAGCCGCGCTAAAATGACTACCAAGGTCCAGTGACCTTGTAACTGCTACCCGTAGGGAACTCCACAGGGATCTAGTGAAGGGGTCCGCTGACGACCCGCTATGCGCGCGTTTGGGGTGGCAGCAGATTGAGATCCACTCCGTGTGGAGCTGGGCGCCAGGTTCGAGTCATCTGAACAATTCGGAGTTCTCTCTGACCTGGCGATTGGCCCGAAATGCACTTCCACTCAACAACATACAATGCAGTTCTGGGTTTTTGGAGTCGCCTGATTGTCCCCGTTGTGGGACAACGGCCGTAGAAACTACAGATCACGCTTTCTTCGATTGCCGCGAACTCCGCCAGTACTGGTCGCATGTCAGCGGAGTGACGGCTCGCATCGATCCTGAGCATCCTCGCCCAGTTACTGTATCCAATGTTGTGGACAACGTGAGGCCGCCGTGGGACCGGGAAAGACAAATGGTCTACGTTACGATCCTGGCCGTGGCGAGAATGGTGATTTGGACGTCGCGTCTGCAAGGTTGCCGGGGGGTGTTGTCTTTTTCTGATCAAGATCTGATCACTTTCTTTAAACACCAACTACGGGTGAAGATCAGATGTGATAGAAGAAGGCTGCATCGCGCGGCATTTGACAGGAGGTGGATACATGTGGCAAGTCTGTGTGTACGAAGAGGAGCCAAAATAGTAATACGTGTTCCCCGCCTAGGTGTGGAACGCGCAGTTCTGTAAAGTAAAATTAAACAAGTAGTCTCTCAGCTAGCTGAGTGTGTGTTCCATCCCTCCCTGATTAGGAAGCCTCCCAGATCCCCATCCCCTCTTACCTGCAATTTTTGTTTTCACCCCTTCCTCTAAATTTTACACATCTTGGAGAAAAAGAAATACAAACTAACCTCCATCCCTTACCCACAAAAATTTCTTTTCTCCATTCACACCCATCTAGAGGGCATCCCCACCTAGAGACTGACCCGCAGAAGCGAGGTTCCTTTTACAAACCTAATGGAACGGGCAGTCTATCAACTAGACGGGGTTGGGAGGATCCCACTAATCACCTTTTGTTTTTTCTTCCCCTGCCCTCGACACAAATGAATTATTTTACCATTTTATTATTATCTTTTTTGTTTTTACACGTCAATAAAAAATGTTTTAAAAATTGGGAGTTAAGTAGGACGTCCCCCAATATGAAAAGCTGAATGCGGTATTATGGTGAAAGAAGATACTAGCTGGGAGAAACTTTTGACTTTGTTTAGTTCTGGAGTGACAAGGATGACCAACGACCCCCAAAATCCCCCCTTTTGAGTTGGCCATGTGCCTAAGTTTTTTGTTCATCGTTGATTTTGACTGTATTTTTTTAACATGAATAAAAGATTTAATATCTCAAAGTATAGTATCTGTTCCGGCAGATGCTGCAAGCAAAGACCAGCTATGACTAGCAAAGACCATATGTGGAGGTTACCCCACATATCTGAACTTGGTCAAGGTAGGGATCACCCTACGACCACAGTTACTATCCAGCTCCCATTTCCCACCTCTCGGGAGCTGGATCCCCCTTTCCCTCCCCCCTCCCTCTCTCTCCACATTAAAAAACGGCCTTGTGCCTAATTTGCTCAGTGGGGAAGCAAATAAATACAAAGACCCTTCCCCTCGGGGGTCCGGGCGACAAGATCAAAGTGTAGTATCTGTTCCGGCAGATGCTGCAGGCTATGACTAGCTATGACTAGCAAAGACCAGATGTGGGGGCAACCCCACATGCCTGACCTTTAACCAGCTCCCATTTCTCACCTCTCGGGAGCTGGTCCCCTTTTTCCCTTCCCCCTCCCTTCACTCCTCACATTAAAAATCGGCCTTGTGCCTAATTTGCTCGGTGGGGGAGCAAATAAATACCATCTGTTCCGGCAGATGCTGCAAAGCTAAGACTAGCAAAGACCAGCTATGACTAGCAAAGACCATATGGGGGGGGGGTAACCCCACATATCTGAACTTGGTCAAGGTAGGGATCACCCTACGACCACAGTTACTATCCAGCTCCCATTTCCCACCTCTCGGGAGCTGGATCCCCCTTTCCCTCCCCCCTCCCTCTCTCTCCACATTAAAAAACGGCCTTGTGCCTAATTTGCTCAGTGGGGAAGCAAATAAATACAAAAGACCCTGAACCCTTCCCCTCCCCAATTTTTTGTAGGGCCTTGTGCCTAATTTTGTTGTTTGAAAATCTTTTTTTTTTTTTTTACTTAATTGTATTTACAAAATTTTAAAAGCAATAAAATATATAAACAGGATCAAAGTGTAGTATCTGTTCTTCAGATGCGGCACTTACATTTCTCGTTCTCGTTCAGTGGAGGAGAAATCCTTCACGACTGAGACAATTTTTATTTTTGTAACTTTTCTCCACGTTAAAAAACGACCCTGGTGTCTAACTCTGTCCCATGGGGAGGCATTGTAAATAGGTATGGTATGCTTCCCTTATTTCTCTCTTTCTCCCTACTCTTCTACTTTTCCCTTCCTTTTTTCTCTCAACGTCACCAGAGGTTTCAGCCAATCGGAATAGAGGACTGCCTCGGAGGGAGATACAAAGAAGAAATCTCTCTCAGACATGCGAAAACGATAGAAGTATCAACACGCGACGGACCAGTTTCCCTGAGTTAAGACCTTTATCAAAGAAATGTACCATCCTCTTTGTACCCTTATATCTTGGAAACTTTTATAAAACATTATCAATCCTAAAGTCTCGTCGCACTTAATTATAACCCGATGTTTTCTTTTCCACATCCGTTCTTTTTCAGCACTCTTCTTGTACTCTCTCTGATTTCGGAGGTGCCCCAAAAGGGGGACCGACCGACATGGTGACCCTTTTTCAAACGTCGTTAAAAGCTATGGTAACCGCCATAAAACTAAACATCATCTCTTTCATCCATCAGAAGACGACCCAATAAAGTTGTTTTAAATGTTAGAATGAGATTCTGTCCACATTTTTTTTTTAAACAGTGTGCAAGTATGCGAAGATTTACCGTGTTTTTGTTAGTGCGTGTGTAGATGTACGTGAAATGATGGAGCTCATACAATATATGAGTTTTGGTGTGTTGTTCTCTCTCGATCAAAGGCAGAGAGAGAGAGAGAGAGAGAGAGAGAGAGAGAGGGGGGGCATAGCTGGAGACCCTGTTCCAAGTTGTGCTGGGTTAGATTTGCTTTTTGCTAATTCATAGTTCTGCTTTGATAGAGATTAATAATCTCGCATCAGCTCGTCATGTATCGAGTTCAAATCGAACACAACTTATTCTCATAATTTTTTTTTTATCTAGAGGCAATATGTGAAAACTCTTTATTTGTTTGTATAAGTATAGTCCGGATAACCCAAAGTATACCATGTTTAGAGATATCCAAGAAAAAATTGGCAATAATTACCAAATTCTAAAACTTATTACTTTATAGTTTTACAAACTGATACCATAGCATGGTCTTGACCATACGCAATCATCTCTAAAGACGACATTACATTTCATAACCTTCTACGGTTACATACTGGAAGCATTTCTATAGGAGTGTCTACATCGAATATTTTATGAAAAACTCCCAGCATAATCGGAGGACGATAAAATAGTCCTGCCAGTCATACGCAATGAGGAGCGTACACACCCTGACCTACTTTTGTGATTTCAGTCTAAAATGTGGAATAAACGCCACTGTGGAATGCATTGCAGAATGTTATCTGTGTGAGTTTGTGTCTAAGCGGAAATATAACGGAAACGATCCTTTTATGCAGATGCTCAACGACATGAATTGATTCCATTGTAACAGGTACAACGTTATGAAAGAGTGTGGCATACAAGTTGGCTTACGGAAAATCAGACCGATGTTGTTAGAGAGGCAGCGAGTGGTAACTTTTTTTTTTCTCTTAATTCTGTTTATTTAAAAAAAAACAACAAAAAAACTGTGGTCGGTTAAAATCCCGAGAACAAGTGAGAGGGCAGTATGTTTTGTCCGTAGAAAAATGACATTTCTGATGGTCGTTGTGACGTTGTGTAGAAAACTAATCAGCATCCTAGATTGACAGGTGAGACAGACCTAAGTGCCCCCCTCCCCCCCGAGTCCGAGTCGATGTTACAGTGAGAACAAACCACCTGGGAAATTATCGATATCCAACTTGGTGAAACGGCGAACCAATCGCGTTTGGGGAATTTCCCTAACCACCCCATCGTCCTGTGGATAAAAAGCTGCGCAGAACGATTTAAACAGAGATTTTTACGCCATGTTCGTGGGAATATGTGAAAGTGATCCCTCCGTATACTCGAACTGACAACCCAATAATGCTGAAAACCTCTCTTCCTCTCCTTCAACAAAACTAAGCTGGAAACTACAAATGATCAAAGTAACACATGAACAGGAACAGGGGACTAGAAAAAAAAAAAAAAAAAAAAAAAAAAAGAAAGCAAAAACAATCTTAACACGCATGACAAATTTCATTGTTGCTGGATAAATTTCTCGGCCTGATTTTTCTTTTGTGTTTTATTTTTTTCCTGTACAAAGCTTCCTTTATCATTTTTTTTGTTGAATGTATGCTTAAAGATTGAATTCGGACCTCACCGTTGTTTCTTTTTCTTTTTTTTTTTTTTTTTTTCTATTGCTGAATTGAAATGATGGACATTTATTTTCAGTGGAAGCTTTTTGTCTTTAGAGCACAGCACAGTGTATGAGGATTCGAGAATAAAGATGTCTTCTGATATTTGATCATGGTGTGATCGACCCTCAAACTCAACTGTAAGTGAATTTTGAACCGAATGGTTTCTTTTTTTTTTTATTATTATTTTTTTTTTTTATCTGTGACCTGTTTGACACTCATGAACTTGAAAATGAGATTTTTCGGATTTTTTTTTTGTTTGTGAACTATTTGAGTCATTGTGACTCTACGACCATATCGGCCATGCAAACTCTGTAACTGTCGCACCCGACTTATGACATGGTCTATCAGTGGGTCATTATTGGTGATCGTGACCAGGATTTGACCCTTGGGAATACGGGTAATAATTGTTGCAGTGATTCCTTGATCAAACCAAAAGGACTCAACACATGATGGATTGGGTAGGTGCTTTTAGTTTTTTTTTTTACTGTTGAGTTTCTTTGAATTTTCAGTTCTTGGGATTTTCTTATCATATTGGTTGTTTGCAAGTTTTGTGGAGAGTGGTTGACAAAAAAGAGAGAGAGAAAAGGAAGCAATATTGAAGAAAAACTCAACAGAGCCAAGGGCGAAGGAAAAGGATGAGATAGATATGGATTCGATGGGGTTAGTAGAGAGAGGATTGAATGAACAAATGGAAGAGACTATGGATACATCCATGGTTTTGGAGACATTTCTGATACTGTTGGGGAGCATGCCCCTCCTGGGATTTGGTGGAAATCTAGGGTAGTTGAGTGACTGATTCTAGACCATCCATTCAGAAAAAGCAAATGGTGTATGCGTTACAAAATCCGGAAATGATGTTGCTAGCTTGTGAGACCACAAAAGGGCCGGTTTCCCATTTTATTGGAAAAAAAGTTTGCAAAGATTCAAAATTGTAGTAGTTCAATTTAAGGGGAGCACTGGCTAAGGAATATTCCCGTGAGCAAATAGCAGTAGATGTGGTCCAGGAGTTGTTCGATTCGAGGCAGAGAGTGGGGGAAGAGATAGTGTAATTGAGAGAGAGAATTTCAGGGTTGGTGATACGGGCCTTTCTGGATACTTTGATACAGTAGAATGGGCCGACTCATGCCTCATTGGCAGATGTGTTGAGTGAAGCCATTGCTGATCGGTACATTAGGGTAGATATTCTTAAGGGGAATCCCCTGAAAGATCTGGCCCAGGTGAGCATTTGGCTTTGGGACTACATCTGGGAATCCCTAGAGTGGGATGCCCCAGTTGGTGAAGAACGCAAGTTGAGAGAGTTAAAACCCAGAGCGAATCCTGTATTGATGACTTGTGACAAAAGGGAGCCAGAGGAGGATTGGAAGAAAGAAGCAGATCCTAGTAGAAGGGCATGGGACCTTCAATATGGATCCTATAAGCCCACTCAAGGCAAGAGAGGATTGATATGCTGGACCTCTAGATGTGAGGGGCATCGGACGATATGGTGTCCCACTAATTATCAGAATTGAAGACTAGGTGTTCAAATGCCAAAAGTTAATGAACCACCCAATGGGAAAAACCAGGTAGGCGCCAGCAGCTCACCCCAACAGAAAGTGGAAGGCTGGGTGGGCATAAGGATCATACTGAGAGCGTGGCAAACGTAGAGAAAAAGTGGTCGGTTTCCCCTCACTGGGCAGTTGCAAAGGTGCTGGTATTATTAAGAGATGGGTAATTTCAGAAGAGGTTGCCCTGAGTGGAGAAACCGCCACTTAGAAGCAATAGCCCCCCTCCACCCCCGAGAAGAAGGACTGTGTTGAATCCTAGCCCCTATGCAACCCCATAAAGAAAACGAGGTTAGACAAGAAGAAGGATCTGAGAGAGGATTATTGCTATGAGTTCTGATGTTCATGAGGATGAGATATCACAAGAAAGCCCCTAAACAAGAAACAAGAAGCACCCAGGTGTTCTCTCTGCTTAACAAAGTGAAAGAACTCACCTGTAATGTGTTAGTGGGAATCATGCAGGTGAAAGCACTGATCGACACTGGGGTATCGATATCCATGATAGATGAATAGGTGTATCGGGCATTGCCAGGGAAAGGAAAGCTGTACCCGTTAGATCTTGTGGCCAGTCAGGCTGATGGTACATAGATACAGGTGGCTGGAATGATATGGTTGCCCTTGTAAGTAGCTGGGGTAGAGGAGAAATTTCCCTTCTATGCAACCCAGGGGCTGGGTAATAAGGTGATACAACTGGGGGTAGATTGGCTCAGTTTAAAAGGAGCAAAGTTGTTTTAACCCAGTAACACTGACAGTAGGGAGAGTAGAAATTCCCCTGGGTGGGGGGGGGGGAGCACAGAGTGTGATTCTCTGCCTGTAATGACAAGGGTAGATGTGAAGCTTTCCCCCCAGAATGGCTCTGTCCTGTGTGGACAGAGTGGGCATTGAGAAGCGTCTGAAAGAAAAGCTGTTTCAGATATCACTCCTAGAGAAATAGACTGATAATGAAGATGGGGTGACATTAAGTGAATCTGTGGTTCAGGGATCGGAGACGATCTCTATATTGGTGGTCAACACGTTGAGTAAGATGGTAAGAGTAAAGAAAGAGGAAGAGCCTGCCTGTTCAAGGCCAATAAGACAGGTTGACCGGGTTCAAACAAAAGTTAAAACAGGTGCTGACTTTTAAAGAAGCAAAATCGATAAGTAACAGGAGAAGGGCAAAGAAAACGACCCCTGGAGAGTCGGAAGATATTTTATTTATTTATTTAATTTATATTACATTTTCACCCCAAACAAAGCACAGTGCCACTTTGATGTAGGGGGGGGGCTACTATCTGTTACATAATTTGTAGGAATAGTATGTGGGGAGTTGAGCAGCAAGATGTCTGTTTACATTACACTTGAATTTCTGCATGTTGGTACAGTCAGGGAAGCAGGAACCCAGAAGGGAATTCCAAAGTCTAGCAGTCCTGGTGAAGAAACTATTAGAGCAGATGTTTTTCTCGCATCTGAGGATCTCTACTGTGTAGGGGTGGGATTTTGCTGCTTGTCGATCTTATGCACTGTTCTGCAGGAACAGAAAAGATATTTCCCCACGGAACATCTTTGATGTGATCCCTGATAGCATCCCAGTCAGCCTTATTGTAGTACCTGAGAAATGACTCTTCAACTCAGGGTCGAGAGTTTAGGGTGATGTCTATCATTATCACAGCATGATCAGCATTCCTGAGAGGACAATTGGCATTTGTTACACAATCCTCAGGAACTGTTGTCAGAAATAGGTCCAGAAGTGAGACTTGCTGATCCTGACGATTTGAAACTGTCAAACCGGTACCCTCAAACCTTTCAGACAAGAACAGCCCAGTCCAATCATATTAGCATATATGGTAAACAAGCACCCCCAAGATGTCCAGTTTTAGGGAATGAGGCAGATGTTGAGGACGGCATTCATTGCCCTAGTCAGGAAACAAGGCTAAGCACTAGGCGTCTCTAATGTCCCTGTGATCGCACCACTGCTCCTGGCTAATAGGCGAAGAATGAGTATGGAAGCTAGGTAATAGGCAGAGTCTACCTATTCCTTAAGCAGTTTAAGTTTGCAAACCGGTGATTTAATCAAGTCACCAGCTCTAGTAAGGTTATCAACCAAGACTGAGGTCTCCCTCCCCCATTTAGTGCCAAGACATATAAGGTCAGTGGCACATATTTAACATGGAAATTTTCCTTTTTCTAGATGGATGATCTGACAAGATCTATGGTTCCATCAGCACCGAGAGGGTTAGTGCCGCACTTGGTTTCAAAGCCAGGTATTTATACACACCTGCATGGGTAGTTAGGATTAACCAAGTTAGTAGCAAAGATTATTAGTACCTGCTATAAAGTTACACTCCTCAAAACAGAATTAAGATTGGAAGATATGGTTATTCACACGTTATGAGTGGAAAGGCGATGGAGGGGTGTAGTTTTAAGATTAATATCTACTAGAGTTAAATGAGAATATGGTTTGTGTATTAATAAACACATTGGAAAAAGTATAGTATAAAGAACTAGGGTATGAGTTAAAATGAGCTTCGACTTTCAGATTTTGGTTTTCATGTATAGACAATCACCAGTACTTTAGCCCATTTAAGGTAAAGAAAGATATCGAGAGTTTCTACTAAATAAATACAAGTACAAACTATGGCTAATAATTATCTATCTTATAGATAAGCTATAGAGTATAGATATGAATTATAGATAATGCATGCCTTCTTTATATTGATAACTATAGATGTTTAGTACCGATATTTAAAGTTCTGCCTTTTAAAACTAGGGATCGGATAATGATAGATAGCGAGTCTGACTGGGAGGATGAAGGTCATAGGTTTTGCTTCCCAGACTATGGGACACTGCGAGGAGCAGCAAAAGCTTTTGCAGAGAAAGAAGTTGAGCCACACCTGACAGTATAGTCAGCAAATGAGTTGAGTGAGCAGGGGGAACCAGATCCAATAACCCTATCCCGAATCCAGGAAATGCTGAGAGAGGAACAGATAGCTTGAGAAGCAAAAGAATTCCTCCTGAGCTACGGTCGATAGTAGCAAGAGGTTTCCCAACTGAAGACTAGAAAAGTCAGAAAAAGAATTACAGTCTTAAGTTTTGAATTATTTTTAAGCAATCACACCACTGGAGTTGTAGCCATTAACGTAGATGTGTGTAGCATGTAGTCTGGATTTGAAAACAACAATACTGATGGAAAAATTAAGGGGGCGACAGCCAAGAAGCGGGCATAACTAAGTGAAATGGCTGACATAGGAGAGGATTAATTGGAGCGGGGGGGGGAATTTGGACTTATTCGCTGTTTTTTATTGGCAACGTCGTACACACAGAAGGTCCCTGTGTGCGGATGCTGCCAATACCGGTGGTGTGGATCAAGCTCAGATCCCTCACCTCCACCCTTCCAAGGTCAGGCAGCATTAAGAATGAGTGAAAAAAAAAACAGAAAGGGGAAAAAAGGAGTAAATTTTGAATTAAAAGTGAATTTTTAACTCTTTAAACTGCGATTTTGTGTAATTAACTTATGAATTAAAAGGTGAAACTTTAAGTTTTCATCTGCCTAATGAGATTAATATATTGAATTAAACTAAAGTGAATTCTTTTTTTAAGTTTCTAAACAATGCTTTCGATGGTAAATAATTTTACGATAAGAAGATGAGTTAATTAACTTGATGAAAAGAAGAAAAAACGCAAACACTCATATATATGTCGTTGCGGATATGTTGCTGTGGAGAACAATTTTCCTGTTGAGGCTATGCTAGCTGATGGATGCGCTCAGAATTGGAAACAAGACCACATTTAAGAAATCCAGTGATGATAATTAGATTTTACTGGATATGAGACCCTGTGGAAAGCTATGGAAGGATCAAGGGGCTGGAATATGTAAATTTAGCCAGGTTGGACATTGGACCTATGACCAGTACAAGGAGATAGTGGAGTATGTTAGGATACTGACCTCTCTAGAACTGGAAGCCCAATTGTTACACTCTCAATGGCAAGAGATAGGTTTGACAAGGTTTCAATCCTTGGCCAAGTCACCAAGGAAGTGAGCACATTGTTGAAGAAGCGCAACAGGCATGGTGGAAGGAACTAGACGATTATTGGCCCATAACGTTGCTAAACACAGAGTTAAAGACTTTGGCCATGATCCTATCGAATTGGTTGCAGAGAGTAGTCAGAGAGTTGATCGAACCCAAGCAAAATTACACTGTGAAAGGTGGGGGGAAATATTCAAAACAACTTGCATCTGATCTGTATGATCCTAGAGGGAGGGATAGAAGATGACATGGAAGCAGTGCTGATCAATTTGGACCAGTCCAAAGCTTTCTATAGGATGAAACATCATTTCCTGGCATCTGTTTTAGAGGCTGCTGGTTTTAAACCAAACTTCTGCAAATAAATCTCTGTTCTGTGCTGTGCACCAAAAGCAGTGGTGCAAGTCAAGGGAAAGCGTTTTCAATCCTTTGCTATCTCCTGATTTGAATGTCAGAGCTGTCTGCTGTCACGCTTGCTTTACCTCTTTGCATTGGAGCATCCTTGCCCACTAAACGTTTCTTACATTATCAACAACATCGGCCTGCTGTGGAACAGAAAGAGACAAATGGTTTTTCTCACAATCTTGGCCGTGGCACGGATGGTGGTATGAACATCACACCTGAGAGTGGACCAAGAAATTTAATCTTTTGCTGATCAGAATCTGATTGCGTTCTTCAAGCACCAGTTGAAAGTCAAAATTAAATGTGATAGTAAAAGATTACATTTCTCAGAGTTTGAAAGACGTTGGATAAGAGTGGCAGGCTTGTGTGCGAGAAGAGAAATCAAGTATGAGTACATGTTCCCCTCCTACACATGGTGCATTGATGGGGGCATGTGGTTCAATGTCCTGTCAAACCCCAGCCTTTTAAGTACGTTTTAAGTGAATGAGGACCCCCCTCCCTGGTAAAGATTTCCATTCCCCATTTTTATTTTTTTTATTTTCCATTTTCCATCATTGGGCTTTATCCCCAATGTGCACTCATCTCGGAAGGACTCTACCCACTCCCCCACTCTTTCTTTTCACCCACACTTAAATCCCACTCCTACTTAGAGATTGACCTGCTTGTTTTTGGCAAACCGAAAAACAGTGAGTGGTCTATTATTTAGAAAGGGTTGGGAGGGCTTTACTAATCGATTTTTGTTGCTTCTTGTTTATTCCCCATTCCCTCATCAATGAAATGTTATTAATGTAAATAATCCAATAAAACTTTTTCAAATTTGGGTATGTGATATTGTGGTAACTGAGATATTTCTAGTTAAGAGTAGGCTAGTCAATTTTAAGTATTTGAGACTAAGGATGACTAACAACACCTATTATTCCCACATTTTTGAACTGGCTTGTGCTTAATTTGTTCATTATGTATTTTTATATTTTGTGCAAATAAATATTTCAAAGTGTATAAGAGATCGTCTAGCTAGTAGTATTAATTTAATTTCAAGATCAGTTAGGTCAGAGTTTTAGCAAACATTAGGGCTTTATTTAGAAGGATTGGGGATATTGACTGGTAATTGTTAACAATGTAAAAGGTTATAAAGCTTAATCCCTGTTTATCTTTAAGGTTAAGGAACCAATTGATAACCGAGTCAGAGCATTGCCAAAGTGAGAGACTAACTTTCTTCTTTATGAAAGAGATAACTTTATCTAGGATTTTGTTTTTCTCTGGACATCAGCAGAATTGCATGCACTAACCAGAATACCAGGAAACTGACCACATTGCATGTGATGTATACTATCGGCATAGTTTCCTTGTCAAAGTTTGAAACCTTGTGTGAATACTGCTTCAGATAAATTTATAGCTCTTTTCTTGGCTAGTCTGAGGAATCAGGGCTGCTGCTGCAAGACCTCTTGCAATTCGAGGTGATATAGTTGCAATCAAAAAACTACACGTGAAAGAGATGAATGGATGCTGACTAATGGTCATCATGTCTTTTTTTTTTTAAATTTTTTTTTTACACAGTGATCACCACTTATCAAGGCCCGGAAGCCACTCTCAAAATATGACATTTACTCCGGTAGAAGTGCCTTCTTGCTAGTGAAGTGCTCTCTATCTGTGGTGATTAATGTTATTCATGTTGATACAGAAAGCAGATATTTTTGCCCTAAAAACGTACCGTGTTACAGGTGGTCATGGTTGATGTATCCAACACGTCTGTGAAAAGGTATTCTTTTTTCATCAGTTGGTGTAATTTCTCATGAAGTGACTAAGTTTTATTGTTGATTAGAATGCGATCCTTGAACCCAAGATAGACAAGATTGTGTGGCAGCAATGTTTACAATTCAACGTCAAAAATGAAAATGCTTAAAGTCTTTCTGTGCATACACTCGCCTGAATTAATAAAAACATTTTAAGCCAATCAGATGTATTTTTTTGAATTAATAAAATCCACTCTGAATGCTATAAAAAGGCAGATTTTTTTTCTTCAATAAGTAGTTGAGCCAAAATCCTTGGACCTACTGCCATCCCATAATCACACACTCATAAGCATACATTAACAAACACACAACTCATTAACTCTTTCATTATTATCAAAGACCAATGTAAAAACTTATTCATTGAAATATTCCTAACCTTTTTCACTGAACTTCTTTCAAATATGAAAGCAAATGAACATTGACTCTTAATAACTTTTAATCAAATATAATTTGTATAATCGAGTGGAGAAGTTTTGATTACAATTTTCAAACTCGTATAATTAAAGGCCCTTTAATTATCGACTCTGACTTCTTTGATATCTCAGACAAAAAATGATTCTTGTTTTACAAGGACTCTAAAAATATCGACAAACATGTTTTCCTATTGATGTAAACTTTAATTTTAAACATGCATAAAACATCTCTTTTGTGAATTTATGCCTTTGAACTCATAAATTTGATTGTGTTTATCCTACAACGTTTCACTCTGTCTCTTATATCTATAATATAAATCTCACCTGTCTGTTTAAATGTATGTATGTATGTCTGCCTAAAATTTTGATAGAGGCTACGGATTTTTGCGAGATTGGTATCGTTTTGAAGCTCACCCCTTCGGACAACAAATATTAAAAAATTGGCCAAAAGCATTAATTCTTTCATCCTCAACTGGGCAGTTTTCTACAAGGAGCAACCGCTTTTTTCAATGATATTTTCAAAAGTCATCCTCTCTTTTCAATTGACTAGCCTTAATTTAAACCTTCTCCACTTCCAGTTTTGTAATGGACGCAACAGCAAAGACGTCACATTTTTTTTCACATTCTTATCCTCCTTCATAGTACGGGTTCGAGCCTGCCTGCCTACTACCACTTTTTTTTTTTTTCTTAACACACATCTCCAAACACCCGGGCAATGCCGGGCACCCAGGCTAGTTAAATTATAAACTTAAAAAAATTTTTTTACTGAAAATGTCTTCCTAAAATAGGCTCATCCTAAAGATCTTCCATCCAAATTGGAACACCTAAAAAGAACTCCTCACAATAGGACATACTAATGACAGAATTCAATCTGGTTGACAAATTTCATTTTAATCACCCAGGAAATAAGATGAGGACATGGGCCCATACTTTCCCTTCTTTTCCTACTTAGATAGAATGTCGGTGAGAAGTGACAATATAGACTTTATTTGGGCCAAAAAACAGGTATGTTCCATGTACAATTAAGTGATAGACCTAATTTAGTTGGATGCTGGAAATTCAATATATTCAGTATACAAGACTTATGGATGAACCTAGAGCCCTTAATTCTATGGATATTTGTGTGTCGATTACAAAGAGTAAGTGGTGGGTCAGCTGAACGTGGTAGGTTAGCTGGAAAGTTAGGATACAAATATTTTTCTGCTAAATACAGTCAATATCTTACCTCAGATAGTGACAAAAAAATAGAAGATACATCCTAAAATGGAGTACTTTTGCCACATGTGGGCAGGAGCTGCTCGGAGCATCCTATCCTACAGTGACAAAGTTCAAAACCAGCTTCAAAACCTAGTAGATGATGCACTTTTCTCTTTCTTGCAACCTCTTTTCCACAGAAGAGAGGTTGCAAGCCTGTCTCTGTTCTATTGTTATTTTTATTGAAACTGCTCGTCTGAGCTTCAATCTATTGTCCCCCCCCACCACTGCCGAATTTTCACAAAAAACACTTGTCTAGCTATAACCACAATCACCGATTTCCCCTACCCTCTGTGTCTTAATCTAAATGCAAATTCCATGAATAAAGCTTCTTTCCAAGAACTGCCCCCCCTGTGAAAGGCTGTTCTACTAGCCTGCTTTCCAGCTCACTACAATATGGTTGTCTTCAAGTCCAATGTAAACAAATTTTTTAGTCCTCCCTTTAAATAATTAAATTATACCCAATTTATACCATTAATGATTACTATGCCGTTGTTTCAGTGACCATCGTACACTCAATAACCCTTATCCTAGAGTGACCTACCATAAAAATCGGGGAGTATGAAGGAATCTTAGTGATGTATGAATTGCTATATGCATTGTGTCAGGATATCAGATGAAATTCTCTTTGATCAATTTGGGGTGCACATTTGCAGAAGCTCTTAACCCATTCAGGATTTTGGCAGTTAACTGACTGTTTTTTTTTTTTAATAAAAATTGCTTCAGACAAAGCATGATGTAATGAGCTAACAAGAACAAAATAGAAAGATGAGTATCACAAAGACAGGCGATGCCTATTGACTTTAGTTTTGAAAAGACCCAGGTTATAGGTAGGAGGTAGGCAAACAGCAGAAAGAAAGTTTCACAAGCTTGCAGTACTTGGGAAAGAAGCTCCCGGAAAAGACAGCTGTATTACAATTTGGTATCAAAAGAATGAATTGATGGCGATCACTAGATTAATGGTCCTGGATAGGACCTTAAACTATATCCGATGGTGAGGCCCCAGCTTGCGGGATTTAGGGAGTTTGGAGCCACCCTTTAATTGCCATTGCTCCCAGGTTCACTCTGACCCGGAGTGGTAGTACCTGTTAGGGTCCCAACTATGGGTTAAATAAAAACCGACTTGAAAAAAAAAAAACATATATACATATTTTATTAAAAAATTTTTTCTTCAAAATCACTGGATTCGGCATTAAATAACCTGAAAAGGGTTGATATGCTGTAAAACAAAAACGACTAACCAACAAACTAGACTAACAAGTCAAATCAGCTGGAACAACTTAGTATGGATCAGACAATTCTGAAGAGTACATGCTACAATTGTATTTAGAGAAAAAATAAACTGAAACTAGCAACATCACATCTGTGAGGAAGAGGTTGCAGAGAAGAGTGAAATCAATCAAATTAGATACGTTTCCGCACTTTATTAAAAACCCTCAAATGAGACAAAAATTCACCCGCCCAAATACGACAACAGTATTTCATACATCGTCTGATATTAGATTTGTAGAGATACATAATAATGTAACCCTTACTTCCCACAGACTATTGTCCATAGTCGTGATCGGTTACAAATTAAATGTGAACTACAACTGTGAGATTACAAGCCCTTAATATATCCAAGGCCTTTGACAAAGTTTGGTACAAAGGGCTGCTAATGAAAATTAAATCATACAGTATAACTGGACGTATACTAAATATAATTAGATTCTTTTTAGATAATAGGACCATCCAGGTTGTCATTGATGGACATTCATCCAAGTAGCATAACAATGCGGGAGTGCCTCAGGGGTCGATCCTTGGACCACTATTATTCCTGATATTTAGAAACGACCTCCCTGATGATATTGTGTCTGAAATGAGTATATTTGCTGATGATACAATGCTCTATAACATGCATGAGGGAAGAACGGATGTACATAAATCTAAGACAATGGCAGAATTGCTAGAAAATGAAATCCAGACCGGGGCCGCAAATGGATGGTAACATTTAATGCTAATAAGACTAAACTACAATTACAAGACACCTCTCCAACCACTGATATCCATGACAAATAACACCCTACCTGAGAATTCTTCCTTCAAACTCCTCGGCTTAACATTCACAGGCAATATGAACTGGAACAAATGCATTGAGGACATTGCAAAGGCTGCTGCAAAGAAGGTGGGTTCCTTCTATTGAACTAGAAGACTACTCACACCTGAGAGTATCCCGGCAACCATTCGCCCCTATATGGAGTAACGTTGCCACATCTGGGTTGATATATCTACCACTAGCCTCTCCCTCTTGAATAGTGTCCAAAAAAAAGTTTTAAATATAATAGGTCCCACTTTGTCAATTAAGCTCCAATCCCTGTCCCATTGCCGCAATGTTACATCTCTGTGCCTGCTTTACAAATATTTTAATTAAATGTGCTCTGATAAACTTATTGAACTTGTGCCCCCTCAATGTACATATCCCTGACAAACTCGCTTAGCAACAAAATCTCACCTCTTCATTATTGTCCCTAAATGCCAGAAAGCTTTCTATGCTAATAGTTTCTCCCCTCGAATGGTTGGACTTTGGAATTTCCTTCCTGCTACCTGCTTCCCTTGCTGTACTGATATGCAGAAGTTTAAATGTAATGTAAACCAACATCTTGTAAATCTTTCCTAGACATGGTCCAAAATAGAAGCCCCTTTCACCCAAGTGGCACTATGCCTTGTTAGGGGGTGAACATGAGTAAAAAAAACCTTGTCTAGTCTTGGATCCTTTAAATATACAGGGTGACCCCCAAAAACCGGCCCCAACTCTAATTAAGACCCGTCTCTTAGTGTTTTGTCCGAATGAAATGAAACTTTGGTCATAACTAGTTTATTATATTCAAAACATCACATCAAAACACTAGGGTTTTTGGCCTTTTTTTCTCCGTTCTACAGCATATGTTCTAGATAGCCTCCATTTAGCTCTGTGCATTTCTTGAGGCGCAGCACGAAGTTGTCCATGACATTCTTACAGACCGAATTGGCAATGGCTCTCATCTCCTCCCTTGAGTTCCGTGATGGTTCTGGGTTTCCCTGTGTAGACTCTGTCCATAAAATAGCCCCAAAGAAAAAAATCGGGGGGGGGGGGCTTAGGTCTGGGCTATGAGGTGTCCACTCAAAATCAGTCTTGAGACTGATCACTCGGCCTCCGAAGTTCTCTTTCAGTCAATCTCGGGACAGGTTTGAGGTGTTAGAACTTGCTCCATCCTGCTGGAACCAGAACTTGCTCATGAGCGACGGGTAGATGGTCTGGAGCTGACTCTTGAAGGTTTTGAGGATCTCCACATACCGTTTCTTGGTGACTGTCACTGCTGCACGAGATTCTTCGATGAAGATTGGTCCGATGATGACTTTGGCCGAGATTGCAGCCCACACCGTGCACTTAGGAGAGTGCAGGGGCTTGGTGGCTACTTCATTGGGTCTGGAGGACCCCCAGAAGACATTTGTCTTGGAGTTTGCCTTTCCATCAAGATGGAAGTGGGCTTCATTTGAGGTCCAAAGGAGGTTAAGGAAACTTGGTGTCTCCTCGATCTTCTTGAGTATCTTGACTGCCATAGCCCTCCTCTGTTTCTTGTCTGAGGCTGTAAGGGTCTGCAGCGTCTATATGGGTAAGCCCTGATATCATTCACCAGCACTCTCCTGCAAGTCTTACGGGACATACCGAGGGACTGACTTCGCTTACGCACAGAGCGTTTCGGACTCTGCTGGAGAGACTCTCTCACTCTTTCGACCAGCTCGGCTGTTCGCTTCTTGGGATGTCCCGAGTGGCTTGGACGGTTCTCTCTGGCAGCGTTGAGGTTCTCCACAGTCCCATACTTCTCGAAGTGGTTCACCCAGTTCTGAATTCTGCTCTTGGATGGAGCCTTTTCACATTCGAACTGACGCATTTTTTTTTTTTTTTTTTTTTACACAGTGATCACCACTTATCAAGGCCCGGAAGCCACTCAGGGATAAGGGTTATTGCAAATACATTACGTTAGTGTGGAGATTTGATGAAGTGTTTACTTAAGGGGGTGGTTGATTAGGAATTTGTTAACATTGGATTTGAAGACATCCAAGTTGTAGTCCAGTGGGATGCATGAAACTGTCCTGGGTTTTCTTAAACGAGCCTGTCTTGTAGTAAAATTTAACACAGTGTATTCTTTGTCCCAGATCCCACTGGGGTCTTGGTGTACTCACGGTCGTTGATTCTGCCATGTCCTGTAAAATAAGGGTAATCGGTGA
Source organism: Euprymna scolopes (assembly GCF_053919585.1). Taxonomy (NCBI): domain Eukaryota; kingdom Metazoa; phylum Mollusca; class Cephalopoda; order Sepiida; family Sepiolidae; genus Euprymna; species Euprymna scolopes. The sequence goes on along the minus strand of NC_136489.1, from coordinate 101,678,473 downwards.
ATAAATAATGGAGATATCAAAGTGTACACGGGCCCGTTTTTTGGGGGGTCACCCTGTATTCAGGCATTCATTGGATGCTAGAATCACATATCTATCGTTCAATTTATCTCTGAGGTGCACAAATATGTGGAGACTCTAAGTCCATTTGGCAACACAATTTCCACATTAACGGGTTTTTGGGAGTAATAAAACAGTACTTTAACTCTCTGGGGCATCTTTAAGGTTGATCGTACTAGTGGTTTCTTCTCTCACCAAAGGTCACCATTTAGCTGGAAACTCTCGTTGCTGAAAAGGTTTGATTTGTTGATGTCTGTAAAAAAAAAAACTGAATCACTTCTAAAACATGGAAAAGGCAGCACTAGTGTGGATTTTCAAGGAACTATGCAGAAGACTGTGATTGTTGAAAAATGCTTTTTATTATCTGCTGCCTCTCTCATTGTGACTATCATATCTACCTCAACAACCTCTCCCTATTTTATCTTCCTTTCCTCCTTCTAATAATAATGTTATCTTTTCTTTGCTCTTTCCCTCTGTCTTCTTTTCTTTAACAAATTAATTTTACCCAGAATTGATGATTCACTGCGAGAATTTATTGTTAGTAACTTGTCATGGAGACTTTTAGTTGATCTTCGCTACACCCAGCCATTGCTGGGAATTTTATCTTTGCTTCTTGCACTAATTAGCAATAGTAATTCAAGAGAAACCACCAGCAAGGCTGGTTGCCTTCGCCTGGGATCCATAATAGTGTTGCAATAGTTTCAGTGTAAGAAAGTATTCAACAAGATAAAGAGAACCAACTTTATGAGAAATAGAAGGAGCAATAAATCTGATATATGAACTTGCGGAAAGATTTGACGAGAAAGAAAAACCAAGAATTTTCAGAGTCAATTTAACCCACTTTGAGGAGGTGGGAACAGCTAGTTGTGAGGGGAGTTAGCAGAGTGTCAATTCCTATATGTGTTGAAGCAGGTCAGCTGCAACAAATCACATGGACTTGATGGTCTGCTATATAAATTTTTGAACCTGTCACATATGTTCATACTACTTCTGATGTCTGCGTTCAACCATTGGTTTGAACAGCAATCAATCTCCGACCAAGTTACCATGGGGGAATTATTACATTGAACAGCTCCTTGGGGTATGTTGGAGTTAATACTGTGTTTCAGATTTCTGCCCATCAAAAACTACTTGTGTAAACTTATTAGCTAGAAAGGATTTGATGGCTGAGAAAACGTTACCAGATATTCCATAGCTAGCAGGTTTGTGAAGTAACTCTTTGTGCCAGATTCTACCAAAATCTGCCTTTGATTTTTCAAGAACTAGAAACAAAGCTCCCACCAAAGGATTCACTGATCTTATGCGATATTATAGCCAACACATCAGCAACTGATCTTGTAGGATGAAATCCATATTGCTTGTCACTAAGTAGGTTGCTTTTGCTAAAGTGATTGACAACTTGATTTATCACCAATTCAAACAACTTACTAATGACATAGTTAGTAACAAGAAGATCATTATTTTGAAATATTGAGCAGACGACAAGATTTTCCAATTGCAAGCCTATGCTAGAAAGTAGAAATAATGTTAACATATGAATTTCAGTGAAGGTCACAGAGTACATGTCTGCATAACCTGCAGGTAGTGTGATTGAGATGGAGGTTCAAAGGTCAGCTCCCTAGACCAAACGCACTAGAAATGCAGGGATGATATGACAGAGATTATGTCACATGTTGGAGGAAGAGAGCTATTTTGAGCAGTCGAAACTGAGAAGCAAGAGAGATGAGATGCATCTAAAAGTGTACAGAGAATCCAAGAGAATATTGCCTTGGGACTGCCAGTACATCGACCATTTTAAGGCTAAGTAAGGAATAATTTAATTGGTCTCTTCCCCAAAGAGTAAACTCTCTGAATAAAACCTTTAAAATCCTAGTGAGTCATCTAATGTATTTCTATGCAGAAGTAGATTTGTGTTACATTAAACAGAAGATAACAACCACAAGGCGATCATGGTGCAAACATGGATAGCGATCGTACACGTTTGTAACAAAAAACAAACAAAAAAAAAAAACAACCCCCCCCCCCCAAAAAAAAAAAAAAAAACTTTTTGTGATTGTTTCTTGATCACTTGAAACATTGAAAAAAGGGTAAAAACATGGCAGGGAAGAATGAGATGATCACATGTCCATTACTAATCAGTAAGTTAAAAATTTTGTCAAGGGTCATGCGGTACAGTTATAGAGAATCTGATTGAGCCTGAACAGATTTTTGTTGTGATGTGGTGATCTATCCAAAGCAACCCACATCTGGTTTGTGCAATCAGAAAAAAGTTTTTAAAAAATGATGCTGAAGCTGTTCTGATAAATTAGGAACTGTCCAAGATTTTCAATAGGATCGATAATCACTTACTTGATACCTGTTCTCAAGGCCAACAGAGTTTAACCAAACTTCTGTAAAAAGATCTCCACTGGAAGTGTGCAGTTCAAATCTATCCAGTACAAAAAAACCAATGGCAGTCGTTCATATCACCTCAAATCTGTAGACTGAGAACTGCATGATCATTTTTAAATCCAATATTAATAATTGTCAAACATCCTCATAAATTATAAAATTTTATTTATCATTTTCAATCCTCTCATGATATTCATCATCATTCAACTGGCAATTAACCCTTGTCTTAGAGTGGCTTTTCATACAGCGTTAAAACTTAAAATTTTCAATATTCTACGTACTTTATCAAGAACCTTGAGGCCAACAACGGCATTGATCCTGGAACATTCTAATCATTTTCCTTAATAATCTTCTGCTAGAACTTGCTCCTATCCTTATTCGATCATTGTTTAACACTTTATGACCTGGTTGAATTAATTCATTCAGTCGTAAATAAATGAATATAACAGCATTAATAAAGTAGGAATTGCTTCAAACATGTCTTGTACGTATTAGCTCAGTATTTGGGTAGAAGCCAGATACCTCCCGATTGCAAGTGTCCATAGCTTACATTCAGTATGCCGTCATCTGTCTCAGAGTGAAACATTTCGTTTGTTGTCATAAGCACACTTTTTTCAAGCACTATGGATAATAATGAAGGTAAGTTTATGAAATGCAGAAATTCTCAGTAGTAGATTAACTTCATAATTTTTCCAGTTTAAAGACAATCATAGTATAATTACCAGTAAATATTTTTTTAATTATCTACATCATAATTCAGGTCACAAAGGGTTAAAGATTTAGTTTTTTTTAGTTGTTGTTTTGCAGCATACCAACCCTTTTTCAGGTTATATAATACAGAATCCAGTAATTTTGGAAAAACTTTTCATGCTTCAAATTCTTTATATCTTCAAATATTTATTCATGGTGTTTGATTTGGTTGTTATGTAGAAAATGTTTTTTTTTTTTTTTTTTTTTTTGCAAAGGGAAAGGCAAAAAAAAAAAAATGCTTGGTGCATTTTAAGTCAGGAAGTCAGTTTTTCTTCAAACAGCCTGATCTCGTACACTAGCCCTTGCTTAAAGGAGAATAGTTTTCCTCTCCCTGTGTAACATTTTATAAACAAAAGTTAAATGAACAAACTGTTTTCACATGTTTCCAACAAATGTGCACTTGTGTATATGTGTGTTATTGCCAGCAAGCCATCAAGAAACAAGACAATTTTTTTTTTTTACATACGTGTACGATCGCTATACATGTATGCACCATGATCGCCTTGTGGTTGTTATCTTCTGTTTAATGTAACACAAATCTACTTCTGCATAGAAATACATTAGATGACTCACTAGGATTTTAAAGGTTTTATTCAGAGAGTTTACTCTTTGGGGAAGAGACCAATTAAATTATTCCTTACTTAGCCTTAAAATGGTTGATGTACTGGCAATATTCACTAAGATTCTCTTTAAACTTTTAGATGCATATCGTCTCTCATTTTTCATTTTTGATGGCTCAAAACTCGGCTCCCCTCCTCAAACATGTGACATAATCTCTGTCATATCATTCCTACATTTCTAGTGAGTTTTGTCTCAGAGCTGACCTTTGGACCTCCATCTCAATCACACTATCTTCAGGTGGTCTTCAGGTTATCCAGACATGTACTCTGTGACCGTCACTGAAATTCATATGTTAACATTATTTCTACTTACTGACATAGGCTTGCAATATTATAACATTTGGAAAATCTTGTCGGTCTGCCCAGTATTTCAAAATAATGATCTTCATCTCAGTACAAACTGAGTCATTAGTAAGTTGTTTGAATTGGTGATAAATCAAGTTGTCAATCACTTTAGCAAAAGCAACCTACTTAGTGACAAGCAATATGGATTTCATCCTACAAGATCAATTGCTGATGCTGATATAATATCGCATAGGATCAGTGAATCCTTTGATGGGAGCTTTGTTTCTAGAGGAATAATTCTTGAAAAATCAAAGGCAGATTTTGGTAGAATCTGGCACACAGAGTTGCTTCACAAACTTGCTAGCTATGGAATATCTGGCAACATTTTCTCAGCCATCAAATCCTTTCTTTCCAATAAGTTTACACAAGTAGTTTTGGATGGGCAGAAATCTGAAACACAGTATTAACTCCAACATACCTCAAGGAGCTATTCTGGATCCAACTCTTTGATTTTCATTAACTTATTTAAAATCAAGGGTACTTTCATTTGCTTGAATTTTTATTTGCATGTTAGAATGTCAAATCCAATTCAAAAATAATTTTTTTCTAAAATTTTATTGGAAGGCATTAAATTTTGATATTCCCAAATGGGAACATCGGTTTATTTGAAATAAAAACATTCCCCAGAACCTTGCAGGTGGTATAAATATGGTAAATAACCATTGATATAACTACTAACATGTTCAATCTATTAAAAAACATCAACATCTATAAAAAAAAAAAAAAAAAAAAAAAAAAAAAAAATTCAGATACCCGTCTTCAATCCCCATCAACCTGGAAATCTAATTTTTTCGGCAAATTGAGTACTTCAGCAAATAATCGAAAACATTTAAAAAAGATTACTTTGGACATTTTGTTACTTCTAATATTATTGTCAACCAATAAAAAAACTTTATGTGATTCTTAGTAAACAAGCAGTGGGTCATCTAAACAATGTTCCCAAAAGGGAATATCGGCTTTAAATGAGTTTTAATGATCTTCTGAATCATATATTGACATCTATGCTGATGATACTACAAAGAGCAATACAGATAGTTTTTTTTTTTTTTTTTTTTTTTTTTTTTTTAAATTCAATTTTCACTCCAAACAAGGCACAGTGCCACTTTGAAGTAGGGGGCTACTATCAGGGACATAAGTTGCAGGAGTATTATGAAGGGAGTAGCAAGATGTCTGTGCACATTACACTTTAACTTCTGCATGTCAGTGCAGTTGGGAAAGCAGAATCCCGGAGTGGATTCCAAAGTCTAGCAGTTCTGGAGAAAAAACTATTGGCCTTCCTACACCTAGGGATCTCCACTGTGAAAGGGTGGGATTTAGCTGCTTGTCGGGGATATTCACGTCTAGGGGATACAAGTGCTTGTAGCTTGTCAGAGCATTCACCATTAAAGTATTTGTAGAACAGGCAGAGGGATGCAACATATCGTCGATGGGACAGAGGCTGAAGCCTAGGTGACAGTTCAGGGCCTATCAGGTTGGTAACTCTCTTTTGAACCCTGTCCAGAAGTGAGAGACAAGTAGCAGATGCATTAGCCCAAATGTGACAACAGTACTTCATACATGGGCGAATGGTCGCCTTATAGAGGTACATAAGTAGTTTCTAGCACGGTAGAGAGAGCCCACCTTTATTCGCAGCAGCCTTGGCAATGCTCTCAATGTATCTATTCCAGTTCATGTTTCCTGTAAATGTTAGGCTGAGGAGTTTAAAGGAAGTACTTTCGAGTAATGTGTTCTTGGCCATTGCTATTGGTGGTAGAGAAGGTTTCTTGTAATTATTGAAGGAAACAAGCTTAGTCTTGGCAGCATTGAATGTGAGCATCCATTTTTGTCCCCATTCCACTACAGATTTGAGGTCATCCTTTAGTGCTTCTGCCATTTCCTTGGATATGTGTTTATTTTTTTCCCCCTCGTGCCTGTTATAGAGTGTGGTGTCATCAGCAAATATACCCATCTCTGAAACAATTTTATCAGGGAGGTCATTTATGAATATCAGGAATGATAAAGATCCGAGGATAGACCCCTGAGGTACTCCTGCATTTATATCATATTGTTTAGATGTACGACCGTCGAGGACAACCTGGATTTTTCTCTTAAGGATTTAATTAGATAGTGATGGAATGATTCCAATACAATCACTGATTCTATTTAAAATTCATAAAAGAAATTGATTGAAAATAGTGACGCAACTAAATTATTTATCTTTTAAAACAAAGTCAATTTGCATTAGTTCGTCATTATACAAAAAAAAAATTTGAATTTTCTTTTTTTTTTTTTTTTAGAAACAATTGAAAATAGTCAATGATTATTATGCAAAATATGAAGACTATATAGAAACAAATCCCCCTCTTCATGTTAGGAATGAGTTTCTAAATAAAAATGTTAAATCCATCCATAGACTTGAGCCCCTGGAGGAGCATAAGCCATCCACAACTTTGTAGATGCTTTTGTAGCGAGGAGTTCTTTTTTCGGGGTGAGGGTGCTGGCCTTACGGCAACCTTCCCAGAAGGTACATACAAGGCCTACCCATGTTTTTATCTTAATTATGAAGATCTGTTTGATTATTGCTAACAGATATGTAGTAGATTGATTAGTTTTACTGGGAATAGAATATCAAAATACGGATAATATTAAATATTTGCAAATTTGTAGATTAAAACCCTCAGCTAAACCACGGCAAAAAAAATGAGATTCTATTTTGATTTTTAGGTGATTACCAGCCGGGGTGCCTGGCGTTGCCCGGATTTTGGAAGTGTGTGTTGAGCAAAAAAAAAGAGAAAAAAAAAAAAAAAGTGGTAGTAGGCAGGCAGGTAGGCTCAAACCTGTACCACAAAGGAGGAAAAGAACATGAAAAAAAAAGAAAAAAGAAAACTTTGCATCTATCGCCAAACCGGAAGCGGCGAATGTTTAAAATAAGGCTAGTCAATCAAAAAGAGGGGATGACTGTCGAAAATATCGGTGAAAAAAGCAACCCTCTTTGTAGAAAAGTTCCCTGTTGAGGGTGAAGAAATTAATGTTTTTAGCCATTTTTTTTTATATTTGTCATCTGATGGGTTGAGCTTCAAAACAATACCGATCTTGTGAAAATCCGTCAAAAGTTTTTGCGAGACATACAAACATACATACATTTAAACAGGTGAGATTTATATTATAGACGTGTGAACATCTTAAAAACACTTTGCAGAAAGGAAAGAAAAAAATCCCCAAAATAATTTTTTTTTTTTAAGGATTTAGAGTGGGAGATCAGTTTTGTATATAAATTTAACGTAAAATGATAGTGATTTCCAAGCTATTTTAGCTTTTAAAGATTGTTCACTAGATGTTTTTTACAACTAACCTTAAGTCTGACTGGCAAGGTTGTAAAACAATGCGTAATCACGTAAAAAGAAGAAAAAAAAAAAGAGAAAAAGGCTATCTCTCAAATAGTCACACAATTTATCTTACAGAGCAAACTAAAAGTTTTGAGCTAACTGCTTTACAATGTTAGTCTTGAGAATTGGAGCTCATTTTACATTAAATTTAAATGTGAAATAGATTCCCCACTCTAAATTATTTGCAAAAAGTAGAATTTTTTTGAAATGGTGATTTAACGGAGCATGTTAATCTATCATAATATAGCAACAATAATAAAAATACTATTAATACTAATACTGATAAAAATAATACTAATAATAATACTGAGTAGTTCTTGCATAGTAAAATAATCTTCTACAAAGAAAACAATTTAAACTTTCACATTAAAATATAATTTTAAATATGAAACAAAAAACATGTAGTTAATTTTTAATTCATAATACACATATTAAATCTCTCTAAAATAGTTAAATTATCTATGTGGATGCGTACATGGCAAATTCTGTCTTTCACAGTAATCAGTGTACTTAGAATGGAAAGAAAATGCAATTACTGAACTGTCATACGGTTTCAATAATAATCAAGAATCATTTTTATTATTAATCTTTGAGTGGTGTTTGTCCACAATTCAACCTAATTAAAAAAAAACACACTAAAATGTTGTACTTGTCATGGAATGAAAATATCATATTCTAAAATTATGTAAATTGATCAAGTATTTTTTTTTAACCAAGAAAAACAAATTTTATAAGAAAGCAAGGTAGACCTATTATATTGTACAAACAAAGGGAGACAATTCGACTAGCAAGATTTTTAAAATTTTAATTAGCCTTGTAATGGGTAAAAAATATTGTTAAAAATCGTAAAATTTGATTTTCTTATTTAAAAAAACAAACAAACAAAAAAAAAACTACCTAATTCATATGATTTTTGGAATATGACATTTTTATTGTGTCGGATATGTACATTATAAATTTTTTCTGCATAATTTTTTATTTATTTATTTTTTTTTAAATTAGGTTAAATTCTGAGTAAAAACCCTTTGATTTCATTGCATTTTAGCTCCATCCACATTTTATATCTTTTTTCCATGCATTATTTGGGCCAAACAAAAACCTATTATATAAGTTTAGGATAGAGCCCAACAGCATAAAATAAATGAGTTTACTTTTTAAACATTTTTCAGAACTTTGGAAATCAACTGCATTTTTTTTAAAAAAGCTACCTAGTGTGTTTATACAAAATTTCATTTTTACAAATAAAATAAATTTCTTTTCATGTCATTACGATGTGTAGAGTTTGGTTTTATGGGTAGTTTAAAAACAAACATCATTCCATCATTATTAGCCGCAATGGAAAATTAAAAATAAATAGTTTTTGAAATCTCAGAAATTTTTCTGATACCCTTAAAGTTCTAATCTTTATGATTCCTGATTCTTATTAATCATCCCAACACTAGTTACAAATCCAAAATTCTAAAGGCTATCTTGTTTTCACTTTCCTATAATGAAAAGAACAATTTCAAAATGATGCATAAATAAAAGTCAGATATTTTTTTGTGAAACAAGCAGAAAAGGTTTATTGGCAACAAATGTTTTGAATGTACAATTGATAATTAGCAGAAGCAGTTTTCAGTTTTGATTTCATGCAGTAGAAGATTGGATTGGATCGCAGACCCACATGTTTGCAATTAATGAGGATGTGTTGGATTATAATCATGTGTGCATGTATCTGTACATAAAAGAGAGAGGTTAGAATGTATGTGTGTGTGTCTTTTCTGTACAAACATTAATGATAAAACCTGTCAATAGGAATAAAACTATTCTTTCACAGCGTTTGTCAAGTTTAAACTGTGAAAAGAAAAAAAAACATTTACAAGTTTTTTTTAAATGAAGTTAGGAAATTTTACATTATATATATATATATATATATATATATATATATATATATATACACACACAAATATCGATACATATATATATATATATATATATATATATACATACATACATACATGCAAACATACATATATATACAAACGTGTGTGTGTATATATGTATATGTATGGAGGTTTTAAAAAATCCTTAAAACCTCAAATTTTTCAAGTAAATCGAAAGGCAATACATTTAGGAAGAGTATTTTTGATTTGACAAAAGGGGAATGGTACATTGGATATGATATATAAATAAATAATATACAAACACCTGAAAGAAGTAAATAGACACTCTTATTATTAATAGGAATGACGATTGCTCTTAGAGGGTCCTAAAGGACCTAGGTAAGATAATGATTATCGGTTCTTGTTGAGAATTCATCTATATTAAGAATAGTAAATTAAACAATTTTATTTTTAAATAAGAAACTTTCAAGTGATTAATAATTCGTAGGCATTACAACATAAATGTAGTAAGAATGAATTATTGTTCACTTATTTTTGTTTTCTTTGTTTTTTTTTTTTGTAAATTTTCCAAAATGGCAGACAAGACAGTTGCTCTTCAGTTACCCATAAAATTTGATTTCATTTAAAAATAAAACTTGATCAATGTATGTGATTTTTGGAATATATTTTTGTTTTATCATGGCTGTGTGCATCATACAGATTTTTATTTATTTATTTTTTAATATTGGGGAATTCTAAACAAGAACCCAATTATCTTTCCTTGCTGATGAATTGGGCAATCACTTGGTTAACAGTATAAAGCGGAATCTCGATGTTTGCATCAATCTGACAATTCCACTGTCATATTCACCTATATGGCTCCTCTGAAACCAAGAATTCTAATGCTTCTTTGGCCAGTGTATTACTTAGATGGTGATGCACAATAGATATATTGATATTCGAAACACAAAAACTGTCAATTAGTAAAAAAAAAATAATATTTAAAAATTGACTTTTGTCTCGTACAGCTCAGAGGGCAAAGTGATAGTGAAAGAAACAGAAACTTTAAACATGTATGAATTATATTTGTGGACGTGTCTATTTAATTCTGTCATCTCTCCTCTGTAGATATAATTATTTTGTATCATATTTTGGACAAGTTTTAAATTTAACTGCATAAAATTTTAGAGATACTGCAAAACAAATATTTAAAAAATAAAATATGTCAATATTGAAAATTTTACAAAGAGACCTTTACCTCCCGTACAAAATAAAGAGGCCCACAGCTATTGATACATTATTATATTTTTTTTGCTGTGTACCAAATTATATCTAAAAAATTTTTGATATATATATATGTCTCTCTCATATAGTTTTTGTTTGATAAAATTTTAATCAAAAAATACAAGAGACATAGTAGAATAGTTTTTTTGGTTAAGAACAAACACAATCTACCTTTAAATTCCACATAGCCATAAATTAATCACCATAATGAACATTTTAATACATTATATAAAGAAAGTTTGTCACAATGATATTTAGGTGCTCGTACATTATAAGTCAATACCTAAAAATGTATTTGAAGTAAAAACACTATTACGCAATTACCCGTCATGTAAAAATTAGTAAAAATCCAACAATTATGAAAAATGATTGACTAGAAAAATAATTACAACAAAACAAGATTTATCAAATAATGCAGATTTAATGGTTTAGTCTATTCCGTATGACAAACTGATTTATCTCCCTTGTTTTCACTCAACGTTTGCTATTTCAATTTAAAAAAAAAATGGCGGTTCGAAAATATGTTACTGGCAATTTTTTGTTTTTGTAAACAAAAATAGTTCTTTATCTGCTTTCATAATATTTGGAATTTTGACTAATTTAAACATGACATGTCAGTATGTGAATAATGTTTTAATTTAAAATGCACATTTTTGATTTTGTAGATATCCACTTATAATGTGTAAGCACAGATTTTTTTTTTTTCTAAATTACAAAAAATTTTTTTATGATGTTAAACTGTTGATCAGAAAGCAAATGGTGAGAATAAAGTTCAAAGAAAAAAACTCAAGTATCAGGTTTGATTTGTTGGCTGTTAAACAAAACAAAACGTATTTTTCAATTGTTTCTACTGTATCATTGAACTCAGATTTTGGCCATTCTTAAGTGAAAAAATATTAGTGTTTGTGTAGATGGGCAATTGTTTAAACCAACGCATTTCAGGTGAAACTATTTTGTACTTGCATGTCATGTCAAAGTTAGTATAAATTCCTAAAATTACGAAAAAATGATCCAATAGAAAAATAATTACAAGTAAAAATAGAATTTATCAAATTTCATCATGTTTTAATGTGGAAGAGTTGTGCAACCAATTCAGTATGACAAACTAATTTATCTCCCTTGAATTAAAAGTCTGCTATTTTTAAACAAAAAATCTCAATATATAATTGCCGATGATTTTTTGTTAGAAACACATCTAGTACACATCTTCTACTGGATCATTTTGAGTAATTTTAAACATTTATTCTAATTTCGACATGGCACATAAACATGTAAAGTTTCCATCTGAAATGCATTGGTTTAAAAAGATCACTGATCTACATAAGTACCCAAAAGGTTTTTCTTTCCTTCAAGGTTGTCTTCATAATTTATTAATCCTTTAAAATTAGACTAGTTTCTCTCTTTAACAAAAACGCCTCCTCCCGATTTACAATGGTAAAAAGTGTGGAAAAAAAATATTAATATTGCAATGGCATCAAATATGGGAACCATATTATTAGACACAGAAAGTTTCCAAATTTTAGATTTTTCTGAAGAATCAGAAATTTTGCCATCAAGGACAATGAAATAAATTGATACAAAAATATACATCTTTGTCCAACACACAGTTTATTTCTTGTAAATCATGGCAAGTTTAAAAAAATAAAAATAAAAACTTAGTTCATCATCAACTTTAAAATAATGAACTAATTTTGAATTGCCTTTATTTTTTGTTCTTAGCCACAAGGGCAAGGACTAGCATCTTATACACACTTTAAGATATTAGCTTAATAATGTAAAAATGAAAAAAAAAAAAAAAATAAAAAAAAGGCATCTGGTCCATCATTAATCTGTCTGTAAGCTACAGAACTTCTAAGATGGAAGAAGTGACAGGAAGGGGGATAATTTAAAAACAAAATCTTTAAAATTAAACCGATTTTGTCTAACTTAAAATCCCCCCAAATAATTTATAGAATACCTTTTCAATATTTTTATGTACTTTTTTGTGTACATATATATATATGCACACACACACAATGTGACTAATAATAACACACGCATACACGTTTAAATAAAACAAATTTATGACTATCAAAAGGGGCTCGTGGGACATTTGTTGTGTGCTTCAACTGTATTTTGTTCACTTTCAGAGTAACCCTTGGGAAATGAAACGACAGTTTACTGTCATGAGACAGAGGCTGAGTATATGGAATAATATCTGGATGAGAGAAATGTGGCTTATGTTGATAAAATTTGATAAAAAAAATAAAAACAAAATCTGACATGTAAAGCCAGAATTGACCAAAAGCAACACAACTTGATAGATGAATCCGTTAAGACTAGCCATGGAAAGCCGTGAAATGAACAGTGATGCTTATGAATGAAGCTGGTGCATCCGCAAATTTCATACAAAACTTTCTGCGTCTAAAGCGTTGTACTTTTGAAAGGCTCGGTTTCTCATGTTGGGAATAGTCTGCAAAAGAGGAAACAGAATAAGTCAGAAAAACAAAACCAAAAGATCTATTAAAGACAAACAAACTTTATCCGTATTATTTGAAATCTTCAGATTGTTATTCTCATCTCGAGTTATTCACACAACCTTTCAGTTGATACCTCTGACCTTCTTCAAGTGTATCTTGTTGAACTTGGAATCATTTCAATCCTCTTATAATATTCTCCATCATTTAACAATCTATTCATCTTATTATCCTAGACTAGCTTTTAACTTTGATAAATTGTGGCTAATAAAATTAATAAATGAAAGGAAACTCATTTTTTTTTTTGTTTTCAACTATTTGTGGATTCTTTGGACTACTGTTCTCATCTTGAGTGTTATTTTCAAACGTTTCAGTCAATGTAACCTCTGACCTTCTAGTGGGGATGATCTCTTCTATTCTCTACATCCTCTTACAGAAAAGGTGTTGTTTCCATTTCGCTATCATTATTTTCAAGATGAAAGATGTTCATCTGTGCTTCAACCTCTAATATCCACAATTTTTCTTTTTTAATCATATCAAAACAGACGGAAATACAAGGCAAAAATTTCTTTAGTATTATATTCAAAGTTAAAAATTTTTTTTTTTTTTTTTTAATATTAAGCTCACCATATTGACAAGTTAATCCTTTTCTTTAAGATAGGATATGCATAGAGATACACAATATCACACACATTAAATGCGAAAAGCAACATTTTTTATGTAAAAAATAAATACACATAAATAAAAAAATTTTTTTTAAAAAGTAACCCAACTTAAAATAGACTGCAGAAAAAAACAAAAACTATTAATGATACAAAGGAAAAAAAAATGTACATTTTATTTATATGTAAATTTCATCAAAATATCCCACAAATAAACAAAATGTTATGAATAAAAAATTAAGAATTTCACTATATTTACCTATTTTTTCACTCTAAACTAAGCTGGTTTGTGATAACTAGTATATATATTATTTTTTTCTTATTAGATAAAAAAAAAAAACAATCAGGAAAATATTTTTGGAATACAATTTACATCCTTCTCTTTCTTTATATCATAAACACTTTATAAGCATCTTTAGACAGTAAAGTTTTACAGCTTTATGAACAAAACTCTTTAAATATACAGTGTAGTCCAAAAAAAAAAAAAAGCACTGTATTTTGTTTTTAATCTCAAAGTTGTATTTTATTTTATTTTTCAGGTGGTATAGACAGCGGACCTGGGAGATTCTTTTGACATCAACATGGATTCAACTGGACTCTATACTATACAGCAATAGATAAAAACCACCGAGGCATACTTTGCAACAAAATTAGTTTTTTTGACACAGCAGCAATTGATAGGACAATTCAACGTTGGGTGATCAAATTTTGAGAGACAGGAAATGTAGCAAATGCCTATGTAAGCCACAGCAGTCTATATCATTCAGCCATAATTACTGACAATATTCAGATTTTAGGGGAATGCCTTAAGAAATACCCCCCCAACACATCTACTTTCACAAGAAACTAGCATTTTGAGAACATCAACTTTAAGTCTCCTCCATGATTAGTTTAATCTCTTTCCTTACAAAATTCAGACCTTGTAGAAGTAAACCGATCACAATAAAACAGAAAAATTTTGTGAAGATAGTTAAAGGATTGAAAATGATCCTAGCTTGTTGGATTTGATTTTCTTGAATGACACTTAAATGGGCATATCAACAAGCAGAATATGCGCTTCTGGGCTCCAGCTCAGCCCTATGAATATACCCCCCCTCGTCCCACCTCCTTTTAGCCAACAGATAGTGACTGTGTGGTATGAGGTGACTAGATAAAGCATTAACTATTAAAGACAGACCACTGATAAGGTTTAAATTTTAATCAGATTTGAAGGTTACAATCTCTTATTATTCAACTACTATTTGGTGAAAAGTTTTTCAATATATCTTCTCTGGGAAACATTTGAGATAAAAAAGAAAATAGGGCACTTATTTGGATCATCATATATTATTTAAATGGCATGTGGAGGGAGAAAATAAATAGCCAATGTGATTCTGTTTAAAAAAAAAAATATTGTGAAACTGTATTTTCATATTTTCTTATTGTATAATTGTCTATAATTTGTTTCTTTTGTTTAATTAAATAAATGATAATTTTCATTCAGATGGTTTGTAGTCTTTCACTGCAATTTTGAAATTCTTTTTCTTTTGGTGAAAAGTAAAATAGATTAAAACAAAATTAATGAATCATTTGACGAATAAAACTACATAAACTTTAATGTTAACTTAGAAGCAAATCATATTTTAGAAGAATTTCAATTTATATAAAAGTAATGCAAACACAGATTACACTTTCATTTCTTCATTTTCAAATTTTCTGACATTTTCTTTCTTTTATTTTTCATTGTTTAATAACATTAAGTAATCTTCAAACTGATAACAAACTAGATTGAATGCATAGCAGTATAAGATCACTACTTAAAATACAAATTTGCATTAAAAAAGAAAATTATTACTAGCGAGGGTGCTTGCCTTTGCCCAGTCGTAAAATACACTTAAATATATTTGAATTCATGCAAATCTTGCATTTATTTTTACACAGCCCATTCTCTATTGAATATTAAATTGTACCTTAATATATAGAACTGATTTCAAACGATAAAAAAAGAAAAACAATGACTTGGTGCCATCAGCTCAAACCAAAACATTTACTGCTCCAGTCGCATTCCCTACAGTTATCAACAGATAAGATTTAAAATTAAACCACTTCAAGGTGTGAATAAATTTTGCGCATGCGTCAACAAGAAGCAAAGGGAGAAATCTGAACAATTCATACTAGGTTCATGCTGTCCCATTAATCAAGAATTATTTTCTTCATAAAAATAAAACTATTTGATCAATTGACGTGATTTTTGAAATATAATATTTTCATTTGATCATGATTACCTACACCATACAGATTTTTCTTATTTTCGTTTTTTAATATAGGGGAAAATTTACCAATCTATATTCATATAGAAAAGTTACCTTGTCTGTGTAAAGAACAGTCTACCAAATTACTGTCAATTTTTGGTCTACAGATTTGAATCTTGATATGATCAAGTTACGTGTTATGTAGGTTACAGTTTGGAAGCCGATTTCAATTCTTCAAGCATTCATATTTCTCTTAGAGAAACAGTTGTTTGATTAGCTATAAATGCGAAGTGGTTTAGAGTTATTACTCTGATGGAAAGGAAGCCTAACTTCTCTACTTAGGCCCAATTTTTAGTACCCGCCTATTTTGTGTCGTTACATAGGTTATATTCACAAGGAAAAATTTTTTACATGCAATTCCAAAACCTTAGAAAGTCTGAAGTTTGCAAGTTTAGGATTAACAATCCTTGTTATTTCAAAGGTAAAACCTTTCACAGATTCATTAAAGAAGACTTTGTTGTCTTCTCGAGTTATTTTGGAAATCACTGCTTAAAAATGTTACACATGTTACAAAATAGTTAAACGTTACAAAAAAGTTATGCATGTTACAAGTCTGAAATGCATAGGTAAAAAACTCATTTTCAAGATTCTGTTTCAAACTTTTGTAATGTTTTATGGCTGAAAAAAATGTTTCAAGTTAAATCAAAGAATCTAGAACATATTTTAATGCCAAACGTGTTTTGAAGTGAAAATAATGATAATAGCATCAGTCATGTCAGTGAAGCCCTACGTGAAGTTAATTTTTTGTCCTTTTGTGGAAAAAATTATTCTCAGGTGAAGATGAATTCTAAAACAACATTAAAGGGTCTCAATTCCTCCATAATTTCAGAAAGGAGGAGTCAAGGAACATCAGAGAACTTCCTTCAGGAGGACCAATTTCCGATAATTTTCATTTTTTCATGAAAGTCAGTTTCTATCACACTGCCACTTTCCCGATTTCTATTAAATACATTTTTATCATCCAAAATGTCTGTAATTAATGTTTTGATTGAATATTCACTATTTTGTATCCAGATTTTCTGAATGGAGGATAATAAAATGCCAAAGACCAGTGCTAAAAGGGTCTGTGCACATCGGAAGAGGAAAGCTGAATCAGATCCCGACTATCAAAAGAAAGAAAATGAACGGATTGCTACCCATCTTCAAGCTCAAAAAGCCAAAATGACAGAAGAGTTGGCAAGGCACCACCAACAAACCACTGAACGAGTCTGAAAGTGTCGATTGCGTAAGAAACTCCAAAAAGTACAGCAGTCCGAAAAACTCGCTGTAAAAAACGGTCCACGGTTCAAGTTGCCACAATCATTCAGGAAGGTTGTCAAAAGATTTACTTCCGACTTGCCGTTGTTATCGTCCAAACAAGTTGCTGCTGTGGCTGGCTTGGCTATATGAGTAGGAATCAAACTTAGTGAAAAAATGGAACGCAACTTATCAGGCAGGACTGAGCATGGCTTGTCTGAAAAACATGAAAAGCTAAAGACTTTTTTTTCAGAACTAATATTGTTTATACCATGCCTGGCATGAGAGATCGGATTACTGTCTGGGAGAATGGGATGAAAACAAAGCTGAGAAAGTAGTACTTGGTCATATTTCTGAAAGAAGCGCATACCCTTTTCACCAAGTGCTACCCAGACATTGCTGTTAGCTTCAGCAAGTTTGCCTCACTTAGACCAACTTACGTATTGTTACTTACAAGTTCAACATCCTTATCAGTGCAAATGCCAGACACACAAGAACTTTAACCACAAACTGAAGTGTCTTAGTATTGCATATGACGAACATTTCTCACCTTCTGCCTTGTGTGAGGAAAGCCACAATGACTTGTTGTCTTCCTGTTGGCAAAGTAACTGTGACGAGTGTCAGGTTGGAAAGAAACTGGTTATTACTAAGCCTGATGCAGAAATGGTTCAGTGGAAGGAATGGGGAAAGAATGACGCTGGTTGTCTCTAGTTGAATGACAAACAAGGTTGTGTTGGTGAGCTTAAAGAAGCTATCTTTGGGGTCTTTCTTCAGGTGTAAGAACTTCAAAGAAGACAAGAAGAATGTAAATGGACACATGTTGCAGATCGATTTTGCGATGGGCTACAGCTGCAAGTACCAACATGAGATCCAGACAGCAATATGTTAACCGGCACATTGTACAGCAAGGGGAAAGCTTGCAAGTGTTTCTTGATAGTGACAGACAGCCAAGACAAGAGCAAAGAGACTGTTTTTACATTCATCAACAAGCTGTCAGAGCACATCAAATTTGAAGCAAATGACACTTTAACTATCTATACTAATGGGCTATTATCTGAGTTTAAGAATAAACACATGGTAAAGATTGTGAGTGATTTGTCAAGGAGATTCAAATGCAAGGTTATGTGGAAGTACTTTGCCACATTTCACAGCAAAGACGTAGTTGATGGTATGGGGGATCTGCAAAATCTATTGTCAGACAAAGGGTGATGTCCAAAGATACCAATGCAGATGTTGTACAAGGTTCTGTGGACTTCTCCAGAGTTGTTGATAGAGACATGTAAAATGTCAAGGTATTCCAGGTAACCAAGTCAGAGATTTCAGAGTTTGTAAAAAGTGAAAATCCATGGTCAGGTGTAAAAGATGCTAGCGGTATTAGTAAAATGCATGTGCTTGCCTGTAGCGACGGTTCAAGGGTGGAAATATACCAAACAAATAGTGACATTAGACTATCTGGTATTGTATATCCGGTGAAAGAAAATGACAATGCTAAGCTGAGAGTTGGTGATTGGGCTTTGGTGACTTATGAAGGTAAACGCTTTCCTGGAGAAGTTGTCGCTTGTAGTGGTGTCAATGTAGAATGTAGTTGTTTCTGTCATGTGCCATAAAAGAAAGGGGAAATGGTATTGGTCTCAGAGACGTGATGTGTTCACATAGCAACCCGAGAATGTTCTGGAAAAGTTGAACACACCACTCCCAGTTGATGTTTGTTATTGATGGGTTAGACACTGTTCTGTATCAATTTGACAGAGATTTGAAGCATTGAAATGGACACTGGTAATGACTAACGACGAGATGTTGCATCCCTCTGCCTGTTCTACAAATACTTTAATGGTGAATGCTCTGACGAACTGCAAACACTTGTACCTCCCCGACGTAACTACCCCCGACAAACCCGACAAGCTACTAAGTCTCATCCCTTTACAGTAGAGATTCCTAGGTGCAAGAAAGCCTTTTACTCCAATAGTTTCTTCCCCAGAACTGCGGGTCTTTGGAACTCCCTTCCGGGATTCTGCTTTCCCAACTGCAATGATATGCAGAAGTTTAAGTGTAATGTTAACAAACATCTTTCTACTCTTTTCCCCTCATAATGACCCCGCTAATTAATTCTCTAATAGTAGCCCCCTGCTTCAAAGTGGCACTGTGCCTTGTTTGGGGTGAAAATTGAATAAAAAAAAAAAAAAAAAAAAAAAAAAAAAAACATATCTTAGAATAGTGCCTTGTAGCTTATTTCTGTCACCTGATGGTAAAACAGAAGTTATATCACTGTACAAAGTTGTTTTAATTTCCATGCAACATACGTAACATTACATATGTTACAATATTTGGCATGGGTGTTGAGCAATTGTATGCATCTTTGTGCAGGACTTCTTTGCAACAGTTTGTTGATGAATTTGTTTTAATTTTCAATCAGTAGTCTTATGCTTCTGAGGCATGTCCTCTTCTTTTGACAAAAATAATTGTGAAATTATCGCTATGTATGTTACACACAATCTGACCAAACTTTTAAAACTTTCTTCCAAAATGTAAATGGTGCTGGAAAGAGCCGTTTTTTCTTGAAAAATATGTCTAATATCTGACAATATTTGTGTTAAGACTCGCTTTTATCATGTGAATAAAATGAATGAAACATTTGCATTCTTTTAATTTTGAATCATGAAAATATGAGGTGTTTTCAAATTGACCTCAGAACCAGAGTTGGACTAACCTGAACATGCCCTGTTCATTTTTTGACAGTTCTCATGTGAAAGTTCATGAAAATATCTACCTAACAGTAGATTTCAACAAAAAATTTTTTCTTCCCAGCTCCACTTGCTGTGAAATGGGCCTATAGGAGATTTGGACATTTGGAATCAATTTGATTTGCTTTCTAGCCAGTAAAAATCACTGCTAAGGGGTCAAAATTGAAAAATATTTGAACTTAGGAGACGCAAGTCGACTAAATGCGTATCTTCTACACATGTGCAAATATACAATTATGTTTAACCTTATTTTAAAAGTGTTTATATGCATATGGACTTAGCTCAGATGGTAATGAATAATGCAGCAGAGATATGTTTTGTTGTCTAACTTATGACAACCAAATAATTTTTTTCTTTTTTAAAATTTTTGAAATCACTATTATATATTGGATAGAATATAATAATTGGTTCTCTAATAATAAATATAAAATCTGCATAAATTAAGATATCATATTTAAGCATATTTTATGATTGTGCTAGTTATCTTAAAAAAAAAAAAAAAAAAAAAGAAAAAAAGAAGACTTTAGAGCTTAATAGAAAAAAAAAATGTGATCTCTTGTGTCATCCATTCAATTCAGGTTAGATTGTTTGAATCGAGTTTGGAAGTCAATTTCTAAAAGACTAGCCTGGGTGCTCGGCGTTGCCCGGGTGTTTGGAGGTGTGTGTTGAGCAAAAAGAAAAAAAAAAAAGAGTGGTAGTAGGCAGGCAGACTCGAACCCGTACCGCGAAGGAGGAAAAGAATATATATATATATAAAAAAAAAGCGACTTCTATCGCTAAACCGGAAGTGGCGAAGGTTTAAATTAAAGTTAGTCAATAGAAAAGAGGGGATGACTTTTGAAAATATTGGTGAAAAAAAGCGACCCCCTCCTTGTAGAAAAGTGCCCAGTTAAGGGTGAAGGAACTAATATTTTTAGCCAATTTTTCGATATTTGACATCCGAAGGGTCGAGCTTCAAAATGATACCAATCTCGTGAAAATCTGTTACCTCTATCAAAAGTTTTAGGCAGACATACATACATTTAAACAGACAAGTGAAATTTATATAATAGACGTCTATCACATAGCAGCATATAAAACAGCCGTTAAACCGAAGTCGATGAAGAAAAGTGCAAAGTCAGTTATGTATAAAAAATATAATAAGAAAATCTTAAACTAGTTGCTTTCTACTTGCTGTATACTGTTTTCCTCTGAAGTAGAGGTTTAACAATTTCTGTTTATAATGGATTACCCTAATACTTTTCTTTTATTACATTTGACCGTTAATAAAGATAGAGAAAGAGAGTGTGCTCATGACAGATGACAGAAACAGTATAAAATAAGAGTGAAAAGGTGCCAAGCAATATACAGTGAGAGAGGAAGAGGATAATAGACAGAAACTTGGGTTACTTATAAGTTAATTGTAATTTAAGCCTAATTAAAATGGATTTTTTTTCAACCATAACTCAATCCTTAAACCAAGGAATATTTTATCACTTATTTTGTTTGATTAAAAATAATGAAAAAGTCTTAGGGAAATTAATGTTGCTTAACTCAGTTTTAATATAACTAGGGCTATGACAACAGCATATTCTTTTCCTTGTTTTGATTCTCAGGTATATATCCATTGATATCTTATATGTTTTTATGTAGAGTGATGTTATCCTCGATTAATTGTGTCGAACTGTGTCGGATATATACTCAAGAGTCAAAACAATGAAAAGAATATGCTGTTATAGCCCTAATATTAACAGATATTGGATTTTTAAGCGATTTAAAAAAAAAAAATTTTGCTTTTAGTTTATGCCGGTAATGGAAATGTTGCAAATGTTGAAAAAAATAAGTCAATAAATTATTTTGGAGGGGGGGTGGGAGAAAATTAGCTTTCGGCCATTATCTTTTATATAGAATCAAACCTGCCGCTCTCCAACTGGGAGAATCACGTAGGTGAAGGGAAAATTATTCCAAACTAGCATTTCATATAAATAATTGAATTCGTTCAAAAGTATCACAAAATAAATAAATAAACAAATAAATGACATCTACACAAACATGGTACATTCCAGCACAAGTTGGTTCACTGGTAGAGCCTCAGGCTTCCAACTCTAGGTTCCTGGTTTCAAATCTTGCTAGGTTCAGCCATGCTAATGAGTCATGTCCATGGATAATTAAATTTTGAAAATATATATCGCTCCCTATCTGGGAGCATCACATAAATGAAGGGAAAATTATTCCCAATTAGCATTCAGTTAAAAATGCACGTTTTGTAGAAATAATTGAATTTATTTAAAACTATCGCAAACAAAAATAAACAAATAAATAAAATTTACTAAAAAAAAAAAAAAAAAAAAAAAAAAGAAAGATATTTAAATTTTTTTTGAATTATGTGGAAAGTCATTTAAATGCTAAAAACAAATGCTAAAAACAATTTTGTAGAGAAAAGTGAGACAAAAGGGTGAAGTGCCGTCTATTTACTTGAGGTGCGTTTCAGTGGAGGGTGTTGTGGTGCCAAAGCTTACCCACAAAAATCTCCAATCAAAAAAGATCTGGACTGAAGATCTAAGATGAATCCTAGAACAAACAGGATCTTTTGAAACAGCTGTAAGAACGCAACCGGCTTCGTGGATTGTCCTGCCAAAAAAAAGGATATAGCAACAGGGAATGGATTGTAAGAGAAATTAGAATTATTATCGGTGGACGGGTTGAAAAGTTGTGGGTTGGTTGATTGCTTTATTAGGGCTTCACGGCATATTAACCACTGTGGGTCATTTTAATGCCAAGCTATGTATTTAGTTGAGATAGTTTTTTTATTTTATTATTGTCAGAGTTATGTATTTTAAAAATTTTTGAGTTTTTATGGTTTAAAGTGATTGTAAGAGTTTGATGATTTGGTGCGGTGTTACCTTGTGAAACAATTCTTAAATATTTATTTCTGGTATTTTCGTATTTTTGACATTCTGTTAATATGTTTTATTATTATCTGTTTGTCGCAGAAAGTGCATTTTGGTTTTTCTGTTGCTTCGATTAGGTGCAAGTGTGTTAATTTGGTATGTCCGATTCTGATTCTGTTTAGAACGATATTTTCTCTTCATCCTTTTATTGTTGTTTTGTTTTTGTGTTTTATTATGGATTAGTGCTCGTGCAGTTTGTTTTGGGTATATGTGTCCCATTCTGTTTGCCATTTATTTTTGTTATATTCCTTTATTTTTCTGCTGAAATCTGTGTATGGTATTTTGATGTTTGTTATATTTTTGCTAATGGCTTCTTTGGCTAATTTGTCAACTTCTTCATTGCCTGAAATACCAACATGACTTGGTATCTAGGCTAAGATTATTTCTTTTCCTTTTTCAATAATTTCATTGTATTTGTTCATTATATCTAATATATAAGGATGCTCTAGTTCTTCTCCTCATAGAGCTAAAGCATGGCAAAGAATCGGTATATACAATGAATTTTTTCTTATTGTTTTTAATTCAAGTGCCATTTTGATTGCTTGTAGTTTTGCTGCGTATATTGATGCGTCGATGGGAAGTCTTATTTGAAGATGGTTCTGTCCATCTGTACATGCCGCACCTGTTCCTTTTTTTGTTTTGGCTCCATCAGTGTATATTTCTTTGTATTGTAGGTACTTTTCTCTGAGTTCACCGAAGTGGCTTTTATTTATTAAGTTGTTGGTATTGTTTTTTTGGTATTTAGTAAGAGTCAGATCAGTCCTTGGATCTTTCAAAGTCCATGGTGGTTTGTTGCTTACTGTGTGTGTGACTATGTTATTAGGGTTTTCGTTAATTTGAGTTAATATTTCTTTGATGCGATATCCGAAAGAAGGTATGTTTTTTGGTTTGCTGGTATAAAAGTTTGTATATTGCAGGTTTTTTCGTGTGTTGGGTTGTTTGGATCACTTTGTAGTTTTATTGCGTATTGTGTTATTAATTTCTGCCATCTTAAATGTAGAGGGGGGGGGGTTCACTGGCTTCTATGTATAGGCTTCCCATGGGTGATGTTTGATATGCTCCCAGACGGAGTCTTAATCTTTGATTTTGTATGGTTATTAATTTTTGGAGATAGGATTTACGGGTGGAGCTATATGTGATGCATCCATAATCTAATTTTGATCTTATGTGTGCCTGGTATATTTTTAACATGTTGTCTTGGTCTGCTTCTCAGTCAGTTTTTGATATTACTTTTAAAATTTTCATTGCTTTTTGGCATTTTTGCTTTAAGTTAGTGATATGCATATTGAAATTAAGTTTATTGTCCAGTGTGATACCTAGAAATTTCGTGTGTTGTGCTATTGGGATTGGGTTTCCTTGTATTTGTAGTTGTGGGTCCAGATGATATTTTTGTTTTCTGCAGAAATGAATACAGACGGTTTTGTTTTGTGCCAACTTGAATCCATTTTTATCGATCCAGTTTTCTATTTTGTTTAAGCATTGCTGCATCTTTCTTTCAATTGTTGTTATATTTAATGCAGAATATGCAATTGAAAAGTCATCTACAAATAATGATCTTTCAAATTGTGTGCCGACAATTTCTGTAATTTCATTTATTTTAATTAAGAATAAGGTGGTGGATAATGTACTACCTTGTGGCACTCCTGCTTCTTGCTCGTATTGATCTGATAGTGTGTTTCCTTGTTGTACTTTGTAGTATCTTTGAGACAGGAAGTTTTGTATAAATATTGCCATATTTCCTCTTATTCCCACTCTTAGAATTCCATATTTCCAGGTTGTATCGTATGCCTTTTGGATGTCGAAAAAGACTGCCACCACGTGGTGTCCGCATACGAAACCGTCTCTAATAAATGATTCTGGTCGTACTATTTGGTCGTTTGTGCTTTGTTTTTGTCTGTATCCACTCTGATATTTTGATAAGAGGTTGTTTTTTTCCAGGTACCACATTAAGCGGTTGTTTATCATTCTTTCCATAGTTTTGGAGAGGCAGCTGGTTAGGGCTATGGGTCTGTAATTGGTTGGGTTACTTGCATTTTTATTTGGTTTGGCAATTGGTATGATGGTTGATTCAAACCAGGATTTTGGTATTTCTCCTGTATTCCATATTTTGTTATATATGTTAAGTAATAGTTTTAAAGATGATTTTGGTAGTTGTTTTAGGAATTGGTAATGTATATCGTCTTTTTTTTTTTTTTTTACACGGTGGTCACCACTTGTCAAGGCCCGGAAGCCACTCAGGGATAATGAGCCTGGAGTTGTATTTCTGCTTTTGTTTATTGCTCTTTTTAGTTCTTTTATGTTGAATGGTACGTTGTATGTTTCTTTGTTATTAGTTGTAAAATTAAGTTTTTCTCTTTCTGCTGTTTCTTTATGAATTTGGAATGATGTTGAATACTGTTTATTTGATGAATTTTTGTAGAATTCCTCAGCTAGTAAATTAGTTATTTCTTTTTTGTTTAGGCATTTTGTTCCATCAGTTTTAATTAAATAATTTATGGTATTTTGTGTTTCTTTTCCAGCTATTTTCTTTATTATATTCCATGTTTTTTTTAGTTGGTGTTTGGTTGTTTAGCTGTGAAATGTAGTTTTTCTAGGATGTTTTTTTGCTTTGTTTTATGGTGTATCGTGCTTTAGCACACATCTCTCTGTATTTTTGTAAGTTAATTGTTGTAGGGTTTTGTTTGAATATTTAAGTGTTTTTTTTCTTTCTTTGACAGCTTTTTTGCAGGTTTCATTAAACCAATGGTTTGATTTTTTTGTGGGGTTTGTTGAAGTTTTGGGTATTGTTTTGGTGACAATATTGTTTAAGGTTTGTGTGAAATGTTTTAGTGGTTCTTCTTTATTTAGAATGTTCGTGTCTAATTCTGTTCTGCATAGATTGGTAAATGTTTCTCAGTTGGCTTTGTATAATTTCCATTTTGGGACTTTTTCTTCCGGTATTTTTTGATTACTTTTAAGTATGATACGATAGTGATCACTTCCGTGTTGATCTTCTAGTACATCCCAATGGAAGTCCATATAAATGGATGGAGTACATATTGTTAAGTCTATTGCAGACATGGATCCATTGGCTGGGTGCATGTAGGTATTTTTACCATTGTTTAGTATACATAGGTTTGTTGTATTTAGGATTTCATTTATTATGTTACCTTTGTTGTTGTTTTGATTACTTCCGCAGTGGTCACTATGCGCATTAAAATCTCCCATTATTATAAATGGGGGTTGGAGTTGGTTAATTAGCATGTCTATTTCTTTTTTTTTTATTGGCCGATTTGGTGGAATGTATATGGAGCAGATTGTGATTTTGCGGTGTAGGTTAGCCGTTAGTACTATTGCTTGTAGTTCAGTGCTTAATTGGAGGATTGTGTGATGTATAGTATTTTTAATTAGTATGGACACTCCTCCGATTGCTCTATTTGTTGTGGATATATGGGTTTTGTCGTACATGTTATATTCTTTGAATTTGTAGTTGTGATTTTCTTTGAGTAGTGTTTCTTGTTGCTTCTGGGTTTTGTTTGTTGATGATTTCTAGTATTTCTTAATGATTAGGTCTTAGTCCTCTGCAGTTCCATTGTAGGAATGTTGTTTTGTTATGATACAAATCATAACAAAACAACATTCCTACAATGGAACTGCATTTTTTGCATGGGTATTGTTTTTATTTATTTATTTATTTTTATTTATTTATTTATTTTTTTTTTTCCTTGTTTATCATCATTTATAGGTTCATGGGGTAAGAGGAATATCTTTTGATTCCTAAGTCTCCCTGACTTCTTGGTTTTCGAGTCCTAGAGGCATAGTGTTTTTTTGTTTATCTCTACTTTTGGATTGTGAGCGCGGTCGTGGTTGTGGTGCGTTGGGGAGTTTAGATTCATGCGCTGCAGAGGTTGTTTCGTTGTTCCGCCGGCCCCTTCTTTCCGGGGGATCCTTCGGCATGTCTACCTCTTTCTGAACACCCAGAGGTTGTCTTTTGGCCAGGAGAGTGAACGTGACCTGTCCATTGAATTTTTTTTTTCTGCTATTTTGTTTCTTTTTTCCTCTGGTATGTTTTTTGGTGTTTGCTTTTTTTTGTTTTCTTTTTTGGCAAAAGGAGTTGTTTCTATTGGGTGTGGTGTTTGGGTTTTTGGTTCCAGTGAGGTTTTGTTCATATTTATTTTTTTTCATTTCTTCAATTGTGTTTAATAATATTTTGCTTTGGTCGGTGAGGTCTTGGATTTTAATGTCTAAGTTTGTTGTGTGATAATTGTTGTGCTTATTAGTATTAGGAGTATTCTTTTTTGTTATTTCTGAATATTTGATTGTTTAAACTTTTTTCCTTGCTTCTGGGTAGGTGACGTTTAGCGTGTATTTAATTTTGGTAATTTCTTTTTTCCAAATTTCACAGTCTTCGGAGTAGGCACTGTAATTTTCTTTACAGTTGGTACATTTGGGAGTTTTTTGACAGTTGGTATGATTGTCATTTTCTCTGCACCTTCCACACACTGGGTGGCGTGTGCATTGATTCTGATGGTGGCCAAATTTTTGACATTTGAAGTAACGCAGTGGGTTGGGGATGTAAGTTTCGACTTTCAGTTTCTCATAGGCTATTTTTATTTCTGGTGGGATTTTTTGTTGGTAAAAGGTTAGTATGTATGTGTGTGTGTTTATCATTTCTCCATTTTTTAAAATTTGAATTCGTCTAATGTTTGTCACGTTCTGTTCTTTCAGATATGAACGTAGTTCATCAATGGGACAAAATGAAAGTTCACGGCTTTTTACCACTCCTTTGCATATGTTTAGTGTTTTGTGGGGGTATATTATTATTTTTATATTATCGAAATGTTTCCATTTTAGGAGTTCATCCGCTTGTTGTTTTGTGAAGATTTCTATTAGCAGAGTGCCATTTCTTAATTTTTAAACCATTTTGAGTTTTATGTTTTTAGATAATATTTTCTCTATCTTAAAGGGGGGAAAGTTTGGTTAATGGTGTTTCTTCAGCGGATTTCATTATTATAAAATTTGGATATTTATCTTGTTCCACAGTCGAGTCACTATCCGAAGTGTCTAGCCGTCTTTTTTTACTTGTAACTCATTATTTGTGAGTTCATCATCCCTGCTCCCTACCCACCTCGGAGCCCTATTTGGGATGTGCACAGAGGGGAAACCCATTCGCCCTGGCTACAACAGGGTTACAGGAATGGTATACTTGCATATAATGTAGACTTTGAGCATTTGTGTTTCTCAATTTTTCTCATCCAAGTAGAAAATGGGAAATATTAGAGGAAAACAGCTATGTCTAGTTTTTATTCATTATATACAATTGACCCTTAGCTACCACTTTCACCACTTATTTATGGATCTGTGTTGATCGGAGAATGTTGTATAGTATATAGGTTTTGTGTAGGTTATATGTGTATAAGTGGTGCGCTAGATGTGACCAGCTGATTGATCGGATCGGGCCCATCTGACTGCCTGTGTAGCCAAGTAAGGGTCAAAGTGGTGTGTTGGGAAGTCGGCGTACTAAAACCTGACCTCCAAGTCTCTCAACCACCAGGAGCCGTCCTAATGGCATTACGGGTCGCTACCCACAGCCAACAGGTAGCCCCATTGAGGGACTTCTACTCTCTGCAGGGGGGCAGTCGGCATATTCTGATGCCCTGTCGACAGGGTCTAGTGGAATCTTGATCGATTGGAAAAATTTATATTTCCAGTTGTTTTCTTTAAATGTTTGTTTATGGATTTTAGTTTGATTGTTTTTATTATTTTGATTGGTATTTTTAAGTTAGGGAATCAGTAGGGAAGTAGAGATGGAATGACAAAAAGAAAAGAAAAAAAAAAGAATGTGGAGGGGGGGGACTGTTTTTGTAGAACATATTTAAGTTTTACAAAAGAGGATAGAAAACAAAAACAGAAATTTAATGTAGGTGCATTTCGTCTTAGGAAGCCAAAAGACAACCTGATCTAGTAGCACCACGGAAAGTTGTGGGAATATAGGTTAGAATTAGTTTCTACAGATGATATCCAAAGACAGACATAAATCTAACAACCTCAGAAGATTAAATTTGGACAGTATAGGGAGATGGGAGCAGAATAAGAGACTTTGTTGGTATGGTCATATTGAAAGAATAGATTAGAGATCTTGGGTTAGTAAATATAGAAGTGTTGAAGTAGCAGAGTCAATTGACAGGAAAAAGCCATAAAAAACATAAGGAAGTTGTTGTTAGTGTTCACCATGGGTCAGTTTGTTCCAATTCATGTTGCCTGTGAAGTCTGAATGGTGAACTTTCAGGTAGGATGCTATTAGCCTGACAATTGATGGATGAATAGTTTTTTTTGTAATTGTTAAAAGAAAGGAGCTTTGTCTTAGTAGCATCAAATGTTATCATGCATTTGTGGGCCCCATTCAACTAGACTGGAGATCCTTTTTTTAAGGATTCAGACATTGTGTTGGATATGTGTGCTTTTGTTTTGCCACACGTCTAGAATAAAGCATGAAGTCTTAAGCAAATATTTATCTGGGCACAATTTGATCAGGGAGGTTGTTTATGAATATCAGAAATAATAAATGAGGAGAGAGAGAGAAAAGAGGGAGTAGAGAGAGAAAAGAGGGAGTAGAGAGAGAAAAGAGGGAGGAGGGAAAGGAAAGGAGGGGAAGGAAAGAAGGAGGAGGGGAAGGAAAGGAAAAGGGATGAAAGGCCAGGGAAAGGTAGGAGAAAAAGTCAGGGCAAAGTAGGAAAAACGGCCAGGGAAAGGTAGGAGAAAAGGCCAGGGAAAGGTAGGAGAAAAGGGCTAGGGAAAAGTAGGAGAAAAGGGCCAGGGAAAAGTAGGAGAAAAGGGCCAGGGAAAGGTGGGAGGAGAGATGGGAGGGAAAGGTGGGAGGAGAGATGGGAGGGAAAGGTGGGAGGAGAGATGGGAGGGAAAGATGGGAGGAGAGGTGGGAGGAAATGGAATACAAAGGAAAGGTTAAGGTGGAGAGAAGGGGAAGGAAAGAGATGGAATGAGGGAGAGAATGATGGAATAAGAGTGAAATAACGGATTTGAATGAAAATAAGAAAAAAAGAAAATTACTAACCCGATATTTTGTTTTCCGAAACGATGTAACAGGCGTAAAGAAAGGCAAGTCATCTGGATGAGTTACGGGTGTGGCAGGGAGTATCTTTATTTGTTGGTTTGTCAAATTCGGTAAATAGTGGATCTCATTCTCAATGGAAGGAGGTTGATAGACAGGTGTTTTGTCCACATCTGCATTTGCAATTATGTCTGTGGCCATTTCTGAACTTCGTCTTTTCCGTGTCCTTCGTACAGGTTTGGGTGAATGCTTAAGTTCTATCACATGAACCAATGGACTCAGCAGTTCATTCGTCACATTTGGATTTACTTTCATGGGTGAGTTGACAGGTGTTTTCTAAACAAATAAAATAGAAAATTCATTTCCTGTGAAATTTTGAATTATTGCAAAGAGAAAATCGAGTTAAAAAGTAAAAAGCAACAAATTTCAGTTAACATTAAAACCTTTTTTCTTTAATTATCAATTACAAGACTACTTGCTATGATATACATATATAATTAAATATCTATATGACTAAAATTTTGATGTTATCTGGCTTGTCATCATGGACATTTTTCATCTGTATATGAATGAGAGTAAAGAGAGAGAGAGAGAGAGATATAGAAGTCATAGTCATTGTTGCAGCATTCATCCTGGGTTAGTTGGGCTGTCTCTTTCCAACAAATTCACCACATTCCAAACACTAGTTGACCAAACACAACGATTCAAAGTCGTTTCCCCTATGAGTGTAAGCCATTCCCCAAAAAGATGAGGGTTCAGAATCAATTCAGCATTCTGCTTCACAGTCCTAAACCAGGTTTTGAGTTGGCTACTGCTACATTCCTTCCAGCCTAGTAGCAGTGCTGGGTCAATGACTTGAGGGATAAAGTCACCTAGGTGTCATCGAAGGGCATGGGCAAACCAACGAAGGCATCTGACAAAGAGAGATTTTTGAAGGGAGTGGATCTTACAAATTGTACTTTTGGAGATAAACTGTTGCCAGTAGACATGGAGGATGCAGTATAAACTGTGATGGTCAAATACCTCCAGTTAGTTTAGTTCGCTTGCTCGCACAGGCTAAGTCTTGCAGCCATAAAAAAGAATGGCGGGGATGAGGACTTGGTAGATTTTGACTTTGGTGTTCAACCTTATTTCCTGTAAAAACCAGAGCTGTGATCAAAATTGACAGAAGGTGGTGTGAGCATTGCGGTTGAGGATGTCTTCCTCCCCTTGACTTGTTTAGGACAACCAGTTGTTTTTTATTTACAAGGTCTGCTGTCAGTATCTTTGTCTTATTAGCGTTTATCTTCATACCAATCTTTGAAGCATAAGATTGCATCTTGTCAATGGCTGATTTTATGTCAACAAAATTTTCACCTAATATGACCATATCACCAGCATAGTAGAGATCCAGTATTTGTAGACCACAATAGAGGGAGAAAGAAAGATATAGATGAGGGGGTAGGGAGACAGAGATACAGATGGAGGGGGAGAAGAAAGAGATATAGATGGGGGGGAGGAAGAAAGAGATGTAGATGGAGGGGGGGGGAAGAAAGAGATGTAGATGGAGGGGGGGAATGTAGATGGGGGGGAGGGAGAAAGAGATGTAGATGGAGAGGGGAAGAAAGAGATGTAGATGGGGGAGGGAGAAAGAGATGTAGATGGGGGGGAGGGAGAAAGAGATGTAGATGGAGGGGGGGGGGAGAAAGAGATGTAGATGGAGGGGGGGGAGAAAGAGATGTAGATGGAGGGGGGGGAGAAAGAGATGTAGATGGAGGGGGGAGAAAGAGATGTAGATGGAGGGGGGAGAAAGATGTAGATGGAGGGGGGGAGAAAGAGATGTAGATGGAGGGGGGAGAAAGAGATGTAGATGGAGGGGGGAGAAAGAGATGTAGATGGAGGGGGGAGAAAGAGATGTAGATGGAGGGGGGGGAGAAAGAGATGTAGATGGAGGGGGGGGGGGAGAAAGAGATGTAGATGGAGGGGGGGGAGAAAGAGATGTAGATGGAGGAGGGGGAGAAAGAGATGTAGATGGAGGGGAGAGAAAGAGATGTAGATGGGGGGGAGGGAGGGAGAAAGAGATGTAGATGGAGGGGGGGAGAAAGAGATGTAGATGGAGGGGGGGGGGAGAAAGAGATGTAGATGGAGGGGAGAGAAAGAGATGTAGATGGAGGGGGGAGAAAGAGATGTAGATGGAGGGGGGAGAAAGAGATGTAGATGGAGGGGGGAGAAAGAGATGTAGATGGAGGGGGGAGAAAGAGATGTAGATGGAGGGGGGAGAAAGAGATGTAGATGGAGGGGGGAGAAAGAGATGTAGATGGAGGGGGGAGAAAGATGTAGATGGGGGTAGAAAAAGATCTAGATGGAGAGAGGGCAGAAAAAGATGTGGAGGGAGGGGGAGAAACCTGTAGAGGCAAGGGAGAGAAAGCTGTAGAGGCGGGAAAAGAAATTAGAAGGGGGGGGAAGAGATTAGAGGAGGGGGAAAGAGATTAGAGGAGGGGGAAAGAGATTAGAGGAGGGGGAAAGAGATTAGAGGAGGGGGAAAGAGATTAGAGGAGGGGGAAAGAGATTAGAGGAGGGGGAAAGAGATTAGAGGAGAGAGAGAGAGAGTGAGATGAAAGAGGGAAAGAGATGTTGGAGCAGGGGGGCAGTCATTTCCAATGTTTAAGAAAAATGAATGACTTGCATAATTATTTTCAATACATTAAAACAAGAGAGAGGAATGGGTTGAATAGATATTACAAGGGGATGGAGAAGAGAGATATGGAAAAAAAGGGAAAGGAGGGAGAAAGACTGAGATGGAAAGATAGAATTTTTTAAGATGTTGCACACACTTTTTAACATCTATTTTGTTTTTCATAGCAATGCTATGTAACCCTGCTAAAAAACAAATTGTAATAGGGTACTATTAATTATGCCCCCCCCCCTACAATTCAATCTCAGAGTCTTCATGTTATTGTATAGATACTCTTCTCTTTTATGCGGAAAGCAAAATGAATTGCGAATTAACTGTATTTACTTTGGTGCCTAGCATCAAGTAAAAATGAAAACTTAGTCATTATATTAAAAAAAAATATTACTGGGTCAAAGTTCATCATCATCACCAGACAAATAATAAAAAAAAAAAAATTCAATATTTTTGTCTAACATTCAATGAAAGCGAAACATACATTTTCTTTCTGTGAACCATTAAGATAAGAAAATCTGCAATCAACCAAGCTTGTGATATAGCATCCCAACCGATAGTATTTGTTACTATTTACTGCTCATCTTAAATCCATTCTTTATTTCTATTAACTTAAAATTTGTTAAATAATACATACATCATTTACAGGGGTGGCTTCAAAATCTAGTTTTTTATATAACACGGATTTTGGTGTTTCTGCCACAAAGCTTTCATTAGTGGTTTGCGCGGATGATTCTACCATTTTCTTCATTTTGCTTGTCAACCGTGTCTGAAAACAAATAAGTGGGTGTAAAAAGTTTTTTATCAAACAAAATTATATTAAAATAAGAGAAAAATACAGATATTCAAAAACAAATAATGAAAAATATTTTTATTAGTTACATCTCAAAAATATTACTGATTTTTAAATGAATAGTTCCAAAGTTGAATATAAAATCATAAATCAAAATTCTGTTGTTTCTGAAATTTTGTGATGAGAACTGATAATTTCTATTATTTAGACTACCGTCCTTATATTAAGTGTTATTTTGACTACGTTTCAGGCAATGTAATCTCCAATCTTTTTCAGGCATATCTTGTCAAACATGGGAATTCACATGAAATTTTGAACCAAACTCTTTATGTAGATCAAGGGAGTAGTAAGCTATCATCCTGTCAGCCATGATAATAGAAGTCTTAAGTAATTTACAATTATATTCTGAGTACGAAAGATTGAACCTGCAATCTCCAAAAGAACTTAGAACTGAATTTTACAGAATACTTCATCTGTTATGCTATGGGTCCTAAAGTATTTATTTTGTTTAGAATAATCAATGTGTATTGAATTTTTTTTACTTTTGTATTTAACTAAAGAGTTCTCAAAACAGGGAGATAATCATAAAATAATAGAGGTTCTCTATTATGAAAGAATTAGAGAATTAATACCAAACTAAAATCAAAAAAGTCTCTAAGAAATTCTGTAAAATTGTCTGAAAAATAAATTGGAAAAGTAGTTATAAAATTAGTAAAGGAAAACAAAACAAAAAACAAACTATTTTTTTTAATAATGGGTTAAAAAAATAAAAAAAGTATTGTGTAAATTACCTGTCTTGCTGTAGAGGGTAAACCATAAGAGAGTTGATCCAACTCTTGTTTGTTATGCTGCCTTAATGAGGGCAAATGGCGCTAGAACAAAAGGAGCATACATTAAACACCATTGTAAAATGACCAGAGACATTCCTAATTTAAAAAATACATTTCACTTTTTCTTTTTTTTTTTTTTTTTTTTTAATAAAAAATTTTGTTTATAAAAAGAGTTGTTTCCTCTTTGGTTTATTTCCCCTTAAAATAACCAAAATTATTATTTCTTATGCCTCAAGGTATTTGAAAAAATGCTTTTTGAAACCATCTTCTAACCTAAAAAATTTTTCACAGAAAATGATACTATTAATATAATAGAAATTTGCTTCATAAATATTATTGTATTGTGTGGCAGAGACACATACATATCAGGGACGACGATGAGACAATTATAATGATTTACACACAGTTCATATTTATAACACATAAGAATGATTATTCGTTCTTGAAGGAGGGGATTTCACTAACACTTTTGAGGAGCGGGACCCATTAGACTTTGGAAGGGTGTTTCATACAAAGTTCATTTACAAAGATGATCACAAAAACATTACTTTTTCAGGTTGACAGATGACAAACGAAGATTTATAAATATGATAACTTTTATTCCATCCAGATAAGATGATCAGGGATTTGAATACTTTGCTCATTTCTACATTGTCTTTCTTCTCTTCTTTCGCTTCCAAAAGGGGCTTAACTAACTCTACTCCTTCACGACTCGACCCTGACAGATCTGTCTCTACTCCTCTCTTTGATCTGAATATATTGAAAATCTATCTTTCTTTATGATGTCAGAAACGTGCTCAAACATATGCTCTCCTCATGTGGATTTATATATCATATGTCCAACACGTTTCTGGCAAAACAAAGACATTTCTTAATTTACATTGT
This sequence comes from Euprymna scolopes, assembly GCF_053919585.1. NCBI lineage: Eukaryota > Metazoa > Mollusca > Cephalopoda > Sepiida > Sepiolidae > Euprymna > Euprymna scolopes. The sequence goes on along the minus strand of NC_136489.1, from coordinate 101,643,262 downwards.
TTGATATCTAACCTACTAGTTGTATCGTCATTTAGTTATTTCTAAACACAATGGTCAATTCACTAAATTCCCGAGATTGCATTACTTTTAACTTTTGAATACTGGGTTCGATTCTAGCCTTTTCCTTTAATAAATATATTTTCAAACTTATTTACTTTGTTTATTTAATTACCGGGATCTGTTCCCTTCCATATATAACAATTGGTGCTTGTGTAGATTTGTGATCTTGTAAATCAATGTATTTCAGGTAAAAACATTACATACTCACATGTCATGCTGAAATTAATAAATTCTAAAAATTATGAAGAATGATCCAGTAGATGTGCTAGATGCATTTTTAATAAAAACATCATTCACAATTATTTTGTTTAAAAATGGTTGACACTTAATATAAGTCAAAGGTTATCTCATTTGTCATACTGAATTGGTTGCAAAACTTTTCGATATCAAAACATACAATAAACCTGAATAAATTTTATTTTCACTTGCAATTATTTTTCTACTGGATCATTTTTCGTAATTTTTGCATTTTTAACAGATGTAAATCCATAATTTTTTCACTTGAAATGCGTTATTTTAAAAGATCTGCAATCTATACAAACACCATATTTATTTATGCCTCTTTGGGTTATCTCCCTTTCTAATATTAATTACAATATAGGGTACTTGTACAGTTTAATCAAGACATTAAAAAAATGAAAATATCGAAGAAAGTTTTTATTGTACGTATCTGTTATGGAGTGAAGTTCTCCGAACAAAAAAAAGAAATTCACTTAATTTCATCAAGTATTTTTTTTTTTTTTTTTTTTTTACAGTGAAAAAAATTTGTTATGATACCGAACAAAAGGTTCGATTTTTAGGAAGAAAAGCTAGAAACGACCGTCTTGCCTCCCATTTTGAAAACAGTCTTAAGAAACTAAGGGAGATAACTCAATAATTCAAATTTACAAGACTTTTGTGCAATGCCTATGAAATTCTTTTAATCGCTTAAAAAGGATTTTCTTTATAAAAAATAAAACTACTAGATCAATTTATGTAACTTTACATCTCTATTCAACAACGGACTGATGATCACTTTCTAAGGTTTCTGCCACTGCCTTAGATGTGCAGATTGAACAAATGCATTGAAAATAAAGTGTCCAAGCATTTCTAAAAGCTGTCGGTCAGTCGGTTGATCAGTCATGCATCAGTTAAAAATAGCACTTTTATTGTTAAAAGCTTAGATTAAACAGAATGTCCATTTTTGTCTTACCTTGATTGACTCACTGAAGAGTGCTAAGTTGCGACTCCGAGTCTGTCGTCCAGTGTACCTGACGAACTGGCTCAAACGTTGGTAGATACTGTTCTCTTTACTTGATCGAGTGCAGGATCCAAAGTTTGTGTGATTAGTCTTGGAGAACTAAAGAAGTAGAGAAAGATTAATAAAGAAAACAACTGAAGAGATTTACATTTGATAATGCAGCAGCAATAGCTATAGCCACTCAGAGAGAAGGAAAGACAGAAGAAAAGATAAAAGAAATTGTAATCAAAGAGAAGGCAAGCAAAAAGTCAAAAAAAAAAAAAAAAAAAAAAAAAAAAGGGATGGGGTGGTCCTTAAAGAGGAAAGTATTTTGCTGCAAAAAACAAAGCAATTAAAAAACATTTAAAAAAAAATTTTTTTTTTTTAATTAATCAACACAATTATTAGATAATATCAATCCAAACATTGTACAAAATCCCATTACCTCTTAAAAAAACATAGAAAGACTTGGTGGCATTCACCCAGGATGGGTTGAACTCCTCCCATAGAGCACACAGTGTCCCAAATGAATGCAGACTATACATGACGGTCCACAACCACCAAGATAATTATGGGTAGCTAGATCTTGGTACCAGCGGCGAACACCATAAACCCATGAATTGGAAGTAGGTTTGTTCATATAAGATTCATTTCCATAGTTAACACATTGAATCTTTGTAATATGATTCATTGTAGTGATCAGGCAAGATTTTTCTTTTATTAGCAAATCAATAAAAAGAACCCTCAGACTGGGACCATAAAAAAGCAGATGGAAAAACAATTTGATAATAGAGCAAAAATTCCATTTACAAAAATTTTCAACTTGATTTTTTTTTTTGTGAAAGGCAACTTAAAACATTATACCATATTGACAAGTAGCCATATTTCTTTAAGATAGAACCGTTTCTATATGCTAGTGGCATACAACATTGTATACATTCAAATATGAATCAACTGTCACTGAAAATAGTAACTTAGAGTAATCTGGTAGATAAAAAATTGAATAAAATACGACAGAAAAAAAATTATATATTTACAAAGAAAAAAGATTAAATTTTGTTTACATAAAATTTTTATCAAAAAACCCTGAAAATAAATGTGTTTTCACAAGTTGCAATTGAAGGGCATTTCATTATATTGATTTTAACTGGCTGGTTTGTGATACCTACTGCAAAAAGAATATGGTGTGTGTGTGTGTGTGTGTGTGTGTGTGTGTGTGTGTGTGTATATATATTGCTTTCACAAACAAATGGTTAGTAAATATATAAAACTGTTTCTTTATTCATTAGATCTCTTCTCGTCTCTCTCGAAAATAGTATATAACCAGTTTTGTATTTATCCTTTTCCAGCTGTAATAATTGCTGTTCATTAGCATAAGGGTAAGAATGTTTGTTAATGAGTCAGGAGACCCGGAGTCATTCATTCCTCAGTCAAGTCAAACTTAAAACATGGTACTTGATGTCTCCTTGCTAAAAGCTTAGCATTATAAAGTGAGGATCAAGATTAAATGGAGTAATCCAGAGAAAAGAGTAGTGCCTTCCCTTACACCTCAGTGTAGTAGCTAATGAAAAAGGAGACTTTGTGTTACTCTTGACTATGGTTGACCAATTTACATCATTTGAAGTTGAACAGGCTACTTGGGGAGATAGCAGTTTGGGAAATTGTAATGCTTTGAGGAAATCAACAAAATTCTGGCGTCTGATATTAACCACTGGTATGAGAGAACTACTTTAACCAATATGGAAGTAGACCACGTTTTGGGAGGGGGTATCAGTTGAATAAAGAATAATATGAAAGGATTGAAAATGATGAAAAGAACAAAATTGGATTATTTATGAGCACAGTTTTTAATAAATATTTGGAAACACTGGATTTGAAGGCAACCATGTTGTAGTCCCATGTTAACATGATCTATAGATGAGCAGTTCTTGGAAAGAGGTGCTGTTCAGGGGAATTTTGTTTGATTTTAGTCACATGAAGGATGAAAGGAAAGTTTGTGAATTATTAAATGAGTTCTACCCAGCTTGTAGACTAACAGCTTACGGAAACTGCCTTTCATTTTTTTTTTTCAACTATGCTGTTTTTTTTTGTTTTTTTTTGTTTCTTTTACCAACTTATTATTTTGAAAGTGAAATATAATTATGGTATTGTTTGGTCAGCTAAATTGTGAACAAAAATTATTGAATATAAATAGCTTCCAAATGATGACTTGCTAAGAATTTTGCAGAAATCACTTATTTGAAGATAAGCACTAGAAGAGGAAAGAGGAAAGGGAAGGGAGGAGGAGAGAAGGACGAGAGAAAAAAGTGGAGAAAAAGGGAAAGAAGAGGTAGAAGGAAAGATAGAGGATAAAGTTAAAGGATAGTAAGATTGTGCGTGAGGGATCAGTAATTGAAATAAAAAATGTCAATTGTTTATAAGATATTTAGAGCATGCCCTTAGAGTGATATAAAGGAGATTGAGAGAAAAGAAAAATCTTTTTTATAGCAGAAGAATATGATAGAAGTTGTCTTAGAGGCGAAGTGGTGGGTGTACTGTTATGAATGAAAAGACAATCTCTATCAACCCTGATCTGATCATTCTTCTTCATGCCCTGTAGAGTTGAAGAGGAAGATTTTGGAAAGTTTCGCAGTACCTGCTTCAAGAGCTTCCTTTTCCGAGCAGTGTCTGGCATTTCTTGAATTTGCTCGTACAGTTTTGCCAACTCTATCTGAGTCAGGTCTTCGGCTCCTTGACTCCGATCAGCAAAATTAACACAAGTGTTCACTGCATCATCACTTTGTGACCTCTGAATCAAATAAGGTGTGACATGAGAACTAATTTCATTAGAGAAAGACAAAAAATCCTGATGGAAATAACAGACAAAAAAAAATGAAACGGAGACATGAATAAGGGAAGAGGGGAGGGCAGTGATGGGGAGAAAAATAAAAAAAATATTTTTTAACAGCAAATGTAGAAAGCGGAAATAAAATAAGTGTCTTGTTTTGTTGTTTTGATGGTAAATTTTTTTCCTTTCTAATTTTTTATAAAAAAATAAAAAAAAAAGTTGCAGGGAGTTACAAAAACCAAAAACCAAAAAAAAAAAAAAAAAAAAAAAACCCCGAAAGAGAAAAGAGTGAGGATTATTATTTTATAAAACCTCCAAATTATTCGCAAAGCTTTGCAGGTTTGGTTGCAGATTTTAATAGCAAGCATTAAAAAAGGGAAAAGAAAGGAAACCACATCAAAAGATGAATTGAAGCTCTCAGAATCATATAGTACCAAGCACCATATGTTGAAAATGAGTTACATATAACGCTATATTACTGTCGTGAGGGAAGCACCCTCTCAATGGACTCAACCACCGTCCATATATACCGGAATTCTTAATGATTCCAGGTAGGGCCCTATTTCCGGAGTTAATCTTGCGTGTTTGGCGGAACACAAAATACTCTGTAACCCATTGTTTGTCTTATTAATACACGTCTTGTCTTACACCGTTGTTCTGCTTTTATTGTGGCTAATTCAGAGCCATAACAATTACCCAAACTCTCCTCTACATGGAATGCTGGTCGGAGATACAGAATGCATCCGACAACACAATCAAAATCCAATGTTTATGAAGACAACTTTCATTTCTATATCTCACTGCTTGACAAACTGGTCAATATGGAGGCTCTGTTCACCTTTGTACCCCCTGCACATGCCTCATTATCTCTGTGGTGTTCTACATTAACAAAAAGCTCTTCGTCAAGATATGGGAGAAAACCTGACCTCACAGGCACCTGCGGCTATCAGTGAAGAATCTGATGACACTGATGACCTGGATGATCACAACACACATGGATTATGTTGACACCAACATCAGCACAAAATGACTAAGAAGCAATGTAAGTGCAATAAAGCTTTGTTCATTTTGTTTCTTTAACAATATGTTAATATGTTTACAGGTAATTAATAACACATTTCGTTGTCACAATAATCATCATTACATCAGAGCTATCATCATTGTTGAAATGAACATGACACGATAACTTAAGTGTTACACTTTATTTTAAAACAAACCCCAAACAGATCTCTATTAGTTCCTTAGATACATGGAATCACAGTCGAGAAACTTTGAACCTGTTTTCTGACGTTATTTTTTTTTTTTTAAAGTGATGCTTAGTACCGTATGATTCTGAGGGCCTCAACTCTACTTACCTTTTATTACTCCATTAAAATAGCTATTAACAAAGGACATTTTATCAAAATAGTTTCATCCATACACATATACTAATATATATGTAGGGCTGAGAGACCAAAACTGGTATGCTATCCCCAAAATTCATTGAATTTTGAAGAAGCAAAACAAAAATCCATTATATAAAGAGGAGATGTGTGTGCGTGTGTCCAGCTAAAAGGTAAAACTACAAAACAATGACCCACAAAGTTGGTATATCCTTGATCAGTGTTGCCCGGGATGAATAATATCTAAAATTTAGAAAAAAATTATTCAACTTTTAAGGGTTAACTGAACTAAGTTTTGTCAGAATGGTCGGTTTTCAATGTTATTAAGTATTTATTTGGAAAGAAAATACTGACTCATTCACAGAGGAATCTATTATATTAAAGAGTTGTCTGTGTATATATGTCCAGCTGTAGACGAATGGGCTGGGCAGAGGAGAAAGAGAAGAGAAGGGAGGGGCAGATATAGAGAAGTTTTAATAGAAATAGGTTACATTTTTGTCCTGGGCAATGCCAGATAGCCCTGCTAGTTTAAATATAACAGCTAGTTTTCATTATATCATTTTAATTGCTTTATGTATGTATACAGTGAAACCAACTTCCCTACCACACATCTCATACAACCATCTTTTTTGCATATGTATTTTAGGTACTTCTATATTATACAAGCAAACAAATATTGCATTTCATGTAAAACAAATGGTACCTACATAATTGTCATGTTGCAAATAGTAACATATCCAAAAATTATGAAAAACGATAATGTAGAAAAATAATTATTAATGAAAAACTGTTTCTGATAGAGTTTATATGGGGAATAAATTTTATCAGACATTTTGAATTGCATTTGTCATGTGACATAAGCAACAGAACTTAATTCTCCCCAGTGAACTAATCTTTTTCTCACTAAGCGTACTATAGTGATGCTTCTTTTCACAAATTTCTTTCATTAATAATTATTACCTTATTTTTCCTAATTTTTGGATATGCTACTGTTTGAGACCTGACAATTACGTACACACCATTTGTTTCACTTGAAATTCAATATTATTTTCGTTTGTATAATATAAAAGCGCTGTATTTTCAACTGCCTAGAGCGGGTTCTATTCTTTTACAATAGCTATCCCCCTCTCAGTAATTTTATCCAACGAGTGTACCCCCCCCCCAAAAAAAAACAAAAACAAAGCTATAAATATCATCAAAATATATACACACTTTTGGAGGTAATCTCTGCAAAAATGTATCCTTTCCCCAACCTACAAAGTAATCCCTTCATCTCCCCTTAAATAGACATTATCTTCGCCCTTCCAGAATTCATCACCATGTTAGCTTAGCTGATATTAATGCCAACACTGTCTACACAAAAAAAAAAGAAAAAAAAAGATGCTAAAATTACAGCTAATATTTTTATTTTATTTTTTCTTCATATTAAACCCCCTCTTGTATTTTTATTATCTTTTCTTTCTATCTATTTATTTATGTTACTTTTTCTTCCTGACTCTTTAATTCTAAATTATTTATTCTTTTTCAACATGCATCACTCTACTCTCTAGAGAATTGATTATCAAAGTACAGTCAGATTTTTTGGCAAACTCCTCCAAAAGACTTGAAACTCCATATTTTTAGACGATATTTTTCTTGACAAATAAGACTTTTCTCTTTAAAAGAAAAATAAAAGTCAATTGGTATACTAATTGGTATATTAATTTGGCAAAATCCTTTGTTACATCAGGTGTACTTCATGACAACGTAAACAACTTTTATTTTTATCTATGTAGAAAAAAACATGAAAAATAAGTTAAAAGTTTTAAACAATTTTTATTCTAGATTAATTTTTTTTCTATACTTTAGAATGACAAATAATTTAAACAATTTTTTTTTTTTAAGTAAAATTTAGTTTCAATTTAAAATGAAAAATAATTTACGTAGAATAAATGCAAGCAATGCAGCAAAGGATTTCACTGAATTTATGCCATTTGCTCTCTCCACATAAATTCATAAAGATACAAACTTAACAGATTCACTGAAGTCCTGTTGGTTTGTTCCGTTTTGACTTGATTTTAGTTTTTGATCACAAGGTCAAGGCTGTTGGAAAATTGCAAGTGGCAGCCATATTGACTATTTGCTTATTCAATGTTTACACCGTGAATTTCTGGAGTTTCGATGAGTAAAATAAATTAACTTTTTACACAAAATGACTCCTCATGTAATAATGTTTAAGATGAGAAACATTTTTAATGTCATATTTTTCTCATATCACCCACAAACCCTATTTAGTGACATTACCCATTTTTGAATATAAGAAATACAATTTTCATAAATGTTTGTTTAAAAAGATAAATTTGGAAAATAATGTAGACCCCCCCCCACACACACACACATAACATTGAAACAAGATAAAAATATTCCCATTCAAAATAAAATTAAAAAAACAAATAAATATGAATAAAAAAAAATCTTCATAAACAAACCCTTGCACTTAATCCATTTTTCGTTACAGACACATCAAAGAAATTACATGGGGTTTTGTTGGGATTTTCCATATCTTTCCAAAATTGATCAATATCTCTCACTAATTCCTTAGGAATCTGAAAATATCAACAAAATATTTTTTTCAATAAATTTCAAAATAAAATAGAAATTGAAAACATGACTCATAACTTTTGCACCAATTTATGTGTGACAAATTAATTTCAACCAACTCTGACAAAATGTTGAAACAAAAAAATGTAATAATCACAATACAATCAAATCAAGCTTATAAATGTATTTTGTCTCTTTAGTTATCCCCCCCCCCCAAAAAAAAAAGAGGACACTATGTATTATTTGGATTATTGAATGTTATTCGCACAGTCTTTTGGCCAATGTAACCTCCGACTTTTTTCAAGTGAATCTTGTCAAACCTAGAAATCTTCCTATCAAACTCCAAAATCTGTACAAAATTTTGGACAGAACCCTTTGTTTAATCCACGAGGGTTGCATACTCTCTTTCGTCAGCTATGATCGGGTAGAAGTTTTAAGTAATTTACAATTTTATTCTTAGTATCGCCCGCATCCAAGATTGAACACTAAACCTCCAGAAAAGTATCACTCACAACTGAATTTTATTTAAGTACTTTATCTGTTACACCAAGGACTTGTGAAAGTTGTAAAAACAATTTTGTCAAGTAATAGTTTTAATATATATATCGTTATTTCTAGTAAGCAATTTTAGCAATTTTTTAGCCGTCCCTAATATAAATAATTTTGAGTTAGTAAATGATATAAGAATTGAAGGCAGATTTATAGTTGTCATAACACAGCAATATATTTTTAAACTTATTTCAGTAAGTAAAATATATCCTGTCTTGTAGTATATAAACCATATAACACACCAATACAGTGTATTAATGATTTAACATGATATAAAATATTTTTCAGCTTTATTCATATAAAATAAAAACACAAACAGCAACGTAGCAATTATATTTTTATAACCTAATATTTTTGTAACGAACAATTTATATATTCGTAGCAATATTGAGATGTAGGTATATAAAGTTAAAATTGGAAATTTCTATGTAAAGTAAAAAAAAAATTAAGTAGAGAGTGAAATTTGATAAAGAAATTGATTTTTAGGAAGTCGATAGAGAGACGAGACGAATAACCAGAATAGATCTTCTTTCTACTGAATCAGCAATTGTTTTCCTTTTGTTCTTTCGATATTGAATATGTGTTACATTATCCTTTATTCTTTCCTTTTTGTTATTTCTTTCTTCCTTGGAGCCCATGCCATTTCTGTGGCTAGGTCTTATTGTCCATACAACCTTGTCAAGTTATAGAAGATTTTGGAAATGGAGATTTATTGAGAGAAAAATATTAAGCTATTATAATTATAATTTACACTTCTTTATAAATGAGAAACAGTTATATTAACCTAAGTAACTATTAGCACGACAAATAAATCAATGCCCAACACCATGTGTGATTCTCAACAGCTTTGTTGTTATTATGACACTTGTCAATGACCGTTTGCTTTGAGCTCTCAAACCAGTGTTGGATTAAAAATCTCTTTCTTTCTTACTAATGTCCTATCTGACTTCACATTTCTGGACCCTTCTGCATATCGTTCCCAGACTTACCTTCTTGATGTCACCTATCAACCCTTTCACTGATGAAAGTATGGGTCAAGGTAGAGTGTTGTAGTGTGCATGATCCTGTAGAATTATGAATTGCTCAGCCATCAGAATTCCTTCCTCAGACATCACAGGTCGCCATCTACAACAAACAGGTGTCCCCTTGGAAGCACTTTTACTCTTTGCAGAAAATTCAGTCAGCATATTCTGAGGCTTCGATAATGAGGTTAGCTATAGCTTTAGTGTTTTAGCCAGAACAGGTCCTATTAAACCCACCAATGGTACCCTAACAGGTACTATCACTCAAGGCCAAAATGGACCTGGGAGCAATGGCAGCTAAAAAGCAACTCCTTATTCACCACAGCTCCCAAATGAAGGTTTTACGACTGAATGTTTTTTAAGACCATACTCATGACCAGGTTGGAAGTATTTTGCATGTACACATGTGTACTGTATAGAGCCTTCCCTCTCCCAATTATTGAAGTTAAAATTATTTATGATAGCCATTATTCAACAGAAATAGATGTCAACAAAAGAGAAGAGGAAGCAAATTGCTGCTGTGTGTTGTATCCAACTGCCTGTATGAGAAACTCACCTGGATAATCTATGGAGTTTGAAGAATCAGCACCAGTAGTGCTACATAAAAATGAAAGCAAAACAAAAAGAAAAAGATACCTGAAATACTTGATCTGCATTGTCGATAATGAAGGCTGCCAACCCAGCATAGTTTTCCGAGGCCTTATGAAACTCTTCAGCTGAAAGCTGAAATCAGAAAATTTAGATTTTTGTTTTATTTTAGAAGGTTGCACTGATGATAGAAACAGACAAAAGCTGTTGAAATAAAGAACCAAAAGTTTTCAATTTTTTTTTCTTTCCAACTTTGGTGCTTTTAGATAATTTGTCATTAGTCTGAGAGAGATAATTCCATTTTATTAAAAGATGCATTCATTTTTACATACGAGAATTTGGGACATTAAAAGCAACACAAAATATTTAACATTACAAAAACATTAATAACAAGAAAGAAGTGGATATTTGGGCTTGACGACAAATGCTATGGAAAAGTCACTTCTGATTAATTACAAAAATGCTCTGGAAATGTCACTTCTGATTAATTTTAAGAAAAAAGGATTTATTTTTCAACTACTTTATTTAATGTAGCAAAGTAGTAATAGTACAAAAAACATTAACAAGAAAATGAAAAATGCAATGCTAATTGCAGAGAAATCATCATTTTTATTAAACAAAACCAACTACTTTATTTAATGTAACAATATTTTATAACATTAATTAAAAAAATATAAAATGTGACAATATTGTAACAACATTTTCTATTTTATATAAAACAATATTGCTCTCTGATACAATTCACTATTCTTTAGAATATTTGTCTAGTTGCTCTTCTCTGCCACAAGAACTCCAAGTGTTAATGGAATTACTTTTGAAGTACTTGAATCTTTAATAATGAAACACATAAATTGATGTCTTTGTCAAAAAAGATTATCAGTTATGTTTCTTGGGAAATCGAATCTTTTATTAAACTTTTTTAATTTAAAATCTTACTCTAATATATAACATTATAATTTTTAGATTTTGAAAGTCAGACCAAAATACTATTTAAAATAACATATCAAATTTTGCTTCTGACTAACCCTACTCTTTTAGAGTTATTTCCCTTTATTTCCGCTTATAACAAAAAACATTAAATAACCACTTAAAATAAAAATCAGCAAAAGGAAGAAGTCTTTTTAAATTTAAGAATAGATGCCTATCATACAACTAAAATTTCTATTCAAGTTTAAAAATGTGCAAACAAAAATTAAAAGCTAATATGAGTTCACTGCATTCCAGGAAACACCGGGTAAATATCCAAGCAATGAGAAATTATTTTTGACAAGTATAGGTACACTTGCGATGATGTGCAAGAAACATAATTATTGGATGTATCAAACTAATTTAAATAAAAATAATAAACCTGACACCAGGCACCTGCATGGGAAGAAACAGCAAACATAATCGATTGTCAAAAAATAAGTTAAATGTTGGATGTTTGAAAGGTTATTTTCAATAAAAAGTATACACAAGTGTAATCAAGTTAAACCAAGGTCAAGTTAATTCAGTGAAATGACAACCACTAAATAAAACACCCTTGGGATGTAGGTCTAGTGACAATGCCATCCCTAGGGGGCATGGTTGAGGTGATTACAAATGGTTATACAATAACCCAAAATGAATATTGGAATTGGTTGATATTTTGCCCAAGAAGAATCAACCTGACGAATTTTTGTGCATGCATTGCCCTATTAATAACCAACCATAAGATACCCGCGATTAACACGGGATTTTACTGCATGCTCGGGTACCCGCTTTGCGGGTACCCAAGCATACAACAAAGTCCCAACCTTAACCTTTAACAATTACCTTGAAAAATGGTGCGCACCATCTCTAGGTTGGAGATCATCATCATGTTAGGTTAGGTCAGGATTGCTCCAGTGGTGTGGGTTGTAGGAGAGTATATATACTAGTGGTGGGATGATTAATCGGAAATCGTAAGAATCGTGTATTTTGGGGGGAATCAGAATCACATTGTTAAAAAATACCTTAGATTTACGATTCTTTCATTACGATTCTCTTATATTTTTAAGTTGAACTGTTTGTTTGAAGTAAGATTAATGCTGTAAAAAAATAATGATAAAAATGTCATAGAACTTTACATAACATATTTAAGAATTTTATTAACTACTTTAAAGGTAATCTTTATTTATCTTAATGAGTTTTCTTATTTCGTCACATACAGTCGCTGTCTGTCTGTTTCAAAACTTCGAGGCCCATGATTAGTTATCTGTTTGCACTGTTGCAAAACTTTAGGGGCCGCAAGGTAACATTGTTTTCATTTGTGAGCGAAGTTTATGCATAAAATAGCCCAACTACATCAAGTTCATGAAAAACTTGATGAATACTTAACCCTTAGAGAAAAAAGATTCTACAGTGCTTTCCTTGCGAATAAATCATGTTAAAAATCAGTGGTTTTACCAGCTGGTGACTAAAAAAAAAGGGGGTTGTTTATCTTTTTTACCAACACTCTTGCATTAGGAAATGAATGAAAATTCTCATTAGTAAATGAAATGTCTTGTCAACCTTTATATTTTTAAAAAATAAAACTAGCAAAGTCAAATTATTTAAACAATAAAATGTTTAATAGAACAATATATGTACTTTCTATTTTCTGAACGAAAGCGATTTCAGGAAATATTTCTAAAACTAAAGTGAAACTGATCACGTAGTATCAGTTTGCAAAACTTTGACAGTCGTTCGGCTTTTATGAACTATCCAAAAACAAAACGTGTTTTTTTTTGAAGTATCCAAAAACAAAACGTGGCTTTTTTTGAAGTATCCAAAAACAAAACGTGGCTTTTTTTTTAAGTATCCAAAAACAAAACGTGGCTTTTTTTTAAGTATCCAAAAACAAAACGTGGCTTTTTTTGAAGTATCCAAAAACAAAACGTGGCTTTTTTTTGAAGTATCCAAAAACAAAACGTGGCTTTTTTTGAAGTATCCAAAAACAAAACGTGGCTTTTTTTTTAAGTATCCAAAAACAAAACGTGGCTTTTTTTTAAGTATCCAAAAACAAAAACGTTAGAACTACATATTATGCTGACTGACTGTTCCGCTTAAGGTCTTTCGAAAACTACAAAAGAAAATCCTTTTGCTGTTAAATAAATGCGGTAAGTGAATTTAATTTTTTTTTCTTTCAGAAATTTACATTTCATCAAAATATTATGCTAATGAAGCAATCAGACATTTCTTTTAGAACTTCGTTGCACAACAATAACAAAAAAAATGTGAAAAGTCTATTACAATAGGAAAAAAGTTTAACTTTTTTTTTTAAAACCCTTTGAACACTAATTTTGCAAACTAACTAGTCACTCAGAGCCGTTCAACTAAAAGAGTATAGGGGCTTGGTCGACATTCACCAATGCCTGATAGTACAGTCGTGATGTGAGCATAGGCAAATGTTTCCCAACCCCTAACGAAAAAAAAAAAAGGTTTTCAGAAACAGCATTAAGGCAAAGGCGATTTTGAAAGTTCAATAAATGACTTATTTAATAATAGAAATAAACAATTACCAAAAATTTACTTGTTTATATAGAAATAAATTTATTTAGATTTAAAAAATAACATTATTGTTAAAAGTATTTTAAAAAAAGTCAAATAAATAAATAGGAATAGTTTGAGACGACTGAATGTAAAAGGCTAAAAATTTAATCAAAGATTTAATTATTTTTAAATTTCATTTAGAAATAATATTCTAAAAAGTGGAATAAAAATCAGTTAGTGATTGAAGCTACAAAAAAATGTTAAATTTTAACGTTATCGATAAAGAGAAAATAAGACAAAAAAATGAATATCAAAAGATAAACAAAACATGTTATTCATCTTTAAATTTTATGTCATTGTATTTTAGTTGAATTAATCAGGACTTACTTTTTCTTTATATTTTTTAATATATAAAATAACTCCTGAAATTGATTGTTATTACTTTCATGGTGCATGTTTAATTCATGGTTAAAAAATTTGTTTTGACTTTTATCTTCAATGGAAGAAATTTTACGAAAAAAAATCAAATCGTTTTCGAAATTCTCTTAATTGTATTTCCACATTTTCGCTGTACCAAATTTTTTCGCTACACAAAAACTTCTGATTGTATAATGGTATATTTCAAAACAACAATTCCATGAGAATCGGAATCGTACTTGGTATCGGTATTGTTAATCAACATTTCCTGGAATCGGAAAAAATTTAGGAATCGTCTCAACACTAATATATACATAGGCTACGACCTTGACCTTTACATTGGAAAATGGTCTGCACCATCCCTAGGCGGTAGACCATCATCATACCACGTTTGGATCAGTTCAGTGGTGTGTACTGTAGGAGAGTATATATACATATGCTATGACCGTAACCTTTGACCTTAACCTTGAAAAATGGCGTGCACCATCCCTAAATGGGAGACCATTACCATGCCAAGTTTGGTTATGATTGGTCTAGCGATGTGGGCTTTAGGATAGTTTCACACACAAACGCTACTACTTTTTATATATATATATATATATATATATATATATATATAAAATAAAATAAAAATTACAATTAAATTTACCAAAATGATCCAAGATGGTAAAACAAAAGTATATTATAAATATTAGAGAATTAATATTTATAAAATAATCTCAACCAGATGTAAAAGCTCGATAAAACCAAATAGGAGATAGAGCTTATAATAAGAGCAAACAGTTAATAAAACATGTTAAAAAACACTTTGAAAAAGAGTTAAAAACATATTTAATCTGAAAAGGAAACACTTGATAAGTGGATAGTCCTTAATCCGCAGAGTTTCAAAGAAATACTTTCCTTCTCATCAGAGGGTAGGAATTAGCAAAATGCAGGATCAGATTTTGCATACAAAAGTAAACTACAAGTAAAAGATCTTACTTGATAACAAAAAGTGAAGCAGAGGGAATATGGTGAAGAAAAAGGTGATTACACGTGAATCGACAGTCTGGTGAAAGGTAAATAATCCAATGACGGTAAAATCCAAAAATATAACTCCAAGAAAGTTAATTGAGTTTCCATTTGCACAAGTAAAATCCAAGGAAATCACGTAATTGGAAGATGGTCCAAAATAATCCAAAAGGCCGAAATCCATGGAATAATTCACAAATATGTAGAAAGAAAAGATAAGGGGAAATTCCAATAATATAAATAAAAGAAAAATAAGATATGCTTTTCAAACGACTGCCGAGACATAAGAAAGATCAGGGAAGAAGATGAAAAAAAAAATTAAATGGTGATAGAATTAAATATAAGATAGAAAAGCAAATGTCAAAATGACCCAGACAAAAAGGATGTTAAAAGGCGCAAAAAAAATATAGGGCAAAAAAATATAGGTCAACTGGAATGTACAGGTTATTACTTAAGAAAATGTCAGCAAGAGTTGTTAAAAGACACTAAATGGAAAAAAAAAAATTAATAAATAAATGAAAAATAAAAAATAAATAAAATATAAAAATAAAAATTTTTTTAAAGGGAGAGGATGGCCGGTATCTGCAAATTCAGGATAAAGCAAGTAAGTATGTAAGTAAATGCATATGGTAAAATATAAGTAAATATACATGCAGGATATAGATGTGTGGATAGATAGGAATATTTAAAGACTAAGACGAAAATCGCAGATAAAACCCGGCCAAACAAAGAAGAAATAAAGAAGTAAAATAAAAGATTATTAAGTTATAAAGTATTAAGAAAGTATGTAGAAAAAAACCGATAAAGTTAAAGAAGAATTATATATCTATCTGAAAGGTTAAAGTAATAACTATGTAATTTCAAAATTACTATAATTAAATTTGGACTTATGTTTACAGAAAGAGATCAGTTCGTTTTTAGAATTTATTATATTGTTACTTTGAGGGGAAGTAATTATAGTTATAGCTTCGGTTGTGCAGAGGCGGCATGACTTAGAGTCTGGAGTATAAGACTTAACTTTTTTTTATGATAGTCCATTTGATTGAGAAGGGGGTATTGTTAGAGTTAAGTTTTTTAATTAAAGTGGTTAGAGAAGTTCCTTGGTTATTATAAGAATTATGGTTGTTAAAAGAAGAAATGTGGTTTGATATTCTTTTCTTAATTAATGTTAAAGTAGCACCGATATATGTATGTACTTTATTAAAAGCTCGAGGTCTGATATTAATATTAATTTGCTGATTTGTATGAGTTGACTAGTTTGAATTTTGTTCATAGTGTTCAACAAATTGTGGGACAATGATTGTATGAGGACTATTTTGGAGGGGATAATGAGTGTTGTTAGTGTTAGGATGGCTGTTAGGAGAAATATTATTATTCTCATTATTATTATTGCTAGTTGTATGATTGTAGATGGAGGGGCTGCTTGAGAAGTATATTGGATTACTAACTATATCAGATGGGGATGGGAAGAAGGATAACTTAAAGACGAAATATTAGTGTCTATTATGGGAGGATTACGTGGGAGCTCAGTAATTGTGCAAGAATATATAACATCTTTATGGATGCAATCATTATTGAGTGGGCAAAGATATTTGTTATTACAATTACAGTTAGTTTTGGGTTTAATTGGGAAAGGGATTTTTTGGGCTGATTTAATTTTTTTGTTATTAGATGTTAAGATTCTTTGTGCTAAATTAGGCATTGTTAAATAAGAAATCCTGATTGAGTTTTTATTGAAAATAGAACTATATGTGTGTGGGTATTTGAAAGAGTTTTGTACAATGCTGAAAAATTCCTTAGGTATATTAGTTTTTACATTTACGCTAAATGGAGGATTAAACCAAATATTTTTCTTTCTCCTGATGCGACTGGGTGGGTTAGATGTATTGCGATTAGTATTTTGGTTTGGATTATATATGTAGATTGGTTCATTGTTATTGATATATATATATATATATTATTCTTTTAAGCACAACAGAAATACAACAGAGGTAGTTATTACAATGTAAATTTAACTAGTATATAAAAGATTTCATGTTAAAATTAGGTTTATTACTTTTCAAACAATTATAAGACGTTATATATAAAAAGAAAAGGAAAATATTTTGTACATAATAAAGGCTGTATGAAGGGTAGGCTCATTTTGGATGCATTTTAGGGCAAGAAACATGACTCAAAAGGAATTTTTGAAAAATAGTCATTTTCAGCTAAAATATTTGAAAAATAACCATTTTCAGTTAAAATTGCCTAAAAAAAAAAAAAAAAAAATTTGTAAATCATCTCCTTTGCATGTACTCACCCTAAGAATTATTTTTAAATAACTTGTGTAGCAAGAACTTAACATAAATAGTTTTGAACTGCAATTTCACATTGAAAATCCCACCAAAAAATGCAGGTAAAGATCAAAATTTCAGTTTTTCAGTAATTTTGTACACGTTATTACAGTAACTGCCCACTTGTTGATTTCATTGCGGCTCTTATGATTGGGTTAGATCAAGAAAGACACTGCAAAATCATTTTGAGCAGTATTCAGTTCCATTAATAAAGCTGCATAGGGATGTACCTTATACGAAAAACAAAAAAATTAATATTCATACTTTGTGATAGGTTGCCAACATACTATGATGCAGCTATCATGAGACATTTTTGGTATACCGCAAGGCAAACAGTGCCAAGATGACAAGCACAGTCAGAAGGTAATCCGATGCACTGATCAGCATGTGGGAGCAGTTTTATAATGAACAGAAATGCTGTGATCGCATCGACAAACTGGCTCATTATTATTTTAACTATGTCATTGCTAATCTAAAAAGAAAGACATCCAAAAAAGAAGGGACAACCATTTATGGTCAAGTCAGAACGGGCACTCAACAAGGAATGGAGGGAAACCACCTTCACTATTTGTTTGAAAGGAGATTTTCTCATAAGTAGTCTTCTCGAAATTGGTAAAGATAAGGATGGATTGAGCAGTCAGGAAGAAGTTTTTTTACTATGATCAAAGAAACAAGAGAATAAGTTGTTTGAGTGTAGAAATAGACAGCAAGTGGGTTGAGGAGCAATTACGGTTGATGCAGCTTATGGCTGAGCAAGAAAGGGATTCGGAGAATGATCTGCCAATGCCACTAGATGACAGTTGTGATGTTGATGATGATGAGGTCACTCAGGACTTATCAATTAATCGTTCAGGTCTTGTATGAGTCTCGGTGGACGACGTGGCCACCCAAACAGACACGTTGGATATGATGTTCTCACTAGAATGAGAAATTCACATGATTTCCTGCCTTCTGTACACAAACAGCAATTGTTGCTGTTAGCGTGAACTGTAATGTATCAGCTAAAATGACATTTCAACAAATACACATATTACTTTTCTAAAGAGGATGCCATTGCGAATAACCCTGATTTTCACCACCTGTTACCAGCAGAAGTTCAAAGATTTAACCCCCCACCAAAAAAAAAAACACGATTCAATGGAGAAAAAAAAATGAAAACTCCTAAATAAAAAGAAAATTAATCAGTATATAAAAAAGTTCTTCCTTCTGAAAGAACAATCAACAATTACAAGCATTTTTTTTTGCTGTGCAGGAAGAGACAAATGCCGCTAACACTTTGTACAACATTTCAAATTAAAAACTGACCAGGAAAGATTTGCAAGCTTTTTTTTCCCCCCTAGAAATTTAACTAATCTTGAATTAATTTTCATAATTTTCTTCGTGTTAATATTTTTGTTGATTTCCAATGATTACTTCTCTCTTACTTCATGTTTTCATTTATCTTAAGTGAATTGGTTGGTTTCTGTGATTAATCGGTGGACTGTGGTTATTGAAAGCAAGCCTAAATGTTGAGGATAATTGGAGTGATGGAGGGAAATTAATTGTAGGGATTCTCTGTATGCTACAGACAAATTTGGGTCCAAATACCCCCATCCATCCATTTTCCAACTGAATATCCCACGAATAATATCCATGAACACAATTTTAATACGAGAAAAGAGAATAGATCAATTCCAAACGCATAGAATATATCTACAGAAATGAGCAGTATTTCCTCATTTTATTCCAAAATTCCAAGTTTACCAGTTTTTTTTTTGTTTTTTTTTGGATACTAACTGCCAAAAATGGACTTTAAAAAAAAAAAAAATTCCTTTTGAATCTTACTTAGGGCACTAATTGACACCAAAAATGAGACTGCACATGAATGTGAAGATAGACCCTATTTTCGACCTCATACAACCTACCCCGATATAATGGAAGTGTTGCAATTAATTTTGACAAAAAATAAGAAAAAAAAAGCAAACAAGTGACGTGCATTGTTTCTGTCTATCTCCTGTCATAATATAATACTTACAAAACATGAAACTTTTAAAAGCTAGTACAAAATGGGTACTATAGGTGTGCATATGTATTATGTTATTCAAAAAATTCTAGTGAGGAGAGAATTGTAAATAAAATTCTTACCTTTTTGGGACAGAGAAGGTGAGGGGCAAAGATGGTTCCTAATGACTTGCATGTCATCCGATTCTTCTTTTCAGACACAACTTTTGAGAGCAATTCCAACAAACATTCCATGAGTAAGATATTCTCTTCAGGTAACAAAAGCATCAAAAGTTGAATGGCTTTTAATACTTTGTTTTTTAATTTTACATTTGTTTCCATGTTGGACTGCTTTGACATCTCTTGTATAAAAAAGAAAAAAACAAACATATATATATATATATATATATATATATATATATATATATATATATATATATATGCAACAGTTTCATTTATCACTATCCCTTTGGTTTAATAAAGGAATATTTTTGTGTCAATATTAAAAGTGAAAGAAATTCTTTCCTTCCTTTTTTATTATCAGTTATTATTAAGATTAAGCCTCTCCTTTGCACATACACATTTGCATACATGATTATTGAAACAAACCAGACATACATTCACTTTTAGTATATAAACAAACAACTTTAAATATATTCCTGAATATATATTTTTGCTTGACAACTTTTCAAATAAATTCATCAGAAAAAAAAAAAGAAAAAAACTCATTGGAATTCTTATTTTAGAAGTAAAAGAGCACAGTAGGTGATTATACAGACATGACAATTATGATGATATTAGCCTTCATCGTAAGGCCTATGAAATTACGAGGGGCGTGCAATAAGTAATGCCCCTGACCAACTTACCATAGCAGTAGAGCAACAAAACTTGGCACAGTTATTAGTCTTTCTCTACATAGGAACCACCCAGAGTTATGCATTTTTCCCATTGTTTGTTGCAGCTCTGGAGACCGTTTTTGTTGAACACCCCAGGTTGGTCCTCCAACCACGACGTGACTTCAAAAATCAAGGCTGCATCATCTGAGAAACGCTTTCCTTTCAAAAACAACTTTATGGCTGGGAAGAGGTGAAAGTCAGAGGGTGCAAGGTCAGGAGAGTACGGAGGATGGGTGAGGATTTCATAACCACACGCCCGTGCTTCTGATCTGGCGACATGCGAGTTGTGGACCAGAGCATTGTCCTGCAGGAGGAGGGTACCTTTGCTGATCTTGCCCCACCTCTTGATTTTGATAGCTTCCCTTAATTTCCTCAAAAGTGAAGCATAATAGGCGCCTGTAATTGTGGTACCCTTTGCCAGGAAATCTGTCATCATTACTCCGTCCTGGTACCAGAAGACTGTGAGCATGACCTTGCCAGCGGAGAGCTGCACCCTTGCCTTCTTTGGAGGTGGTAAGTCCAAGTGCTTCCACTGCATTGACTGGGCTTTGACTGGATCATAGTGATGGATCCAGGTTTCGTCCTGTGTAATCAGTCTTTTGAAAAACTTTGACTCATCTTGGCACATCTCCAAATTCATCCTCGAGCACCCGACGCGTTCTCACTTCTGGAATGGTGTGAGCAACCTGGGAATCCATCTGGCAGACACCTTATGCATTTGGTCATGAATGATAGTTTCCAGAGATCCTGTACTAATCTTGACATCTTGGGCTATTTGGCAAATAATGTGCCGATCTTCCAACTCAACTTGACGGACAGATGCCTCATCAATGGCAGAAGAGGGGGCGACCAGGTCTGGGAGCTGTTTCCACAGACTCTCAGCCATGTTTCAATTCACGATGCCAGCATTTTACAAGGTCATATGATGGGGCATTATCACCATAAGTTTCTTTTATTTCATCAAAAGTCTCCTGTGGTGTGCGTCCTTTTAAATACAAAAACCGAATCACTGCTCAACATTCAACAGGCTCCATTTCACACCTGACTCAGTTCAAACACTTGTAAAACAGAAACCACTATTAGTTCAGAGCTGTAATTTGCCACATAACCTGTAGAGATATAAATCATTGCGCATGCAAAATTTCAGCTAGATCAAACAACTGGAAGTGGGTCAGGGGCATTACTTATTGCACGCCCCTTGTAAAAATGTGGTCACTGTTAGGTGTTAAAACCCTTCTGATTTTAATTTGCTGTAGGCTTTCCAACAATTGGATATGACCATGGTCCCCCGCAGAATGTACTTCTTTATTATGGAAAGGAGGGTCTGGGTGTTATGGTTTGGTACTGTCATCAGAAACTCTTTTTCGCAGTGAGGTTATATACTCTGAAGACCCAGAGCGATTTGGGGCGGAGTTCTAACATTGCATTCATCAATTACAATAGTGTGCCCTTGGCCTTTGTTCTGCCAGATATTTCTAAGGAAATATTTTTGGCAATGTTTTCTGGTCCAGTGATTTTTCATTGGCTGTTTCGCCAAATTCCAGCAGTTTATGTAAGTTGTTGGGCTATGCCTAGGCAACATCACAGAAAAATGGGTCGTTATATGCAGAAGCACTTCCATGCCACCTCCAAAGTAACACAAGTCTTTCTTGGCTTTTGGTAATCTTTGCTTTTGGTAATCTTTGCTTTTGGTAATCTTTGCTTTTGGTAATCTTTGCTTTTGGTAATCTTGGATATCTCTGTGCCTGTGCAGCATGTTTTGTTAGTGCATATGAATGACAGATGGTGCAGTTATTAGATACTTAGCTGAGGGAAGAGGAAGACACAAAGAACTGAAAACATGTCAGGCCAGAGTCAGACCATCCAAAACATGCTCTCTTTCTTTGAGAAAGTAAGTGTCTTATTTAATGAAAAAATTATGCTGGGATTGGCTTTGTGAGAGAAACAATGTATAAAAACCTGTTGAATGCTTTCTTCAGTGAATGCTTCTTCTAGGCAGCTGAACAATGACCACCAATAAAAGGCTAGAATCCAGAAGAAAGGAGGAGGAGGAGCTGGAGTTTGAATTAAATATTGAGGCAGTTAGTTCTTATAAGAGCTACTGAGGCAGTTGAGTCAGCGTGTCTCTTTAGCCTGGGTGGGTCCTATGAGGGCTCTTGTCAAAAGGACTTTGTAATGGGTTTTATGTGCAAGTTTGCCATTCAATATTGTGAAAGCATCCATAACTTATCCAAAATAATAAATATTATTTGTTTATCATTTTGGACTGGTGTTGTCTTGATAAGGGATGCAAAATTCTTTGTTGCAGTGCTGGATGGATCAACGAACAACTTCAGCCTGGCACAATGAAGGAGATGATCACAGTGAATGCACATGCTATATCATCACAAAGTAATGCCGAATCAGAAGTGCGATTGGGAATCTCACAATCATTGCTTCGCTATACTTCGTAGCTTAGTGGGAGATGTCCTTTTCTCTTCCCTGTAACCTTTTTCCTACAGAAGAGACGTTGTGAGCCTGTCTTTGTTTTATCCTTATTTCTATGGCAAGTGCTTATCTGAGCTCCAATCTCTGGTCCCCACCTCGCCAATCTTTCACAAAAAACACCTGTCTAGCTGAAACCACTGTCAATAATTTTCCCCACTCTTTATCTGTACCTAAATCAAAATGTAGATTCCATGAACAAGGCTTCTTTCTTGGAACTGCACGCCTGTGAAACCCTCTTCCATTTGCCTGCTTTTCAGCTGACTACAACTTGGTTGTCTTCAAGTCCAACATAAACAAATTCTTGATGAACCGCCCCCTTAAGTAATCCAATTTACCAAATTTCCATTACTAACGATTACTACAATATTATCCTATTGACTACTGTACACTCTATAACCCTTATCCTCGAGTGGTCTCCAGGCCTTGATAAGTGGTGACTCCTATGTAAAAAAAAACATGCAAGCACCCTTTCTAAAAAGGATATCCACCACCTTATGAAACAAGAGAAAGGCAATAATGGCAATAATATACTTTATCTTTGATATAGCATAGTCCTCTTAGAAATAAAATCAGTTTGAAACTAAATAACACTTTTATTGAACAGTTTTCATGCTCGGTTAAAAGAAGACTATAAAAATAAAGACTTACCACAAAGTTGATAATGAGCCTTGGAGAATTTGTCAACCATTAAACATTCGGGAAGTTCTTTGAGAAAACTTTTTAAGACAGAGGCACAATCATGAGGAGAGAATTGGCCATCATCCAGGTTTAAATCGCTTGTTTGATTAAGCATTTCTTTTAATAATGTTTGTCGTGCGTTGCTGCCAGTCTTACGGAACAAACCTTCCACTTCAATATCTACAAGAAACAGAGAAACAAAGATATTAAAAAAAGTGATTCAGTGTTCACCGATGCATCACTTGCAAAAATAGAATATAAAATGTTATTTGCGATCAAGTCATAAGAAAATCCTCGTGTCATAAAAGGGAGGAGTGCACTTACTTTCAGAACGTTTCAAGAATTCAATTAAGCGAAAGATAGAAGCGATACTTTCGCTTGTCAATTGGCTACCAAAGAAAGCACTTTTGCTATCTGAAAAGAAAAGCAAGAAATAAAAAGACAATTAAAAAATCTGCGAGTCTGCTGGTTTCTACTATCAAAATAAACGGTAAAAGGATGATGGAAAGGAAAAATGTATCAGATCACAATTAATACAGGCATGATATACATCAGTGGTTCCCAACCTTTTATTTTTAGTTCACACTACTCAAGAAATTTCCTTCTAATCTAGGACCCCCACCCGAAATTTATCAAATACATGGTTGGATTAAATCTATTGCACCGTGTATTTAATTGTCACTTAATAACAATACTTAACTCTAAAATGCAAGCAAGAAGTTAGTACATTGTAAAAGAAAAACAAATAAACACACACACAAAATAATAACTTAACCAATACATTTTTTATCTAAACTTTTCTTGCATCTTCTGGAACATCATCTCTTACCTTCAGATTGGGAACATCTGATGTATATTATTTTGTTTTATATCAATGACAGTTTTCAAAATGTTGTCAGACATTAATGGCCATTAATAATTTTTGTTGTTGATAAGAATTGACCAATCAGATGGAACCACGTTTTGCTACCAACCAATGAGAAACCTGAAACTTTATTCTAAGTCTAATAAAAGCAATACTTGTCAATTGGCTACCAAAGAAAGCATTTTTGCTGTCTAGCTTATAAACAGCTTATAACTCAAAAATTTTTATCAACAAAAAATATCTTGGCTCTACGAGACATTTTTACATCAGAAAATACAGCACTGATAAACAATGATGCTCATCATTGTCATGAGATGAAGGTGATTCATAATACACATCTAGCAAACACGCAACTGGGGTTCATTACTGGAGGGGGGCAGGGATATACCCGTACAGATCAAAATTATTCCCAAATAATATTTTGTTATAGTTCATGCATGTGTATTTCTATAAAGAAACTGGAGTTATTTTGTGCATACCTTGAAATTATTTTTTTATATATTTTCAATGAACACCCTTAAACTCCAAGTTGTAAGTGTACCTTTTTCTGTTTGCACAGAGACAGTTGTAAGTTGATAACTGCTTCAAAATTTTTAAATGCATCTTCGAACATGTTTTGTGTAAAATAGAAAATGCTTTATCCTTGCATCTATGTGCAGACTTGGCAGCAAATGCTCATTAATGTCAGGATATTGCCCATCTTCCATGCCTGTGTATTGAAGAGGGAATATGTAGGGAAATTCTCACCTCCAAACGCCAAATGCGATGCCTTATTTAGTCAGTCTCACACTGACAAAGTGATAAACGGCCATATTGTATTGATTAGAGGAGATTCCATTCTTCCAAAAAGAGGGAAAAAGTGCTTCTAATCCTAACCACAATTTGAACTTTAACTGCAAAGAAACAACGCAAAACAGCTGAAAAAAATTCTGTATGAAAACTCTTTGCTCCTAACACTAATCCATGTGAGCTTCACATGAACAGGAAATTTTTGAGGGCCTAAAAACATTTCACCTTTAAAAGTAACAATTTTATCTTTATACATTTTTCAATGGCATGTAAAGGATAGTTATTAGCTGAAAGGATTTTAATTCTGCTTTGAAGTTCAGCATCTAGTTTAGTACTAGAAAAAAATCAATAAAGTCCAAAATACTGAAATTTGGCTAAGATTTAAGAAAGATACGTAAATAATATTTATTATTTAAATAAATAATATTTATTACAAAGTAATTTTTTTTTTTTTTAGAAAAACAAATTATTTTTCTAAAAACGACATTATTGTTAACAATTTTTTGTGACAAATTTCAAAACATGAATATTTCACAAAAAAGTACTAAAAGATAAATATTATAAATTTATATAATTTAACATGTATACTTACTTCAATATTCTTAAATAGCAGAATTCGGATAGTAAAAAGTTAAAAATATATTAAAAAAGATTCAATTCAATTGTATATGATATCCAGCAATATCAGAATCGACTGTGAATAATGCCAAAACACTTGCCGCTAGTAAAAAAAATAGCGCATGCTTAGTAGGCCTGTATTATGGATTGCCTTGCACAAGATCATATTACAGAGATCTATAGATAAAAGGTTTAAGAATTTTTTAGACAAAAATTGATCCTTTCTGCACCAGATGTTGATTGTATGTTGGATATGGCAGCATGAAATGACTTTCTCTATGAAACTTGTCATTTGTTGTTTTCAATGTACCATTGCTTGAGGACATCTTTTACCAAGTCATTCCAAGTCTTACTGCATCTGCCTTTTCCTTGCTTATCCTCATTTGGAATGTGTGTGCATCTGTTTATCCAAATAGGGCTTTATTCAACATGTGCAAACAGTTGCAATACAGAGTTAACTCCAGTATGTTCACCTTCAGTCTCAACAGCACATAGTCAGATCTGTCATCAAGACACATTATAAATCCACCACAGAATAGCCCTGTTCTTCCTTTGCATCCTCAGAAAGAAATTTATTATTAAGCTTGGAAAGCCAAGGTGCATTAACTAAACCTATTTAATTACTAGCAGAACCTGTGTACCAGTGTTGCCCGGTAGAAAAATGGCACAAATCAGAACAGATTCTGCAAAAAAAAAACAAAAACAAAAAAAAAAACTATATTTAGAATGCAGCGACGATGTCTACAAAGCAGATGAAGATAAAGAACTCAAATCAGTGTAGAGCATTATATTTGAGAATATATTCTCGAAGAGCTGATCGGTTTCCTATCATTGAAGGGAGCTAACAAATAATGAGGTTGGTGAGTCAAGTTTGATGATTGCTGTTCGTTCAAAATCTGTTCTATTTATATAAATAGTTGTAAATATTAAAAAATAGAAGTGAAATGTATTATCTATTTTTATATCAGAAAATGTGTTTCTAAGACTGAGCATTGACTGATGTCATGTTGTCGAGTGGTGTTTAAAAACAACATTCCAATAATTCAGTTTAGATCTAAGGAAACCAATCAAATTGTCCAGAATTTAAGAATGCCATCATAAGAAGTATTTAGGTATGGTGGGAGTAATGAGTTAAAAGTATGGAATGCAAAAATAAACATTGACAGTGCAACAGGTATTATGAAGTTAATGTAAGAAAATTCCTGATCTTGTCTGGGTATAACGATAGATATTTTGAAGAGGGTAAAAACACCTGCAGCCTTCTCAAAGGTTGACTATTTTAGGAGAGTAACTCATCAGAAATATTATAGGAATTTA
The DNA here is from genome assembly GCF_053919585.1 of Euprymna scolopes. Taxonomy (NCBI): domain Eukaryota; kingdom Metazoa; phylum Mollusca; class Cephalopoda; order Sepiida; family Sepiolidae; genus Euprymna; species Euprymna scolopes. The sequence continues at coordinate 101,616,173 of NC_136489.1, read as the reverse complement.
TGACATTGAATAAAAGCAACTGATAATATCTGCAAAACATGCAGTATTGGCAGGTAGTGTGACCATATTGAATTTATGTGGCATCTGTTTGTATTCCCATAATGTTTTTTTTTTTCAGACAGAAAAAAAGAATCGTCTATATTTTATTTATCATATAGATAAATTGATTAATTATAGCAAGTAGGAAAATGACCCCCCCCCCTACTCAGAAAACAGAGAAAAGAATTTAGAGTGAGGGTGGGGATCAGTTTCACATATAAATTTAACATAAAATGATCTCATATTTCCAGGACATTCTTGCATTTTTGAGCAGTTGGCCCTCCAATTTACTTTTGATATTTTTCAAGCTGAAAAGTATGTACAAAAATAAATTATAATTATCTTACCTCAAGTCTGAGTGACAAGCCCATCTCCTAAAAATATTTTCTCCTGACAGTACCAATAACCTAATCCAGAGACAAAACCTAACCCCAATCCCTCTTTAACTCTAAGTACAAGTGGCAAACCCCTCCTAAAAAAAACTCCCATAACTCTACCACTGACCTGAAGTCAGAGTGGCAAGCCCCAAACAAAAAAGCTTTCTTAAAACCACACATAATTGTCTAAACAAACAAAAATACCCCCCCCCCCCAAAAGTAATGTACAGGATTTATCTCCTATAGAAAAAACAAAACAAGATTCAATCCTAAACACTAGAATGACCTGAAACTGGAGATTATTTTATATAATAGTGAACGTCATCTCGCATTATAAAATAATTGTTTTTTTTTTCCCTTCTTTTTGCCAAGTTTTTTAGGATGTTCACACCCAAGTGCTGAAAAAAAGAGGTAGAATCTCATATTTTGGGGTTGACCTATAACAAAACAAAAATATCTTGCAATTTATTTATTTTAAAACAGTTTTAGTATTAGATTTAAAATTTCTTGTACATAAAAGGAATTATAATTCAACTTTCTCTGGCTCTTTTTTTTTTTTTTTTTAAATAGATACGCAGCATTTTTAAGGTATTGCAAGATAATTATTTGCATTTACTGCAGATTACTTGGAAACTTTAAATATCTGGAGATTTTCAGTAACATATTTTGATTTCTTCCACAAAAAAAAAAAAAAAAAAAAAAATGCTTTCATTGCTTTGTCTTGATATAACATTTTTACTTAGAAGTAGTGTAAAAAGTGTGACAAAACTCAGATGATCTTAAAGAGGGAAAAACATCCAACTGTGCAAGGCGTTATAATTTTTCAAAATTTAAAAAGATTGTTAGATCATCAAATTCTGTTTATGTATACCATTATTGAGATATTTTAAGCGATTTCAATTTTTTCATGCATATTGCTAGATAAAGCAAACAAGATCAATTGCGAAAAGTGACCATTAATAAACCAACATACCTTTTTTTCTCCACAAAGGTGTCATGACTCTGCGTGGTTTGGCATCAGAGAGAATCTCTTCCAGACCGGTGTCATTCAAATCCAGAACAATCGACAAATGCATCAGACAAAACGAAAAAAACTTTTCTGGCATACAGTTGCGCAACCGGATAACACTTTTTGCATCGCTTCGTTGTTGGGCCAATGGAGTATAAGACTCCATTTTCAAGACCTGTTGATAAAGAGAGAAATAGAAATGAAAATTGTCAAAAAGATATGTATTGTGTAATGAATCTTCTGATATCTTTTATTTTAAGCAACTAGCAGGAATACCAGACATTATCCGGGATTGAATGAGGATCAACAAATGTTCCACCCTCTCATACTTTTATTGTTATCAAAATCAACTAAATCACCAATTTTTGAAATCAAATCGATTGTTTGCCTGCTCTAGTTAGGGACCTCCCCACAATACATCGTAGTCTACATTGCACTGTAGAGAATCTGTTTATTTTATAAAATTATCTGGAAATAACGGCTTCACTTACAGTTTAAAATACAAATATGGTCCAATTATGCTCTAAACGAAAACATTCATTTCAAATGCACCCGTCTTATTATAGAACCAACTGTTGATGTTATGAAATTATTTTTACATAATCACTTGAATAAAAATCGTTAAATGTACAAAGGTATCGTGGTTCAATTATGCCCTAATAAGAAACGTTAATTTTGAACGTGCCCGTGTCTCATCAAAGAACATACCGTTAATTTTATATGACAAGCCTTTCTGCGTTTGCAGTGATAAAGCTTCTCAAATACACTTTGTGATATTAGGTTGCATTAAAGTGTTAACTTTATTCAAAATCGGACTTTCTTCTTTAATCAAATTTTTTTGATTATCGCTACTTATTGGACATATTCCGATACAAAACCTACGTAAGAACACTCCCAGACACATCAAGTACCTTTATGTGAAGTTTAAAACAAAATTAGGCTAGCTGTTTCCAAGTCCATGGGAAACAAACTCACACACAAAGTTCCTATGATATAATAGCAGAGATAATCTCATTTCAACTGTTAACAACAACAATAATAATAATAATAATAAAAATAATAACTCATTGGTTTGGCTGACTAAATATTACTTTATAAATTTTGCAACTTGAAATATTAATTTAAAATAAAAAAACCTTTCATTGATAACTTTATCGTAATCACGAAACATAACCTTTTTCACTATTTGGATTCTTTGAACTACTGTTTTCTCCTGAGTGTTATTCTTTTTTGTTTTAATTTTTTTATCCATTTGTTTTTCCTGGGAATGGGGCATTCTACTGGATGCCAAACATTCTCCCATTAGTTTAGTTACTTCAAGGAGAGATCTTTTTAAGATTCTAACCGTCTCTTTAAGTGCTATTGTTTGTATTTCTTTTGCACTTGGTTCACCGGGTGTATTTGCCAGATAGTTTTGAAATTCTTTTTCATCAGCCCGGATGTTCCTATAATGACTGGAATGATTGATATCTTCTTAAGATTCCAGTTTATTTTTATGTCGTACATAAGTCCTTGGTATTTTGTTATTTTCTTCCCCTCTGCTCTGTTAAGGCCAGCATCACTAGGGACACTTACTTCAACTAGGGTTGCCACTTTCTCCTTGTTGTCCCATATCACTATGTCAGGTTTAATAGCCCCATTTTCTATGTATGTAGCTGTAGGAATTTCGTACTCATAGTGGATGGTGTATGACTTATTTCCAACTGTTGTCTCCGCGAATGTAACCTAAACCCTTCTTCAGGTGTATCTTGTCGAAATCCGGACTCTTTACAGGATTTCGAATAGAACCCTTTATTTAACCCACGGGGGTAATATGTTCTTGTTCCATCAAACACAACCAGGTAGAAGAACTTGTGCTGCAACAGATAAGATACTAAGCCCTGAAAAGTATGTATAACAAGTTCTAAGTCACACATTGCTGGAATTGAAGGTTCAATCCTCATTGCAAGAGATACTACAATTGCGAATTACTTCAGACTTGTATCAGGTGATAGCCAATGAAACAAGAGCATGCTACTTCAGTGGATTAAATGAAGGTTTTTGTTCCAAATTCTGTAGATTCCAGAGTTTGAAAAGATACACCTGTACATATACGTATCTATTTTAATATGTTCTATTTAAAATGCATTATTTGTTTCAGATTTAGCTTTATATTCCAGTCCAAGTTGAAAATATATAAAGATAAAAATATATATACAATGCACATTTTTCAAACATTATTTTAACTTCTTACTTTTTGGCTTTCCAGATCTTAGAATCATATGGTTCTCTACAGACCTTACAGATGAAATTCTTGTTAAGAGATACATGGTGACCCTCCAAAAAATGTCACCCATGAAATCATTAATAATATTCACAATCTTCGGGATGCATGAAAAACAATACACAACACAATTTTCTTCATCAATAAGATTCATGTCAACAAGCTTTTTGCTCTGTCATTGATCAAACACTATGATATGACACTCATAATTGTATTCTGTAATATTTATATTAATAAAATCAGAAGACCACTTCATGTATGGTTTTTTTGTAAGCATAACTTCTTAAAAATTACACATTGATACTAGCTATTAATGAAATTTTTTGGAATTGTTGCCAGATTCCAGGTTTTTCAATGGCAAACAATTTTGTGATGTCCATTTTATAATTTTTAAAAGAAAAACGGTTCCTTTTCAAATTGTCACTATCCTGATTACATTGCATGCATTTTTTAACAATGCAGCTAGCAACTCCCTTCACAATGTAATGGCTTCATTATCTTTTCATTTTTCAAGTTATTCCAATAGATAATTACCCAGAGGAATGTAAGATAGAACATTAGTGGTTTTTGACTTGCTGAACAAGTACTTTGATATATTAATGACTAGCATTGCCCGGTTGTAAAAAAAAAAAAAAAAAAAAAAAAAAAAAAAGAAAAGAAAAATGGTGGGGGTAGGTTGCCCGATTGTAAAATTTACTTTTAGTTAAAAAAAGAAAAAAAAGTGTGTGTGTGTGTGTGTGGGGGGGGGTTACTTGTGCACTTTGCCACTGTGCTGAAATAACGTTATTTCGAAAGCCATCCTTAACATGGATTGGGAAGGTGTTTTGTAATTATCCTGTGCTTCTACCAATTCAATAAAAAATAAGATATTGTGAAGCCTGAATTTAACCTGAAAAAACTATTTAAAAATAGTGCGGTGGCAAAAGTGCACAAGCACCAAAGGGGGCAGAGGAGGGGGGGGCATTATTGCGCGGTCGTAAAATTAAAAAAAAAAAATGTAGAATTAAGTACCATCAGCCAGAAGTGAAACCAAAAGCAAAATTTTGTAAGCGAAAAAAAAAAAAAATATAAAAAAAATATATATAAAATGGGTACCCAATGTTGCCCGGATGTGGTATAGTAAGGGTATTAAGCAACCAAAGTCCCTAAAAAAAAATAAATGAAAATAGGAGTGAGTACCCATATGAGCGTAAAAACAAAATTAGCCGCAGTAGCCAGGCTCGAACTTGTAACACAGAAGAGGAAAAGGAGGTGAAAAAAAAAGCAAACTTGTTAAACAATTCGGTTAATGTGCACGTGACGTCATAGGCCTTGGAAATAAGGTGTTTTAAACGCACAATGATTAAGGCATATGATGACTTCGCAAAAATATTGATGCAAAAACTGACCCTTCCTTGTAAAAAACAACCGGCTCATTTGACCAGCACAGAATGAATCTTTTTGGCCAATTTTTCAATGTTTGTTGTCCGAGAAACCGATCTTTCTAATGATACCAATTTTATCAGTGTTCATTGCGTCTATCGAAAGTTTTTGCGAGACATACCAACACACACACACACATTTTGCCTTTTATATATATATATATATATATATATATACTAGCAGGGGTGCCTGGCATTGCCCGGGTGTTTGTCGGTGTGTGTAGGGGGGAAAAAAATTTTTGGTAGGTAGGAAGGCTCGAACCCAAAGCCTTGAGGCGAAGGCAGAAAAGAAAGTGATAGCCTGATAACTTACTGCAACACTATGAGGGCAGAAGAATTGAGAATCATTGAAATTAAATGATTAAAAAGTTAAGTGAATGAGTTCACACAGGTACGTAAATTTAATGAGGTCAAGCATCATGTCATAGGGGAATGAAATCCTGCACTTAACTTCGGCTGCGAGCCAGTTTTTTTTTGTTTTGTTTCTCCAAGATATTGGGGGAAAATCAGCTCCTCATGAAAAGGGGAGTGTCCAAATGAATAGCAACTGTCTGATATGACGGGTTTTCCCCCGCATTGATCAAAGTTCATTGCTTTCTGGACGTCCCTGGTGGGAAAGCCAAGGAACTGACTTTAGTTTCACTTTATTTATACTAAAAGCCAAACAAATATGCAGGACTATGGGATAGTGTGAATTTTATGAAATAAAAGTTGCTCAAATAAAAGACAGAGACAGCCTCCTTTAATTTCTAAGACAGCCCCCCCTCCCCCAAGCCTTTGCTGGACATACAAAAAAAAGTGCACACACACACACAAACATTTTTGCTTTTATATAATAGACTAGCGGGGGTTCCCGGAGTTGCCCGGGTGTTTAGGTGGCATAGTAAGGAAACCCGGAAAAAAATAAATAAAGTGGTAGGGGGGAGGGGAGCAAAACAACAGTAGGCAGAGGTGTAAAAAAAAAAAAAAAAAAAATGGAAGTAGGCCGGCAGGCTCGAACCCGTAACGTGAAGGAGAAAAAAAAAAGAAGGTTAATAAAAAAGGGTGTGTTTTTCTGACTTTATACAATGATATATTTTATACTAAAATTTGACCAGATTGAATGTATATGCAATTTCCAAATTAAATTAAATTTTTACGGTGTTTATTAAATTGTTATGTGAAAATACAGAATAGTTAAAAAGGCCCCACTATGTTAAGAATGGGGTTTTAATAAAAAGAAATGTAACAAAATTTAAATATGTATACATTATAATAATAATGTATCCAATAAATTGTTTTTTATTCGAATACATGGCTGACTCCTACATGTTCAAACTAGTAACATTAAAAAAAAAAAACTACAACTAAAACTACAAGAATGATGAGGGGTTATTTTCTGATTTTAATCCAATATTTTAATAAACATGAGATGTTAACCAATATTTTAATAAACGTGAGATGTTAACCAATATTTTAATAAACTTATTGTGAGATATTAACCAATATTTTAATAAACTTATTGTGAAATGTTAACCAATATTTTAATAAACTTATTGTGAGATGTTAACCTATATTTTTTCCATTTGCCATTTTTGCCTAAATTCAAATGTTCTTTCTTTTCAAGTTCAAAATAATATGTAAAGTACACTTATTTTAATTATATATAACATCTATTCTTACCCTGGTGTTGCCCGGAAGCCTTTTTACCAACATTTTTTTTTTTTTTTTTTGCTTCTATTCTCAGTCTAGCCGTTTTTTACCAAATTATTTTTTAAAAATAGGATTTTGAAAGTTAAATTTATTTTTATGAATCAAATTGTTATAAAACTATAAATATTGGTTGTTATGGTAAAGTTTAACTAATCTCTATTCATAAAATGTTTGGATGCAAAAAGCTTAAACATTTAATCTTTTAATACATAAGAATTTACTAAGAATCAAAGGTCTTAGTAAACTCTGAAGCTAGTTTAAACAAATTTCTATAATTTAATGCAACCCAAAATACTTGATGCAGTTATGCAGTTAGAATAGTGTTGCAATATTGTGTCTCTTATTTCTAAAATAATGTTCAAATTGAATTATATTCAATGTGTTCTATTCATTGACAAATGCACAAATAATGTTTTGAGGAGATTACTCATGGCACCTTAAAATAAATGACAATAATAGACCTTTCTTGTTATACAATTAATAATTCATTGTTTAAATCTACACATAAGAACTAGAAATATTTTTTATTTAACAATGAAAAATATTAACTGATGTTTATTTTCAGACACAAATTATGGCAAGCAGATCCAGTGTTAAGCTGCAAAGTATAGTTTGGAAATTTATAACAAGATTTCTGATGAGCAAAATAAATCAAAATGCTGTTGTAATAAACTAGAGGAACACATGCTTTTTTTTACCACAACAAACATGCTGAAATACTTTCATGCACAGCATCGTACAGAACTTCAAAAAGAAGAGAAAATGAAAGAAGACACAGCCTAGCGATTGTTCAACTATGAGACAAACCAAAATTGTCAGTGACTCCTTTAAGCAACAAACCTTACACAACATCGTCGCTCAAAATAAAACTTGGGATATAAATGATAGCAAAGCTCAAAGAATCCATAAATATTTTTTGGTGAAATGATTGCAATTGACTTGCAAACTTTTTCTGTTGTAGAAGACCTTGATTTTATAAGACTATTGAAGCATATTTGTCTAAATTATACACTTCCTTTTAGAAAGTATATAAAAGAAAATATTGTGCATATATAGTAAGGTTAGAAATAAGATACAGGAGGAAATTAACACTACTACTTATTTATCTCTTACCAGTGATGGCTGCTGTGTTGGTACAGCGAACTTATATTTACAAGTTATGACATCCCATTGGATCAATGAAAACTTTGAACAAAAAAACAGAGTTTTAAGAATTACTCCATTTAAATCATCACATGCTGCAGTCAATATTAGTGAAGCTATCAAAAACACAGTAAAAGAATTTGATATTTTTTGTAAAATCCATATTCCTATACGAGATAATGCAGCTAAGATGGCAGCAGCAATATAGATTGAAGCAGACAGTGAAATAAAAAAGCAAATTAAATATATTTCTTAAAGATAGAAATGGAAAAATATAAAAAATAAAAAAATATATAAAAAAGTGACGCTGTTTTTCAATGGTGGAATTCAAATAAATATGAATTTCCCATCCTGGCATCCTTAGTTAGGAAATATTTATCAGCACCCCTATCTTCTGTTGAACGTGAACGATTGTTTAATGGTAACATTTATTTACCAAGTAAAAATAGTCTGAAAGGCGGAACTGGAGAAATGTTAATGTTTTTACATTATAATATAAGAATTTTATGACCTAAATATGATTAACAGCGAGGTACTTAAGTGTATTACTTCACCAAATTATTCTCTTCATTGTTATTAACCAAATGGTTTCTTTTAATTAAAAAAGAATATCTTTATTTCAAAGACTTTTGTATTCATTTTCTACTAAATGTTAGATTTTCCTACAAAACCACGAGTTCTTGTAAACTGTCCTACATGAATATTTCTAAATAAATACTCATCTTTTTGTAAACTCAGTTATAGAAATGTTTCGCAACTCTATCATGTTTTTCTTGATTTTTCATTTACAAAACGTTGTTCCTGTTATGTTAGCATGTGCTGGTGATGATAATACCCTTCAATGTTTCATTTATTTCCATTTTAATATACATGCACATCTGTTTAATATGGTTCATTTTCTTCTGTCGCCATAACGTAACTTTTATAGAGAATTTATTTTAATTGTTGGCATGGTTTTTGGCAATACCCCCAAACACTATTGTCGTCTAAAATGACCCTGCCAAGGCCAGGGGCCATGCCACACCTTGTTCTCTTAATTTTCTAAACCAACTTTAGCATAATAAAAAAAAAAAATATCCTACAAATATTTCAGATATCCACCCAAAAGTGTTAAATGTAAAATTGGGCACACTTTTACTTGAAGGGCGAGCACTAAAAATTCACTTCTAATATTTTTCCAATTTCTGATATTTTTGACAAGATATTTTTGTATGAAGTTTTAGGGCAATTCAATATTCAAATAAATTATTGACAAACAATTCATTGGTATTTTTGAGTGATCTGATGGAAAAATGTTTGTTGTAATTAAAAACATATCAAAGTAGTAAACAGCTGAGAAATGAAAAAAAAAAAATATATATACACCAAATAACTTTTACTAAAAACAAAATGTAATTTTCTACCGACCTATATAATTTGAAATGGAGAAATTGATTGTAAGATTTATTATTTCTGAATTTGTTAGTCACTTGTTCTTAGCCAAAACATGATTATAAAAAAAAAATGGCGGTTAATTTTGTTTTGTATTTTTGTGGTGGTGATAGTGGTGGTGGGTCGCTTACAAATTTCATTTTTTTTTTTTTATTGGTGAATCAAAGTAAATTTTTTAGAGCTCACCTGCCTTATATCCTTATCAAATGTTTGAAATGTTCAAGTATTTTTTTGCATCTACTTGCAAAATGTCTAGATAAAGTTTCTCAGAGTTTAGTTTAATATTAAAAGATTTCAAACCATCCCATCAAAGGGTGGCAAATCAACAAAAACTTTTACATCGACTAATATGTTAAACCATCTTAGAAAAGTTCATCAAAAAGAAGCAACAGTTGTAGATAAAAAGAAGTACAAGGAATGTTCAGGGACAGACATTCCAGGAACAAGTGACAACAACTACGAGCCTCCAGTGAAACACCAAACTACTATAGAATCAATATTTATCAAAAAAAAAAAAGTTTAGGATTTTAATGACCAACAGTCACAATTAATCCAGTATCTGATAAGAAAAATGATTGTTTATGCTCAATTATATTCTGTAACATCTGACATAGTATTTAAAAGGCTTATTGCAAAACTTTCTCCAAATTACAGTATTTCATCAAAATATACTTCACTGCAAAAATAATTGCAGATATATTTACTAAAGTAAATACAAAAATTGAATCATCTCTTGATGAAATTAGCAGCATTTGTTTGACTAAAGACATTTGGACCGTGACGACAGATAATACTCTCTTCCTTAGTTTGGCAGGTCATTGGCTTTCAAATGATTTGAACAGTGCAGAGCTGTGCTTAGAGTTGTTCCATTCCCTGGTGCACATACAGGTGTAAGAATAGTTGAAGAATTGCACAATGTTCTGAATGAGTATAAAATCTTCAAAGTATTTTTAGTTTTGCAAGAACAAATATGGTTGCTGATGTCAGGGAATGTGGTTTAGAATCAGAGCTATCTGCTAAGTCACTTGGCAATGATGAAATAGTTTAAATTTAATAGGAAAGAGAAAAATAATTAATCAGCTGATTAATTGGCAAATCGGCTGATTACCAATTAATTGGCAAAGTGGCTGATTAGGCCGATTAATTGTTACCCCCTACTTGTAAGTATTGGGTACACAAAAAATACGTTGATATTATAGGTGTAAATGTGAGATAATGGAGACAGATGAGAACTCAGAGAGGCAAAAAAAATATCTGGATAACAAAGCTATCGAGATTGTTGAGAATTTTTGTCACCTTGAGGCAGTGGAGCAGCTGCTAGTGTGATTGCAAAAATTAGGAGTGGCTGTAACAGTTCAGTGAACTTCTTTCATTACTAACAAGCAGAGCGTTACCACAATTGATCAAGAAAAAAGTCTATCCGACAGATGTACATAGTGTGACGTATGAAAGAGAAACCTGGCCAGTGAGGGTTGAGAACATGTGCTGCGTGGAGAGAAATGATATAAGAATGATATAATGAATATGTAATGTGAGTTTTATAGACAAGCTTAGTTCTCATGACCTCAGAGGAAAATTAAATCTGGCAGTAAAGGGAGATGTGTGCAGTAGAATGCATTTCGATGGTATAGCCATGTTAAAAGAATGGATGAGAGCACATGAACACTACTTATTGAACTCATACACACAAGTTCACACATACTCTTATATACAGGCTAAATTCTACTACTCTCATTTACACACTACTCACAAGGTCACACACTTTCACAGGATTTAAAACACAGGCAAACATACATCTGAAAACTGCGTGCTAGTCGACTGAACTTATATATTGTTACATGGCAACAACTGAATGAACATGTCTGCTGAACTATTTCTTCATTTGGATCGGTCTCGGATATTCTGAACTCTTGTTTACAATTCTTTATTTTGGTTGTACTAACAAGTTGTCTATACTAAATCAATATATTTTCATCAATTTCAAACCCAATATACAACATCCTGAATAAATGTTAGACGTTGATATACATCACCAAGCAAAACAAAAAAGTGCTTTATTTTTTTCTCCCGAGAAACATAATTTATAAATTACACACAAAATTAACACAGACTAAATGCAGCAATAGAATTATTAAAGCAAAAGTTAATATTATCTGGATTATTAAGATTATTGTTCTCATATTGGATATTATTTTGTTATGTTGTTAGAAGTTTGATAGAAAAAAACTATTAGAGTAGAAGGTTTTCCGGCATCTAGGGATCTCTACAGTGTAGGGGTGGAATTTTGCTGCTTGTCTGGTTATTCGGGAGTATTTACGTTGCAGGGGTACAAGTGCTTCAAATTCATTAAAGCACATTCCATTAATAGTGTGCCAAGCAGAAACTGCAAGTGAAATTCAGTATCTAATCTCTATTTCTACTTAAATATAAAAGGTATTTTGTGTGTATGTTTGTGTGTGAGTTTGTTCCCCATAGATACTGAAACAACGGGGCTGATTTTTTAAAATTTCACACAAATGTACTTTGTGTCTGGGAGTGTTCTTGGACATGTTTTGTATCAGAATGCCTCTGACAAGTATTAAAAATCGATGATTGAAAAAATTCAATTAAATAAGGAATAGTCAGATTTTGACAAAAGTTACAAGTAACACCATTATACAGCCTAACATCACAAGTGTATTTGAGTATTTTCATTGCCGCACAAGTAGACGAGCCCAACATATAAAAATCAACAGTAGATTCTTTGATAAAACAGGGTGTGTGCTCATAAGATGTCTATTTACAGCATGATTGAACTTGACTTTTGCATTTTAAACTTTAATCAAGCCATTATATAAAATAATTTTATAAAAATCAACAGTAGGTTCTCTACCGTACAATGTAAACTAAAATATATAATGAACTAAATCACTACAAAGAGAAATGTGAAGCTTCCTCCTGGTGCACTGTGGTGGGTCTCCAACTAGTCAGGCAATCAATTGATTTGATTAAAAAATGGGCTCTTTCACCAATTTCGATGACAAAAGTATTGAAAATGTGGAATGTTTATTGATTCTCATTCAATCCTGGGCAACATCGGGCCTCCCTGCTAGTTATAACTATAAACAGCACTAAGTTATAACATGTTTCACTGTACAAATAAAATGTTGAAATGAAAACTAGACCAAACAACTAGTCACCATTTAACTAAGTAAGAACAACTAGTCAAGTCCATAAATCTGTCCCTACTCACTTGCCTCTCCATGAGGGCAGAGTTAGACACAAAGTCAGTTTTAATGTGGGGGAAAAACCCAGCTACCCAAAAAGAGGGTCTAGATTGAAATAAAAATAAAAATTTCCCCAGTCTAGAAGAATTTCTCTTTTACTAACAGGGGACAGAAACTATGAAGTGTAGGTAGTATCAAAACACTACTTCACTTTGCTTCGAGCCAAAACTTTAACTAGAAAACTATGAATTTCAGTTATCACCCTTCTGTAGTCTCTTTCTGGACTTGTTTATAAAAGATTGTGACTATATTTGGTGCTTGTGCAGTATAATGGAATTTCAAATAAATGCATTTTCGGTAAAAACACTAGTACGCATCTATGTAACGTGGCTGTTAAACTTTAGCAGTGTTGTTACATTTCAGCCACTCTGACTTACATGTAGTCTGGTACCGTCGCTAGGGAGCAAACAAAAAAAGGAAAGAAATAAAAATCCAATTCGGCATTTTTTTTTTTTTTTTTACGGCAAATGAAATGTATTGATTACTGGTTCTTCCAGCAATAATGTATTTCATTATCTTTCAAAAGTCTTTTCGCTCACGTGTTTCACAACGCTCCGTCATCTAACATGTGCTTTTTAAAAGTCTCTTATCCTGCTGGTCATAGCCAGCGCTTTCTCGCCCTCATTCACACGTCCATCTTTTTTGGCACACACTTTGCTTCTCCTTTTACCACATGGTGTATTTTTCTTTTTCTTTTCTCTCCTTCCCCTGACGTCAGTGCATGCACACTTGCTTAATTTGCATGTGTGCTAAAACAGCTGCTGCTGCTGCTAATATTTTCGATAGTCATCTATCCTACAGCTGCTGTTGATTTTCTCACATGTGACATGTTACATTTATATGTCATGGCGAAATTAGTAAAGAAAAATTCCAAAATTTCGAAAAATGATCAAGTAGAAAAATTACAAGTGAAAATAGTCTATCGATTTAATAATGTTGAAGGTCTTTTAAAATTGAAGGGAGGTAACTGTAGTCTATGATTTTGACAAAATTATTGTAATTAACTATTTCAAAGAAAATGGGGACCGCAAATGTGTGTATTTTTTTTTTTGTGTGTAAAAATAATTCTAAATCTTCTATTTGATAATTTTTTGTAATTTTTAGAAATTTTACTAATTTCGTCGTGACACGTATGTATTTACCTAAAATGTTTTTTTGAAATTCCATTATACTGCACAATCACCTTATTTTTTGTATTAAAGTACAGATCAGTTATTTTGAGAATAATGACAAAACAGTGCACGAAATCAGTTGTATACTGACAACAAGAACTTATTTCACTCTAAATAAATTATGTGACTGGGCAGACCTGAACGACCCCCCCCCCCCGCCCATAATTTTTATACTATGTTTTAGTATGTAGTAAAGCTTTCGCGGTTGAGGTGTTTATTCCGAAAGCCGTTCTTAACATGTGGAGGTTTCCGTTTGGGGTGTTTATACTACGCTGGGTTAGATGGTAATAATAATAATAATAATAAAAAAAAATACCAACTGCAAAATATCGGTTAAAATTGTAGAGGGTGGGGTGATTCTCGTTCAGGTCTGCTTATAAACTACTTTTCACTTTGTATTTACAGAAAGATGTGAAACAAAGCTGGCGGTGGGTGGGTGAGGGGGAATCAACTCTCTCAAAGGGGGCACTACTCTAAAAATAGAATGGATCCGTCGTTATTTCTTGATAGGAGCGCCCCATATACCCCTTTACTTCGAAAGAAGAGGTAATACCTGGGAGAGTGCATCTCCTAGGACTGAACTATACCTCACCCAGACAGAGAACCTGCTTGTTTAAAATCAGCCCTATGTTGTCTGAATAATGACAAGGCAAACCTCGGCTCGTCTGACAACTAGCGAGATTCCCTTTGTTTAAAAAACGCTAAACACTAAGGATTGGCAAAACGTTGTAAAGAATTTCAAGGAGGCTGAAGGGTGGGTAGGAATGTAAAACTACGCTTTCACTTCAACATATTTTAGGAGAAACGATCTAAATCAAAAACGGTGTTCAAACTATAAGCAAAATGAAACCAATTACTGTTATAAGAAAAAAAGAAGAAAAAAAAAAGAAGAAAAAAAAAGAAGAAAAAAAAAAAGAAGAAAAAAAAAAATACAAAATAAAAAAAAAAGCGTGAGATGACATCACGTGATCAAGTAGCATCTTCCTCCCCTTCCCGCTTGTCTTTTTTTTTTTTTTTTAAATAAAATTTCTCGTATATACGACGGAAAGAAAAAGGTTGTTTTTAACTAATTGCTTTGATTGAGAAAAATCATAGTTTATTATGAAATATGAACATGATCAAAGTTTTTTTTTTAAACGACACGTGCACTCGTGCACTGTGCACGTGCGTGAACTCATGTTTTCATCTAGTCAGACAATTTTAAGGACTAAGACAAACTCTGAAGACAGAAATTACTTTTTTACTGACTGTTTAAAGCAGACGTTTATTTTGCTTGCTAGCTCCCTGAACGATATTTTATCATCCGTTGATAAACAATATTATCTACTTATAATTGTCATAAAACATTTACTTTCACGATACAGCGATCTGCCATTATTATTTTAAAATCCCATGATTTCACGCAGTTATCTCCTCTACCATAAAAATTTAAAACTTTTCTGGTTATTTACGTAAAACTTGCAGTTTTCTTCGAAAGCAATTTTCATTAATAATTGACTTTCCTCTCATTTTTCGTAATTTTTGGATATGTTAGTAATTTCAAAATTATAATCAAGTAGATAATATTGCCTTTAATCGAAATTTAATTTTTCGATTTTCGTTTTCATTTTGATCCCCACCCCCGCAAATAAAAAAAACAAAAAACCCCAAAAAACAGAATTATTTAAGAATTTAGATCGTTGAAGTTTTCGATTTTTGTTTTCATTTTTATCCCCACTCCCGCAAAAAAAACATTAAAAAAACCCAGAATTATTTAAGAATTTAGATCGTAAAATGACCCCACCCGAACGATGCTTTTAGGGCAATTTAACTTTTCGGCGGATCTGAACGAGAATCGCCTCCCCTATAATTTTTATAGTATGTTTAAGTATGTAACACAGTTTTTGAGGTTGAGGATGTTTATTCTGAAAGCCGTTCTTAACATGGGGAGGTTGGGGCTGTTTATACTACGTTGGGAAGGTCGTAAAAAAAAAAATAAAGTAAACGAACAAAATATACATTTTTAGGGCCCCTGCTAAAAATACCAACTGCAGAGTGCAGCACTGCAGCAGTGCAGCACTCAGTCAGCACTGCAGCAGAGCAGCAGGCAGCACTGTGGCACAGTGCCACTGTGCTGCTGAATGCTGCAATGCAGTTGGTATTTTTAGCAGGGGCCCTAAAAATGTATATTTTGTTCGTTTACTTTATTTAATCAAGTGCTTACTTCCACTATTTTAAAACATTATTTTATATTAATTACATATTTTTTTTTATTTTAAAACTAATAATTCGTAATATTCGTGATTTGACGGTGTAAAATACTGATGTGAGTTGTCGAACTTTGCCGGGACTTAACTGCAAGGCTGCCAACTGCAGAATACCGGTTAAAATTATAGGAGGGGTGCGTTCAGGTCCGCCAACTTTTTTTTCTTTTTTTTTTGCTATAGGAAATAAATTATGCGCACTTTATGTGGTGTTATACTTTTTTAAGGGATTACGCGTGCTTTTTACGACCTTGCCAGTCAGACTTAGTATGCAGTTAATCACAATAAGTTAGGGTACTTCTTTTAAATATGCACGTGCAGCTAAGTTATAAATAACAGGAAACCTTGAATCTGCAAATAAGGGATCATTTTAAGGAATTAAAATGTTAAATAACATGCAGAACATTAACACTGATAGGTAATAATTTGCTTACATGAATTCAACAAATAATATTATGGATTGAGTGTCACATCCATTAGTGTTACGTTTAGCAGCTGGATTCTACAATAGAGCAGCAGCGGCGTCGATATAAATTACATAACCTTGTTATTTATATTGACAATATAATTCATTCGACATATTCATAGTCAACAGATTTGTGTTGTGAATTCCCATGAATGATTTCCTTTATAAAGCTAATTAGCTGATCAATTTAAGTGATTTTGGGATATGATACTTTCGTTTCGTTACTGACACGTATCACAGATTTTTCTTTAGTTCTGTTTATATATACCATTTTTTTTTTTTTAAATATAGGCTGAATTCTGACCAACAACCACAGATATTCATATGGACCTCTTTCAGCTGAATCTCCCTCGTTTAAACGCATCGAAATTCTGATTTTGAAACAGTCACAAAATGGTTTGGTACTCACCCGTGCTTAAATAATAACGTTATTATTTAAAAAGTCATTCTTAACATGGGGAGGTGTTCTGTACCTATTCTGTACTTTAACCTTACAATTGAATAAAAAACATAAAACTTTAAACTTGGAAATACGATTTAAAAAATAGCGCGGATCAGTAAGTGCATTAGCACTTTTTTTTTAAAAATATATATATTATATATATGTATATTAGTAAATGAGTAACCATTTCGTTTGAAAATCTATTTAAGTGTTGCGTTTGTAATCTTCAGAATACGCTTGAAATGTGTAGCTGAAATAATATCGAAGCCGTCTTAGAACAGACACTACACCGTCATCCTATCCCGAAAACCCGATTAAAAAAAAAAAACAAAACAAAAAAACTTTTGTCTATTCTTTTGCTGTTTTCTGGTAATATGAAGAAACTAATTCATTGTAAAACATGAAGAACTGAACAATTTTATTATTTTTAAGAAATGTAATCTTAATAAATAAATGCTTAAAGTAAAATAAAAAAAAAAATAATTCAAAGTTTGTTAAAACCAAAACAAATTGTCAAATAGGTTTCACCGTTGTTTTATAAATTAAATGTGTATGATGATATTTAAAGAAAAAATAATGGTATGCTTACCAATAAATAGTTTTTGACTTCTCTATTGGTGCTTGTTAAATGTTTTGTTTATTTTAAAAATTCAAATGTTCTTTTTTGTGTTAATCATGAGGAAAGTTAGCATCAAATCAAAATCAAAATGGCCGCGCATTGTATTGAAATTGCAAGCCATAATTTGATTGGTTGCTCGATTTTGATTACTCAATAATGATTCGTTGAATCTTTTAGCCTCGTTTTCGTTACACAATTACCGGAAGCAGCATGGCCCCTGAAATCGCTATCCTACGCTAGTCACTTAGAGACAGGCAACCATTTCGTATTATGAAAATCGCAGGCGGGACTTGAAATATTTTTGTTTTGATGTTATTTATTTCTAGTAGGATAACATCAAAAGAAATTCACTTACGTATCGAAACAATAAGGTTAGTTCTTCTTATAGATGTATATATACACAAAAATCCTGACTTACTTGATAAAAAATGTGACTCCGTTTGAATGTTGTTTTGCTTTCAAATGTCTCAATGTGGCTACGCATCCTCATCTATTGTGATTTCTATTAAATTGAGTATTTTGTTTAATATAAGAATTGTTTCAACTTTTTGAATGAATTAATAAAATTTAAGTTGCATCGAACATTATTATTTTCTAGTTGTACATATCCGGCGTTGACCGAGAGTCTTTTTGCATTCATTTTCTTTTTATTTGGAAATTTAAACTATCACCGTAACATTCTACTTATATTTTGTTTACTTTTCGATTTGTGAGCGATTACCGACTGTACCAATGGCCGTCGCATGTCAATCATTTTGTTCTTCTTCTAACTTTACGCTCGGCATTACTTGTGCTTCGAAGTAAATAAACGCTTTAAAATAAGTTTAAACAAAATCTTATCCAGATAAGTAGAAGAGTAACCTATCTTGCCTTTGGTAACATTTATTTGTTATATGTTTGCTCGTTGACCAGTTTTTGTGTCGTTCGTTGTCTATACTACTAAATGCGCACTTACGGTATTGTTTGGTTATTAAATTATTACTTGAACCAAATTGCTATAAAATTTTGACTATTTTTGTTAAGGTAATTTATGGCCACTTGTGCAGTTTAAAACTGAATGAGGATTCGCTAAGAATTGCTAAGTCAGAAATTAGTTTCTATTCGACATTTTAAAGGCTTCAAAATTCCTTTCATACTCAAATTTCTAAGAGTCACGTCACGTAGTAATTCTTTATTTTTTATTTTATCGTTGCAATTACTGTTTCAACTTCATTTTTAATTTTTATTTTTGTGCACTTATTGAACTCACTGCTCTCTCTCTCTCTTTTTTTTTTTTTTAAATAGTATTTTCAAGTTAAATTAAAGTTTTTACGATATCTTTTTTGGTAAAACAAAAACTTGTTGAGAGCGCTCTGATTTGGGGTTGTTTTAAAAAATGGAACGAAAATTTAAATTTCGTTTCGTTTTAATCTTTTTTTTTTTTTTTTTTTTTTAAATTGCCCGTGCGTGCGTCAACAAAATCGAGAACTCACCGTTCACATTCGAAATGTCAACTTTTATAGGTTTTCGGGTACGCTGACAAGGTTTTTTTTTTCTTATTCCGAAAGCCGTTCTTAACATAGGGAGGGTGGGGGTCTGTTCCGAAAGCCATTCTTCGTTTTCAGCATATTCGAAAACCTATAAAAGTTGATATTTCGAATGTGAACGTTGAGTTGGACTTAATGTAAAAACATACCAAAAGTAAATTGACTTTTTTTTTTCATTTAAAAATCAAATTATTTTGTTTTTGGTAATAAAATTTTATTTTTATGGCAATCTCCAAAAATACCGTTAGGGCTTACAACATGGCCGCCAGAAGAGTCACGTGATCCGGTTGATCCAAAACATGAATCGCCGTATTACGAAACCGGAAAACGCAAATTTAAAGCAAACTTTGACAAACAAGCATAATAATTAAGTACAAAAACAGTTTTTCAATATCATAATAATAAATAATTTATTTAGAACGGTCATTTAATTTTTTGTTGAGAAACAATCACAGTTTGTTTGTTTTTTAAAACAGTGTTTATAAAAAATATTTTATTCAGAGTTTTTCATAAAAATGGTATTTAAAACAAGGTGTTCATTTTTTTTAAGATGTAATGTTATAAAAATATGATGTAAAAAAAAAACAGTTTATATTTTTAATTTTCATTTTATAAATTTAGACAGAATAGATGGAAGCGATGCAACAAATTAGCTCACAAAATTTATTTGGGCCGACTCTTTCACGCCACATAAATTCATTTAAATATGAAGTGAAGAGAGCCCTTGATGTACCGAATTGACGACAAAGTTTTTTCTTCGCTCGCATCCACGTATTTTCAATAAGTTGAGTATTTATAGTCGCGTCGTTAGGCTCCACAAAATTTCTTTCGTGGACAACAACATCGTGGCTGTAAATACCAAAGTCAATGTCTGCTACGGTTGCATAAGCGCTCCACCCATCGCTTATTATACGAGTCCCGGGTAAGATCCATTGGCGAATTATAGGGACCAGAGTTTCACGTTTTCTGTCTGGAACCTCGATCAAAAGGCAATTCTTAGAGCCTCGTTCGATGGTGCCGAACACCCAATGGCTACGTCGGACAGTTCCTCTGTGATATTTCCGAGGGTAAAAATGGCTTTCATCAATTTCAACCTCTTTTGGGGTCCAGGTCTCATCTACACCCCCCAATTGAATTGGGTTTTGTTCAATGTACTGAGTGCACACTTCCCTCAAAAAGTTGCACCAGTCGCTCACTGTGTTGGCACTCACCTCACTTTCTGTTGCCATAGTTTTTTGTGGAAAATCCATGCTCCACATATACATAATTATTACAATGGTTCTTAGATTGAGGTTGCTTCTTTGAAAAAAAGAGTTCGTTCTAATTGTATTACGATATCCATCGTTTCGGCAACGCCATCTCCAACCATCCTTGGATTCGGAATATCGAGCCAACACGCATGGTGACCCACAAATTTGACAATTGCATGAATTGGCTATCAGACGTCTCTGTGCAAGCCATATCAATATGTGCACGTCATCTGGCATTGCTAACATTAGCCGAGACAATGTCATAGTTTCGCCAAGTATAGCGTTATTGTCATAAACACGAGGAACGAGGAACAAGGGTGATACGTTAAGGGCCATTGATATTTTTGTAATTCCCTGAGGTAGGTAGCAGTTCCAATTTCAGGAATCGTTGTGGTTCAATTCCAGGAATTGTCATGGTTCAATTGCGTTCCGTCGACCCGACCACTTGTTTGTTCTGAATAAAATACTTTTTATAAACACTGTTTTAACTAAAAACAACCTAAGATTGTTTCTCAAAGTTTGCCTATTTTTATAACAACATTATATCAACAAAAAATTAAATACAAACAAATTGTGATTGTTTGTCAAAGTTTGCCTTCAAGGCTGCGTTTTCCATTTGCACGATTCATGTTTTGGATCAACCGGATCACGTGACTCTTCTGGCGGCCATGTTGTAAGCCCTAACGGTATTTTTGGAGATTACCGTACCAGGCAGGATACCACTTGATGATGATTAAATTGTTAGGTGAAAGTGCAGAATAGTTACAACTCCTCTCCTCAAGTTAAGAACGACTTTGTAAATAATAACGTTATTATTTCAACACGGTTCAATAAATACACTAGTACCATTTTGTTTATTGAATTATGTGAAAGTAGGTAAAGGTCCTGTCCTGTACTAAAGGAAGCCGGGAAGCCCTATGTTAAGGCGGGCTTTTCGAAATAAAAAACATTCTTAACATGGGGAGGGACATCCGGAAGTGAAGTCGAAACAGTAATCTTAAAGATAACTTTTGTTTTTTTCAGTTATTAATAAATCATTAAAATAGCTGAATTTAATTTTGCAATTAAATAGTTATTTTTGTTACTTTAATTCTGTTGTGTTTTTGATTTCAATAAACATTCGCACGGACGCGTTCGTCATTGATCTAAGGGAGATAATTCCATTTTACTAAGAAATTCGTTAATTTTTTCGATGCTTGTTCAAATTTAAAAACGAAGAATGATGAATACAAAAAGCGTCAAATTGTTAACATAAAAAAAAAAGTCTGTTTAAGTTAGGATCGTTATTGTTTCGTTTTAAATTTTCGATTTCAATTAGCATAAACAAAATTTTAAATCATTAATAAATATTTAACTTTTTTTCTTAAAAAGTAAATTTGTATATGTTCATCGTATAAGTTACCCTATATAAAAATGAGATTCTACCTTTTTAGGCGTTACTGGAGTCCCTCAGGGTTCCATCTTGGGTCCAACTCTTTTCCTGATTTACATTAATGATCTTCCAAAATTCGTAGACATTTATGCTGATGACACTACCATCTATGATAGCACATCTAAGATCGTAAACGACCAAGTTCTCTCCTATTCTCTCTCTGATCTTGAGCACGTGGTACAATAGGGAAAGGAGTGGCTGGTTACTTTTAATGCATCTAAAACCAAGCTTCTATCTTTACATCATCAACGCTCTGATCCCCATCTGGCATTAATTGAAATGAATGGCCCTCGTCTTGGGGAGGCCTCATGTTTTGCCAAGCTTCTGGGGTTGATCTTTGCTCCTGATCTGAAATGGAACAAGTACATCAAATCTGTTGTCAAAGCTGCTGGAAAAATGATGAGATCCTTCTATCGATCCAGTAAATATCTCACTGCTGATGCAATTCTCTATAAGAGCCAAGTTCGTCCAAGGATGGAGTACTGTTGCAACATCTGGGCAGGAGCTGCTAGAAAGGACTTGTCCTGCCTTAATAGAGTTCAAAATAGACTTTGTAATCTCATAGATGTCCTTTTTTTCTTCCCTGCAACCTCTATCTCACAGAAGAGATATAGTGAGTTTGTCTTTACTTTATCATTATTTTCATGGCAAATGCTTGACTGAGCTTCAATTTATGCCCCCCCCCCCCTCAACTTTCACAAGAAACACTCGTCTAGCTGAAAAGACTATCGATAATTTCCCGCACTCTTTATCTGTGCCTAAACCTAAACGTAGATTCCATGAACAAAGCTTTTTTCTTAGAACTGCACGTCTGTGGAACTGTCTTCCATTTTCCTGCTTTCCTGCTTCAAGTCCAATGTAAACAAGTTCTTGATAAGCCATTCCCCTTAAGTTAACAAATTTACTGAATTTTTATTACTGACAATTACTATATTGTTCAATTGACTACTGTACACTCTTTAACCTTTATCATCTAGTGGCCCCTGTGCCTTGATAAGTGGTGATGCCTATGTAAAAAAAACAAAAAAAAACATATAAGCACTCTAAAAAAAATTAGAAGCAAAGTATAGTGTCTGTTCTGATACTGCACTTCATTTTTTTTCTGTTTATGATGAGTGAAAAAGAAATCTTTCTATACTGAGGCAATTTAAATTTTTGTCTTAATCCAGAGTACTACTTTTGAGGAGTTCGATTTTTTTCACATTATAGGACTCATGGCGGAGTATATTGGGGTGAGAGTCAGTGTTCATCAATTCATAATCAGAATCTGTCGTTACTAGATATCAAGGTGCAGGGATATCTATGACGAAAGTGGTAGAGTATCACTGGGACCATTAAAGATAAATTTAAGGAGATCTCTGATTTATGGAAGGGTTCCACCGTCACATCCACATAAATTAAAAAGGCGTAAATAACCTTGAGAAAATGACAACATTCGACAAAAGACTTGAGATCACTGTATTGGGATGAAATAACATTTATTAACCTGTTTAAGAAACAGTAAATCAAATCATTCTAACGTTAAGAGATTTTGACACAAATGTTCATTAGATAGTCTTTGCTAATAAGTGTCCTGTAGAAAAGGCAAAAAGTTTATGATTACAGATTTTCATGAACAAAGGGACACACGTGGTTATTTTCTGGAGGGAAAAGAAAACCATTAATTGCATAAGTGACGTGTGTGTGTGTTTAAAAACAGCAGTTCAAAATAATTTGCTGAAAGGAATTAATTCTCATTCGATATAGTAACTTTCCATGCTGAGAATTTAAGGTGCATGAAGTCATGATGATGATTTAACATCCCACAAGACAGAGCAGCGATGATGTTTACGCGTAGAACTACATTTTGAAATGGTTTGATTTACGCTTGCAAAAGTTTATATACCTGTGTTCTAGAACATTCCAAACTATTTGTTGTATCACTGTGTGAAAAACGTAGCGTAGTTTCTTTATCTCATGTGTGCAGATGGGCAAACTACGATGTTGTAAACTTGCACATACTTCATACGTGTGCGTGTTGAAAACGGTAATTGCTATGAAATGTCTCTGTCGAAGATTTGTTCCGGCCAAATATAGCGGTCGCATTAAAGACAAACCTTGTGTCTAACTCTGCTTTCATGGGGAGGGGGTCATGTAAGCAAATCATGCCAAGCTACAAAAGTTTGAGGATGGAACTAACAATTTGTATTTGAACGAATGGAAATTGATTGTTTAAAGCATGTTTTTTTTAAAATTTTATTTAGTGTTATTTTTTTTTTTGTGCTTCATTAAAATAGTGAAATTTAAAAATCGAATCATTGAATTTAGAGTAAAACCAATGTTATCTATTTAATTGTCGTGTTACAATAATGAACATATCCAAAAATGATGAAAAATGATTAGGGAGAAAATTAATTATTAATGAAAACAATTTTTGAAGACAATCAGTGAAAATTAAGTGTTGTGATATTATTGACCAAAGATTTCCAGTTTTCTGAAAATAATTACCTCTCTTTTTGTTTTGATTCAAACTATCTGGTTTCTTTTTTTTTTTTTTTTTTTTTTCCAAGAATATATTTCGTCGACAATTGGCTAAATACTAAAAGCCAAAATTAGCAGTAATTTCACATGCTTAGGTTTTTCATTGAATATTAAAAAAATAAAAATAAAAAGTAAACCAAAATAAATTGTTGGTAACTAATTTCTCAACTGTTTTTATGGTACTTGTTTAGTTTAATCAAGACATTAAAAAATGAAAATATTGAAAAAAAGTTATATAATACGAGGGGCGTGCATTAAGTAATGCCCCTGACCCACTTCCAGTTGTCTGATCTAGCTGAAATTTTGCATGTGCAATGATTTCTATCTCTACGAGTTTTGTGGCAAATTACAGCTCTGTACCAATTGTGGTTTCTGTTTTACAGGTGTTTGAAATGAGTCAGGTGTGAAATAGAGCCTGTTGAATGTTGAGCAGTGATCCAGTTTTTTTATTTGAAAGGACGCACACCACAGGAGACTTGATGAAATGAAAGAAACTTATGGTGATAATGCCCCATCATATGACCTTGTAAAACGCTGGTATTGTGAATTCAAACATGGTCGGAAGTCTGTTGAAACAGCTCCCAGACCTGGTTGCCCCTCTTCTGCCATTGATGAGGCATCTGTCCGTCAAGTTGAGGCATCTGTCCGTCAAGTAATGGAAGATCGGCACATTACTATTCACCAAATAGCCCAAGATGTCAAGGTGCATATACATAAGGTGTCTGCCAGATGGATTTCCAGGTTGCTCACACCATTCCAGAAGCGAGAACGCGTTGAGTGTTCGAGGATTAATTTGGAGACATGCCAAGAAGATGAGTCAAAGTTTTTCAAAAGACTGATTACACAGAATGAAACCTGGGTCCATCACTATGATTCAGAAACCAAAGCCCAGTCAATGCAGTGGAAGCACTTGAACTCACCACCTCCAAAGAAGACAAGGGTGCAGCCCTCCGCTGGCAAGGTCATGCTCACAATCTTCTGGGACCAAGGCGGAGTAGTGATGACAGATTTCCTGGCAAAGGGTACCACAATTACAGGCGCCTATTATGCTTCACTTTTGAGGAAATTAAGGGAAGCTATCAAAATCAAGAGGCGGGGCAAGAGCAGCAAAGGTACCTTCCTCCTGCAGGACAACGCTCCGGTCCACAACTCGCATGTCGCCAGATCAGAAGCACGGACGTGTGGTTATGAAATCCTTCCCCATCCTCCTTACTCTCCTGACCTTGCATCCTCTGACTTTCACCTCTTCCCAGCCATGAAGTTGTTTTTGAAAGGAAAGCGTTTCCCAGATGATGCAGTCTTGATTTCTGAAGTCACGTCATGGTTGGAGGACCAACCTGGGGTGTTCTACAGAAACGGTCTCCAGAGCTGCATCAAATGATGGGAAAAATGCATAACTCTGGGTGGTTCCTATGTAGAGAAAGACTAATAACTGTGCCAAGTTTTGTTGCTCTACTGCTATGGTAAGTTGGTCAGCGGCATTACTTATTGCACGCCCATCGTATGTATCCGTTATGGAATTAAGTTCCCATAAAAAATTTCACTTAATTTAATCAAGTAGTTTTTTTACAGTGAAAAAACATTTTTTTATGACACCAAGCAAAAGGTAGCCATGTTTGAATCTTTTGACCACAAAGAAGGAAGAGAAACCATTATTTAAGATGAGAAGGGGGGGGGTGTCAGCACTTTAGATTTAGTGCTCTCCCCTCCCTTCCTTGTGGTCAAAAAATTCAAACATGTCTACCTTCAGCTTGCTGTCATAAATAAAATGTTGTTTTTTTTTTTTTGCTGTAAAAGAAAACAACAACAACAACCCCCCCCCCCCGAAAAAAACTACTTGATCAAATTAAGTGAAATTTTTTTTGGAGAACTTAATTATATAACGGGAATATACAATGCAACGTTTTTTCAGTATTTTCATTTTTTTAATATCTTGATTAAACTGTACAAGTACCGTTTTTATTTTTTAATATTTGATGTCAATAGTAATATTTGCTAATTTGACATATCTTGTTGTACCGATTGAACTTTTTTTTTGTCATCTCGTTTTTCAAGATGTTTATTTCAATATAGTGTATATATACTTTTTTTTTTTTTTTTTTAAAGAAAGAACATAATCAATTTCGATTTGTATTTCTTATTTAGGTTAAGTTGTTATGGAACAGTCTACGTTTCGCCAGACGGAGGATCGTCATGTTTCAGTGGAAGTGAGTTTTATGGTCTGGTCTCCCAAGATGGACCTTATGGCATTGGCAAACGTTCAAGGGGAGGTAAGTGAGTCAGTTTAAAATATTTTCATCTCTCTTCTTCTCTATTTGATGCTAGAAAACAAACAACAAAAAAATTGAATTTATTTTGAGAGAAGAGTTATTCTTGTAATAGAAAAATGCTAAAAAAAAAAAAAGAATGACAAAAGAAATGACTCTAGCATAGAGAAAAGAAAATTATTCAATTGCAAATATTTAATCGAGTTGTCTCAAGCAAAATTTAGCAGTATCAATCTAGTTAGAGAAGCTTTGAATTTTAAAGAATTCTAGATAGAGAATGGTTGTATTAATCCAGTCAGGGTCAACAGTGGTCCTTCTCTCATGTCAAGACGAAAAAACTATGACTAAAAAATTTAAGAGAGTCAGTATATTTTATATGGCGATTCTGGTACCTGATTGATTCATTCTTCTCACCCATGGTTATAAATATAATTAGACAAATCTTTGTGATCTTACCCAGTACAACCATGCTGAAAATATTGTAGCAATTTATAATCATTAATTAACATTTTCTATGAAGCATTTCTATTTATGTGATTATGCTTATTAGATACTTCTAAATTGAATGAACAAGTTAATTTTAAATATATAAAAGAAATTACTAAAATTATCTGTATTCGGTGAATTTTCATTGGTTATGTTTATAATATGTAATTTTATTAAAACCTAATTTTTTTCATTTTTTTTTTACATGGTAGTCACCACTTATCAAGGTCCGGAAGCCACTTGGGGATAAGAGTTATTGCATGCACAGTAATTAATGGGATAGTATCGTAGTAATCGTTAGTATTGGAGATTTGATAAAGTGTCTTACTTAAGGGGGGGGGCGGTTCATCAGGAATTTGTTTATGTTGGACTTAAAGACATCCAAGTTGTAGTCAGGTGGGAAACAGGCAAACGCAAGAGAGTTCCACAGACGTGTACTTCTAAGAAAGAAGCTTTGTTCATGGAATCTATGTTTTGGTTTTGGCACAGATAAAGAGTCGGAAAAATTTTTGACAGTGGTTTTAGCTAGACGGGTGTTTATCGTGAAAGATTAGCGAAGGGGGGACCAGAGATTGGAGCTCAGCCGAGCACTTGCCATGGAAATAACGATAAAACAAAGACAGGCTCGCAACGTCTCTTCTGTAGGAGAGAGGTTGCAGGGAAGAGAAATGGGCATCCCCCACAAAGCCACAAAGTCTATTTTGTACTCTGTCAAGGTAGGATAGACTGTTTTTAGCAGCTCCTGCCCAGATGTGGCAGCAGTACTGCATCCTTGGACGTACTTGGCTTTTATACAGATAGAGAATTGAATCAGCAGTGAGATATCTTCTGGAGTGGTAGAAGGATCCTACCATTTTTCCAGCGACTTTGGCAACTGACTTGATATACATGTTCCATTTCAGATCAGGAGTAAAGGTCAAGCCCAGAGGCTTATCAAAACATGGAGCCTCTCCTAGACGAGAGCCATCCATTTCAATTGATGCCAGATGTTGATGATGTAAAGATAGGAGCTTTGTTTTAGATGCATTAAAAGTAATCAGCCACCTCTTCCCCCACTGTATCGTGTGCTCAAGATCACAGGAAAGCGAATCAGAGAGAACTTTCTTATTTACGGCCTTAGATGTGTTACCATAGATGGTTGTGTCATCAGCATAGATGTCAACGAATGATTTAAGTATGTGTTTTGGGAGATCATTGATGTAGATCAGGAAGAGAGTTGGGCCCAGGATGGATCCCTGAGGGACTCCAGCGTTAATACTGTGGGCCTCTGATTTCTGCCCATCAACCACTACTCTTATGAGCCTATCAGAGAGAAATGATTTAATGATTGAGAAAACATTTCCAGTTATACCATAGCTGGAAATCTTGTGAAGTAGGCCCTTATGCCATACCTTATCGAAGGCCTTTGATATGTCAAGAGCAATTGCCCTAGAAAGGAAGCCTTTGTCACGAGATTCACTAATTCTATAAGATATAACCGTTAGCATATCTGCTGTAGATTTGGTAGAACGGAAACCATATTGCATGTCACTAAGATTATTTCTGCTGAGGTGATTGACTACTTCTCTATTTAATATGGATTCCAACAACTTACTCATGACACACAGGAGACTTATTGGTCTGTACTGAGAGGGAGATGACTTATCACCTGAATTCTTAAATACAGGGCATACTGATGAGGTTTTCCAGGGTTTTGGGAAGCACTTCTCCTTAAGGCAATGCTTAAACAGTTTTGTAAGTATGGGGGCAAGTTCTGGTTGAAGCTTTTTCAACACTATAATTTGAATGCCGTCAGGGCTAGTTGCTTTACTGGAATCAAGGTTCTTAATTAGGTTGGCGACTTCACGCACAGGTATTTGTATGTTGCATAGCGTGTTGTCTGTTATAGGAGGAAATACAGGGAGTTGATAGCCCTGGTCGCATAGAGTATTAGCTGCAAAGTTCTTTGCAAATAGTTTGGCCTTGTCTGATGCTGACAAGAGGACCTCAGGTCCATTGTATTTATCATGCATTGCCTGGGATTCGGTAATGTAATATTAGTATAAATTTTTTTTATTTGCACATCTTGAAAATTATGCAAGAATTAATAAATTAGGTTAATAATACTAAATTTGAAAACAATGTGTAAGTCATGTGTGGGTGAGAAATGCACACACATAAATGCAGTTTGATCCCGCAATTGTACTGATATACAGATGGGAAGAATGTTATCTGGTAAGGGAACTAAGTCCCTTTTTAACATTCAAGTGAAAAAAAATAGGTTATCTTCCTTGCACTATTTGAGTTAATCTTTAAAAAATAAATCCGGTTCCTGTTCAAAATTCCCCCAATATTGAAAAATAAATCTTTATGATGTATGTACCCATGACAAAACGAAAATATCATATTCCAAAAATCATATAAGCTGATTAAGTTGTTTTTATTTTTAAATAAGAAAATCAGATTTTATGAGTATCCATGGAATGACTGTCTATCCCACCATTTTGGAAAAAAAAAAAACAGAAACAAAGACAGATAGCTCCACAATAATTCATACTTACTAAATTTATGTTGTAATATATATTAATTCCTATTAATCATTAAAAAATGATTTTCTTTATAAAAATAAAACTACTTGATTAATTTTCTTTTCAGTCAATGTAACCTCTGACTTTCTTTGGGTATATCTTGTTGAATTCCAGAATTGGGACGGAATACTGAATGGAACCCTTTATTTACTTCACAGAGGCAGCTTCTCTCGTTCTGTCAGCCATGAGTAATTCTTAATTGTATTTTTCAGTCACACACACACAGAATTGGACATTCAACCATCAGGAGAATATTACTTTTGATATTACAATTTGATTTTTCCAAGTACTCTAACCATTGCACCACAGGTCCTTATGGACAGTTTTAGTACGAATTTTGGAAGTCTTTAACTTATCTTATTTCTAGTAGTGAATATCACTATTTATTACTATATATATATATATATATATATATATATATATATATATATATATATATAATGTATAAAAGATTATACAGAAAATCGAAAAAAAAATTAAAAAAAGAATCATAAAGTAAAGTGTCTCCATTGCATTTAATAATATTTGCTTGAATGAAAAATGCTGCCTAAATATACCAATATATATATTAAGACTGAAGGATCGGTCGAAAATTATGTACCTGTAAAAAAGTTTTTTAATTTTTTTTATAATATTATTTTGTATTCCTGCACGTCACCAATTGAAAACGAATAAAGAAAACTTATAAGCTTTTATACTTTTCGTATTCTTTTTTATACATTTCCATTCATATATATATATATATATATATATATATATATATATATATATATATATATATATATATATATGTGTGTGTGTGTGTTATTGTTTCTATATTATCTATTATTTATAATTAACAGTTCTCATATGGTGTTAAATTCTATACTATGTCTACTTAGTAATTGATTGTTGCCCAGCGTATGTGTTCTATCCAGTCATAGCTGACTGAATGAGAGCATGCTGTCCCAGTGAATTAAATAAAGGATTCCGTTTCACATTTGTTCTAAATTCTTGAGTTTGACAGAAACATTCCCAAGTTCGACAAAATATACCTGAAGATGGTTTAAGGTTACATTGACTGAAACATTGTGAAAATGACACTCAAGATGAGAACAATAGTCCAAAGAATCTAAATAAAACAAATAATCAATTATCATTTCAAAAATTCAGAAACGTAGTAGACGTGCCTGTGCTTATAAAAGACTCATAATCATCATCCTGACAATTTCATTCTAGTCAGGATAATGAAGGATAGCACAGGTCATTGTTGACTCCTTTTTCTCAAGACCGACTCAGTTGCATGTGCATAGTCTGCCTGTATGTTTACCTTTGTGATATTCTGCTACACTTTTGTAGAGTCCAACTAATTCTTTGAACATTTTTAGGTAAAACCACAGTTTAATAGGCTAAACATAATGCAATGAAAACTTGTATACAGGCAGTAAATATTGTTTTGTTTTGTTAAATATTAGAAAATGAGGAACTATTTTGAGTTAAAATCTAGTTAGTATTACGCTTGAAATGTGTACGTATGCTGAAATAATTGTTAAAAACAATGAAATCTTTATGCAAATGGAAGTTGACAATTAACTTCCATTTGTATAAAGATTCCATTGTAATGATTATTTCAGCATATGACATATTTTCAAGCATGTTCTTTAGATAGCAAGCATAATATTAACTAAATTATAACTCAAAATGGTTCCTCATTTTCTAATATTTAACAAAACAAAACAATATTTACTGTATACAAGTTTCTAATATTTAACAAAAATAAAACAATATTTATTGCAGATACACAATTTTTAATTGCATTATGTTCACTAAACTATGATTTGACTCATTTTTAATCAATTATTATTGACCTAGATTATCTGTGCCATAAAAAAAATTGATTTAAGCAGGTATTGCATAAACAACCGGGCCATTTGGCATAATGGTTAGCATTTGCTAAAACTAAAAAACTACTACTTGGCTGTCTCCTCCATTCAGCGGTCCTAGATATGACCTTAAACTATATCCGATGGTGAGGCCCCAGCTTGCGGGCTTTGGGGAGTGTGGGACCACCCTTTAATTGCCATTGACCCAGAGTGGTAGTACCTGTTAGGGTGGTCCCAACTATGGGTTAAATAGAAACTGACTTGAACAAAAAACCCCAAATATATTCTATTAAGTTTTTTCTTCAAAATCACTGGATTCAGCATTAAATAACCTGAAAAAGGTTGATATGCCGTAAAACAACCAACCAACCTTCATTCAGCATTATAAAGTGAGAATCAAAAGGAGTGGTACTATCCCCTCCACTTCAATGTAGTAGCCAATGAAAAGGGAGCCTTTGAATCACCCTTGGCTAAGGTTGATCCATTTATTTTTTATTTACTGCATAAAAAAAAGCATGTAAAGGAATAATTTATTTTTTATTTTAAATTTGTTTTATTTTTTCCTTAGGTTGTATTACATCGACTTTCTTGGCAAAAAGTTTGGACGATTCCTGCTCCGGCTGATAACGTGACTGTTGGGACCTTAGCTTGGCGTCCAGATGGTCGAGGTTAGTATTATGTTTTGATATTTATTAGTATAAAAGTCTTTGATATTAATGTTCTGAGGTAGTTAACACCCCTGTATCCATAGACAATATGAATTTGTTTGGCTTATATAATGCTAGGCATTTCTACCTTCAAGCAGAGAGTACACTTGTAGTTTAACCGTTCGCAGTGAACTCCAGGACTCTTTCACCTTATAATTGTGACATTTTAAACTGGACCACAACATTGGTGACAAAAAGATTTCGAAAAAGAATCTACAAGGATCTCTTTTCGATAAATGACTAACTTTTATTCAACAAAATCATATTTTTCTACCTTCTTTGAAAATACAAAGATTGGTTCCATGATGGTTTTTCAATGTGATGAAAAATGACATCGGGAAAGTTTCTTTTTCAAAAACCGTGAGTAGAAAAAGATCTAATTACTGTGGCATTAAAAATTCTCTGTTGATAATCTGTATGACTTTTTTTTTTCTTGGTGAAACAACGAGAAAAAGAAGAAAAAAAATATATTAGCCCCCCATGAAGGATTGAAACCGCATTTACTCCATTACAAGAATTCAGGAGGACAATTTGAATGCTTGTCTGGATTTTCATTATGAAAAGGGATTTCAATTTGTTTTTATTCCAAATTTTTCTGGACTCAAAATTTTTTGTGCTTTTTTTTTTTTTAAATTAAAATAAATTTTTAATTGACTGTTGTTCTCCATAGAAAATTGAACATCAAGTAGTTTTATTTTTGAATAAGAACATCAAATTTTGTGTCTAAACAAACAGCAATGATATTGCAACGTTATCTTGAAAACAAGGGTGAGAATTAAAACAAATTCAAACTTGTGAGATTTAAAAAGCCGTTCTTAACATCAGGACAAACTCAAATTTGCTTAAAAATGATTTTCTTTATAAAAGTAAAACTACTTGATTAATTTATGTGATTTTTGGAATATGATATTTTCTTTCCGTCACGGGTACATACATCATAATACAGACTTTTCTTTATTTTTGTTTTTAACATACAATAAATTTTGAATAAGCATCCAAGATACTTCTTCTTGGATTTATCTCAGGATAAGTATAGCAGAGTGGGTACTTTTTCAAGGCATAAACCCAAACTGTATTTTGTTTTTGTTTTTCTGATGACTTATTTATTGCTAAATTATTCTCTCAACCACTTTGATAAGCTTATGTGTTAACTTTAAGCATCTGTAATTACTTCTATCTAAAGCTTCTCTTTTACCCTCATAAGATTTCACAGTTTTATTAAGTATCTAGTATGTTGAGGGGGGGGGCTTCATGATCTAATTTATTCAGTTTGTGATCATCTCAATGCCTTTTTCACCTGCAGTCTTAGACATCTTCGCAACAACACCAGAGGATCCCACAACCTTACTCTTCATCTGCTTCTATACCATTTCTTTCTCAATTCTTATAGTTGGACCAGTTTTTGCAATTTTCTTAGTTTCAAGAAAATTCAGCATTCAATAATTTCTCATCACAGCATTTCCAAGGATCCCTTTCATTCATTGTTAGCACTTCATTGTCATCTTGAATGCACTTTTTCCCAATAATACCCATATTTGTTGTTGCCATTTGCTTTGCTATCTTGAATGTTTCGTTTTTCTGGTCATCCTTTTGTAATATCTATGGAAACCAAGCTTTTGATTTGTAAATTGCTCTCTTTGTTATTGTCTTTATCACCAGAAAATGTGTACTTATCCACTCACTCTATCCTTTCCATTTTTCTTTGTACAAGTCTCAGCTTCCTCATCACATCACCATGCCCTGTGTCTTGGATGCAACTTCCACTGTACCTCTGAATCTGGAATTGATCTGGCAAATAAACACTAAATCACTTTGCCTCTAAACTCGTTCTTTATTCAACCTCAAAATGCTTCTTCTCCTGGGGATTAACTTTTGCTTTGCCCCATTTACTTTTTTCAACTTAAAGTTACAATGTATTTGCTGGGCATTACTTAATAACTCAAGAGTTTTCTGTCCTATTTCCTTACCAACAGATAATGTATTTGAGTCTTTGTTGTTTCGGATTGATATGTAATGAGATGGTTTTTCCATTTTCTTAACAAAAATCTATTTGCAACAAATATGTCCATAGCAAAAACCAAAATCTAAAATACTTTCTCCTTCTAGATTCCTATCCTTATATCGATACTCTCCATGAACATCCTCAAAACCATTTTTCCAATATTATGAAACCATTATTGGTATCACTCTTCTCCTAGTCTGATTGCCAACCAAGCCTAAATAGTACCGTTTACCTTGTGATTTCAGATTAAAACATTTATTTTTCTTTAATTTTTTTTTTTTTTATGGAAATCGCTTCAGACAAGGCATGAAACCACTTGGTGTAACAAGCTAAGTAGAACAACTGATGATTATCGCAAAGACAGAAGATGCCTATTGACTTTAGTCTTCAAAAGATCGAGGCTATAGGTAGAAGGAAAACAGTCGTCAGGAAGAGAGTTCCACAAACTTGCAGTTCTTTGAAAAAAGCTACTGGAATAGAAATCTCTATTAAAATGAGACATCAAAATGGTAAATTGATAGTTACCGCTAGATCCAAGAATCAAACAAGCTGGAACAAAGGGAGCAGGGAATAAATGAGACAGTTATGAAAAATACATGCCAAAATAGTATTTATAAAAAGACAACGTCATGCCTGTAAGAGAAGGGTTGCAGGGAGGAAGAAAAGGTAATGCCAATTAAATTACAGTAGAACTCTGGGATACGGCATTAAAAATTAGTAACAAAATACAGTACAGTATATAATGCACTTGTATATAATCAAATCACATTATAAATAACACCGTAAGGTGGGGCAAATACTGTAGCCAGAGGCTGAAAAAACATCGCTTTCCACATCATAACCTGAAGAAAAAACGTATCCTAGGGCCACTATATCCTGGGCTCTACTGTATATACATTTCTGCACTTTCTCAAGAATGCTAAATCGGACAGAGATTCAGCAGACCAAATATGAAAACAGTACTCTATACATGGTCTGATAGTAAATTTGTAGAGATAGAGAATAGCTTCAAGTGTGAGAAAGTTCTAAAGCGATAAGGAGAACCGACTTTACAAGAAACAGAAAGATCAGCAAATCTAATGTATGAACTCCAAGAAATATTTGATGAGAAAGAAAGACCGAGTTGATTTCTCCTCAAGAGCAGAGCCATCCATAAGCATCTCAGGAAGAAAAGGGATACAACTACAATTGAAAAATATATTGAGGACATTGCCAAGACTGCTGCAGAGAAGGTGGGCTCCATCTACTGTGCTAGAAAATTACTCTCACCAGAGAGCATCCTATATTGTTACAAAGTCACAGTTCACTCATGCATGGAATATTGTTGCCACATCTTGGCTGGTGCATCTATCACTAGTCTTTCACTCTTAGACAGGGTACAAAACAGTCTCAAATTTAATAGGTTCCACATTATCAGCCAAGCTCCAACTTCTGTTTCATTTCTACAATGTTGCATTCTTGTGTCTGTCTTCCAAGTACTTTAATGGAATGTGTTCTAATGAACTCATAGCACTTGAGCCTCTTCAACGTACATACTCCCAACTCACCTGACAAGCAGCAAAATCCCACCCCCTTACTATTAAGGTCCCTAGATACTGGAAAAGCTTTTTAATAGTTTCTTTTCTCAGACTACTAGACTTTGGAAATCCTCTCTGTGTTTCCTGCTTCCCTGATTGTACTAACTACATTGAAAAAGTTTAATTGTAATGTGAACAAATATCTAGCTGCTGAACTCCCCACAGCTCCCTGTTAGACAAATCCGGTAGTGGTCCCTTATGTTCCAAGTGGCAATATGCCTTGTTTGTGGCGATAAAGAGTAAAAAGAAATATCCATTTGTAAGGGTATAAGTATGGAAAAGAATGTAAACAACCTCAGTTGCTTTAATTCCATCGCTTCATTTCATAACTATTACACAGTGCAGCTCGTCTTGTATGACAATAGTTTTAAATCTTTAAGTTGATGTTGGTTAATTTTCAAGTTGTAATCAAATTCTTCGCAGTGTTGGCCGTCGGTTACAGTAATGGAACAGTTTGTCTGCGGCATATTGAGAATGCTGACGTTCTTCATGAAGTTGATATTCAAGAAAAGGTAACCAGCATGAATTGGGTGTCACAGGAATTTCCCGATGGCGAGTCTTGGTCACCAGGTGTCTACCCGGAAGATAACTCGGCTCATTATCTTCCAAAACTAGAACCACTTAATAAAAGGTAAGATGTGCTAAAACCTTCTTTGAGTCTGGATTATTCTGTTTATTAAAAGCAGAATCCTTTTTTTCAGGGGACATGAATAGGAAAAAAAGATTTGACTTTATAAAAACACTTGTAAAAAGATTTGACTTTGCTTCATAGCGTTCTAGGTTATGAGGTGCAGTGGAAAAGTACAACTGGAGACCTATTAATAAATGTTTGACTTTCAGAGATTTTTCAGCGAATTAAATCAACTATTCATATTATTTGAATTCATTGAACTACTGTTCTCATCAAGATGAGAACAGTAGTCCAATGAATCCAAATAATATGAATAACCAATCCTCATCTCAAAAAATTCAGAAACATTAAATCAAGTATATTTGAAAATACATTAACATTGAGAACCATACCTGAGGATAAGATGTGTTGGAAGACAAATTAAAATGCTTATGTGGATCGTATCTTACCAGACATCTTAATCACCACTTTGTTTTGTTTAATACTTATCAATTTCCACAATAAAAATATATATTTTCATTTATTTAGCTTTCTATCCTGCTTCTTATTTTTATGTATGAGTTAGGATATTATTTTATATATTTTCAAATCTTGTTGACTTAATTACCTTAAAAATCTCTGAATGTGAAGCACTTGTCAACTTGCATTCAGTTGTGTTGTATAGAACGCCATGCTTTGTTGAAGTGACAAATCTAATGTCTTTTGCACTCATTTCATAACAACATATTACTTTATTTTTTTTTTATATTTTATAAATTCATTTTTTTGAGTGGCACCTAAGAATGTACTCACCATTGGTTTGGTGAAAGAGACTTAAGTAAACTGACATAATTAAACTAATTTTTGATAAATTAAGCATTTTTAACCCTCTTTGAACACATCCAGCATTTTCCAGGAATGAATGAGGACTCCTGTGTATTTCTGCTCCAAGCCCTGAACCCCATATCATTTCTATTATTTTTTTTATTTTAGAAAAAAAGAAAGCAAAACAAAGCTAAAAAAATCCCAGACAAAATGCCTTTGAAGCCATATTTAAAATGCAAATATTTTTATGAGAAATTGATCATTAAAATGTTTTTTTATCTTTACTTTTTTTTTTTGTTTTGGATAAATATTCATCATCAAAGAAAGGGTTAAAAAAAAAAATTTTTTTTTTAAATAATGGTAAAACTTTTTATATTTCTTTTGAAACATTTTTTCTGGTGATGGGTGTTCAATCCTCAGATGATGCTAAGAATATAATTAAAATTATATATAGGAAATTAAGAGTTCAGTTCAAAATTCCATACAAATTCCTGAATTAAACAAAATGCACCCATAAAGAAAGTCTGTGGTTACATTGGCTGAAATGTTGTGAGAATAACATCCAAAATGAAGATAGTAGTCCAAGATCTTTTTATGTTAACTTTTTTTGTTACGGCTTTCATGTTTAAACAATTCTTGCCTTTGCTGATGATGGTAGTTTTTTTTTTTTATTTTTAAGAAACTGAAGGAAATAGACAATACAAATATTATTAAACCGAATTTCAAATTGAATTCTTTATTTAATCACTGGAGTAGATTGTTCTCGTTCTGTCAGCCATGCTTGAGTAGAAGTTTAAAGTAATTTTTATTACGTTCTTAGTATAACTTGTACTGGGGATTGAACCTTTAACCTCCAGAAGACTCATGTGCAATGGGTCTGTGTATGGGTAATACTAACAATGCCTCATTTCTGAAAATAACGGCAAATACTAAAAAAAAAAATTTTTTTTGTAGGATTTTGGATTTATTTGACTAAAAATAATACTTTTTTAAAAATTATTTTATTTCAGTTACAATGCTCTTCCTAAAGGACACCAGTAAGTTTGTTTTCATGCAATTTCTTCTCTTCCATAAAATTCCAATTTTTAGAATCAATTTCTACCAATCTGATTAGATGAAAATGTTTTGTGGTTCTGTGAAAAGCCAATAGTCAGAATTTAAAAGTATGAAAGTAAAAAAAAAAAAAAAAAGAATGATTAAGCTGCGATTGCTTCTTCTTGCCAACCAGAAAGTTCTATTTAAAAATCTCAGGAATTCATTAATATCAAAATTGCTGGAAGTTTTATGCCCATGTTAAAACAATGAAATGAGTGTTTGTGGATAAGTAAATGTAGAACAGTTGAGGTAGCAGGATCAGTTGACAGTAGAAAGCCAAGGAAAACATAGGAAGAAGTGATAAGGATGAACCTGAGAAGAAAAAGGATAAAGACCTGGTCAGGGATAGGTTAGTTCAGAAGTCCATTTCTAAAAGTCATCTGATACATTCCAGCATGTAAAAGAAACATTAGACTAAATACAGCAATGATGGTGATAAAGAATTATGGTAACAATCAAGATGTGGATGACTGTCTAATATTTAATTTTTACCACTGATCAATTTTATAATGAAAATATGAATTCCGACTTGAAATAATAAAAATGGAATCATTGTGCACACTGTTCAAATACACTACAACCCGTCAAATGTGCATGTAGGAAGGAACATCAGGTGTAGTTTTGGTGAATTTCAAGAAGAATAAAATATTTTAAACTAAATCGCTAACAACCGATGCAAACAGTTTCACATTTGGGTATTTTTAAAAATTTTTAATTACAACTCAACATTCGCTGTGAAGTTGACAAAGGAGAAAGAGAGGGTTGGGTAAAAAGAACGGAAAAATAGGTTAGAGGAGAGAATGATAAAAGTTTTAATATAAAGATGTTATACAAAATATTTAGTCTTTTTTTTTTTTATGGCCCTGGCCAATGCCATGTAGCATTGCTAGTAAGATATAAACAGAATAATTTGGAAACAATTTTTGGTAAATTTTTACTTTAACACTAAACACTCATATTTAAAATGATGATTGTTATAGATTTTCGGGTCTGCTGAAAACGAATATCACATTGAAATTTGGGGCAGACAACTGAGGTCCTCTGCACATTTCAGTTGACCTCTGTCATTAATATGCACAAAAAACTAAAAGAGGACCAAAGGCAAATCTCAATGTATGGTGCACCAGATGCCATATTTAGTGAAGAATTCTTTCTTAAAATCGTGACTACCTTAATGTTTATCTTCTTCCCATGATAGGAAGATGTGACACAAGGTTGGGAAAGTGGGATTCGAAAAGCCAGCATGCTGAAGGAAGAGCACTCTGATCTACAAAAACATGCCCAGGAAACTCTGTCAGCATTCCCAGTAGAGGTGTGTCAGGCAATCAGCAATAAACTAACCCCTTCTCAAAGGAGGAGAAGGTAAAACCTGGGAGGATATATGCCTTGAACTGCACAGGTTCCTCATGGGAGCTAAGTTAGACACAAGGGAGGTTCTTTATGTGTGGAATATCCAACTCTCTCAAAAAATTATACTCTGGATAGGATAAAAAATAAAAAGTGTCCTAATCAAAATAAATTTGCTCTTCTCTGACTTGGAATAGAACAGATACTACACTTTGAATCATTTGTTTGTTATAAGCTAAAAAAAATATACAATGTAACAAATTAGGCACCATGAAAAGTTTGGGGAAAATGGGGTAGTTAGTCATCTTTGGTTTGTTGGTTCTTTGCCTATTCTACTCTTGGCTAGAATCATTGCAGTCACCATAATACTACATTTCCTTGGGGGGGGGGGTCATCCTAGTTAAAAATATTACCAAAGTTTTTGAAATTTAAAATTTTTATTCTTCAGAAATATGTTTTTACAAATTCATTGGCACATTTATAACATTTTGATCCTAGCCCCGAAGGACAAAAAAGAAAAAAAACTTGTAGTATCACACATGGGAGGCAATTGCAAACATATTTCAACTTATTTCAGTCATTACAAATATGTTGTCCAGTTCTCTATTCATATTCTAGCTAACATTTTGTACTAGTTTCTTATTTCCTCTTTGTAATTAGTCAATAAGCAGCAAATACTCTTTGTGTCTGTATGTATCCTCTTGAA
Source organism: Euprymna scolopes (assembly GCF_053919585.1). Classification (NCBI taxonomy): domain Eukaryota; kingdom Metazoa; phylum Mollusca; class Cephalopoda; order Sepiida; family Sepiolidae; genus Euprymna; species Euprymna scolopes. The sequence goes on along the minus strand of NC_136489.1, from coordinate 101,575,811 downwards.
GAAACAAACATCTAAATGTTAACAAAATCAATTCATAGAGTAAAAAATGAACCTTGTATTTACTTTTGGCAGCCCCATAACTCTCGCTTCCCTTATTTTGTCCTTTAGTCCTCACATTTCATGAGCCATGTTTCTGACAAAAAGGAAAAAAATGTTGTTTTCTGGGTTGCAATCTATCGATCTCACACTTTTAGTTGTTTTTTTTATCTTGAAGTAGTATTTTTTTAAGTTCCTTACATCAAGTGGCTTCATGCCCTGGCTAAAGGAATTTTCATAAAAAATTAAAATTATGTATTGTTAATTTGAATGGACAGTCATTTTAAAACATTTTTTTTGTGTATTTTTGAATGATATTTTCTTTCTGATAAAATCTGTGATTCTTGATTTGAATATTTTAAAAATTTCAGTATTTTGATATAAATTGTAAAGAAATTACATCAAGTACATGTAAAAAAAATCTTTTTCTAAATTTATTTTTTCAGAGAAGAAAATGTTGAAGATGCCAAAAAAGTAAAAAACCAAAAAGAGTAAGAATTCAGGATTTTCTTTTTCTTATATATGTTTTTGCTTTTAATTTTGCTGTTATATTTATCTTATCAAAAGTGAGAGTAGGGTAGATAGATTGCAGTATGACTGCAGAAAATGAAGGTATGGGGAGTACAGTAATGATGTTTCTGTGGTAAAGCAACTCTTTGTTCGAACCAAAAGTTGAAGATTTCCTTACCTTAGTATTCAAATGGAATTTCAGAGTTTTAACCATCGGCTTCGCTTTGAATGTAAACAAGCAATGCTGTTCCTTGGTCGAACATTGTGATTGGATCAGATTGGCGGTTTAGTGTGTGATATTTTTGAAGTGTAGCGTAATAACCCCCACACCCCAATAGTGTTGCCACACGAGTCTGAACTTTGTGTTAAGAGTTATTTTTAGAAAGATGTCATGGCGACCCGTTCTACTGTCTAGACGGTGTCAGAGTTATTTTTAGTATAACAGTGTGGCAACAAAACCGTACAATTCAATTGGTCAACCCCATTTGCATGAGATAACAGTGGACCATGAGGTGTCCAAAAAAGTAAAGAAAACAATCAGTAGAAACCAAGGATTTGATGAGACATGACCGAAGTGGACATAAAGAACACCCCATTCAAGAATCATCTTCATCCAAGAAATTTTCGAGAGAGATAACCCCAGCTTATGATTTGCTGTCAATTTTGATGGAAATGGATTCCCCTTTCAAACAGTAAACTCCCTATCCCTCCCTGCCTAATCATTCATCCACTTGCGCCATCAGCTAATCATTGAAAGATAAGAAATAAAAACAGTTTAATTGGGATTACATTTTATTCTCTTAGTGCAGACATACAGTATATTATTATAATCATCTTAATACATGTTGATGATTTTTCTGAGCAATTGAGTGTATAAAATGATCAAAGTTTGCAGATAAATGGGTACTTTTAAATCCTGGAACCAATTAATACTATTTCAGTTAATTTAAATGGTAAATATCATTTCGGTTGTCGAATATGTCACTGTTCAAACTTCTGTAACGAATTATGGTCAAGTACTGAGGTATTACTGTATAAGTTTAAAGGTGACACTTGATTTTTGTTCAACTGTGAAGATTATGCTTTGTTCTATTTTTTTTTTTCATTTTTTAATTTTCTTCCTTTGAAGATTGTAATGCTGGGTATGAGGCAGCCAAACCAGCTGCCAACATTTCCCTGCTTTTTATTGAAACCAACCGAGAGCTCTTTTTAGTATCCTCGCTGTTTCCTTAAGTGCAATTGTTTGGATTTCTCTTGTACTTTGTTCACTAGGAATATTAGTTAGGTACGACTTGAGGTTCTTCTTCGTAAGCCCTGTAGCACCTATAATAACTGGTAAGTGGTATGCTTACTCAATTGAAAATGGCGTATCAAGTTCAATTAGCTCAGAGAAAAATAAGAATTGAAATTTTGCTGGATAATACTTTTAGAATACCAAGTGAAAAATCCATCAAAATCCATCCTTAACTTTTTGGAATACAAGGGTTGTTCCAAAAGTAAAGCCTCCTAAAAAAATTGAAAAGCTACAAAGACGAGAGTGGTACCTTAATACGAGCAATTTTTTGTGTTCCAAAATTTATTTTTCTAGATGGTCACCACCATCAGAATGCACTTTTACCAGAAATTCAATGACACATTTTTGCTTCTGACACACATCCATGACAGGGGTTGCTTTCTTAGTCTCACACTGTTAATATCTGCAACAGAGAGATGAAACTTTCAGCTCATGAATTCATAAATTCAATCATCAAAACAAGGCCAGCATGCTGAAAGAAGAGCATTCTACAAAAAAAATTTACAATCCATTCTGATCCATTTGGGTGGAATAAAAAAAATAATAGGTATTACTTTTGGAATGCCCTTTGTATAAGCATTTGGAGTTAAAAAAAAACAAAAAACTTTGCTTTTCCGTTTTTCTGAAAGTTCTGGGTCATTATTTATTTATTTTTCTATTTTTACTGATAAAATTTTGTTGATTCAATCTAACGTGCAGTTGTCAGATTTTCAAAGTTAAGCCTAAATAGCATTTAAAGCTGACAAATAAAACTTTGCTTATGAAGGAACCTACCTGTAGATGGGTATTTACCTTCCTCATTAGAGTGAGATAATGCGTGATATCATTTTCTTTTGTTGGATACCTACAGAGGCAAATGTAGGTTCGGTGAAACTCTTCTATAAAAGGAGGCACACAAACAAGAAGATATTAGGTTGGTGCAAAAATAATGTTTTTTTTATCAGATATATATATATCTGATAAAAAAAACATTATTTTTGCACCAGCCTAATGCCAATCTCAATTTGTGTGTGTAGAGGGGGGGGGGGGCGTGATGATTTTATGTCTTATATTGTTTTTTTTTTTTTTTTTTTTTTTTTTTTAAATAACATGTTCTTATGTTTTTTTCAGATTAAATCTCTTGGTTGTTGGTTCTGGTTGTGGAAATGTCTACCTTTTTGCTTATGGAATCTTCCCTTCGGGCTCTGTGATTCTCATGCATCCAGACATTGAAAATAAGGTTGGTCTCGTTACATAGCAGCAGTTCAGTCAACCCTTTTTCATAGTCTTCTTTTACAAGATTTCACCTGATATATATATATATATATATATATATATATATATGTATCTATTTATATAAAGTTAGTTGTTAGCATTAGTTTATATATTTATATGTACAAGGTTCACTCTTAAACTAATTAACCAATCATTATGAATTATGGAACAAAGCTACTAGGCATAAGGATAAGTAATGTGAGTTATATTTACTTTAATTTAGTTTTATGCAAAGAGGACAAAAGAAATGTTGAAGTCCCAGGTGTATCAGAAGCGGCCATTAAAAATGCCGTATATGAACTTGAATAATTCAACTTACTATCTTTCGAAGCTTATAACTACTTGAAAAATGTAATTCAAGCCCTAATTTTTTTTTCAATTAAAGGAGCAAAGACCAAATTAAAAAAAAAAATAACGGGTTTAATAGCAAATTATGCAATATTTATTTTTTTTAAATCGGTTTTCTTTAAAAAAGATTTAAAGAAAATCAACGAAATTTTACTTACTTCGATTCTAAAAAAATATATATAAATTCCAAAAAAATCACTTACCTATAAAAACTACTATTCAATGGGTACTTCCATTGTTCATTGTTAAGAATTTATCCATATTTATACTTATATTCCATGTCCTTTTTAAATAAAATACTTTTTTAAACACGGATTAAAGAAAACGCGAACTCAGATTTTTTTAACTGTTCAAATAAAGGGAGACAAACGTCTAATTTTATTCGCCTTTATCTTCTGATGGCTTCAAAGCGACATAATTGATATCTCTTTCTATTGCATGCTGTAAACCAAAATTAGTATTTTGGTGCCTCCGTAGTTGAAAAAAATGAACACATTCACTTAAAGTTTTTGCCTTTATAAAAAAAACCCACTCAACCGATTTTTTTTTTCTCTTAAAGAAATACATGAATTTTTGATTTAATATATTTTAATTCTTCTTTATTGAGTGAATTTTGTTTTTTTAATATCTAAAAAAAGAAAACATTGAATGAAATAGAAAAAATTGTTGCCAGCGTCCAATATGTACTTGACAATCTAAGCATAACGTATGCTTCCACTTTAAAAAAAAAAAAATCAACGTGGTTTTTAAAAAAAATGGTTTTACACTTTGAACTTTACAGGTAAATTTCCAAAAAACACTTTTTTTTTGTTTTAAATTAGAATATTTTATTTATTGATCTTTTATCTTCAATTTGTGATATATAAAACTTTGAGTAAATTATTAAAATTTTAATAGACATTTCAAAATGGGGTGGGGGATTTAAAAAAAACGTTTGTCTAAAATATTATATTTGGTTTATTGGAAAGAACATAACATTTCACATTGACCCTGAAAATATCGTAAAAATTGAAGCAATAGAAAAATTTTGAGATTTTTAAAGTTTAAAAAATTTAAAAAAGTATTAAACTCGTAAAATTCAATTGATTTCATTACGTGAAAAAAAAATGGCTGCATGAAGGCGTACCAGCACTTTGTAAACACTGTTTTTTAAAAAATAAATAAATAATATTTCTATTATTTTTTAAACAACTTCAATAGTTTATTTTGGAAGTATATTCCGTAAAGAAAATAAACAACCCACTTTAAAAAGAGAAATTACAAGTTTTTTATATTTTATTTGCAGTTTTGTTTTAGGGGTGTGAAAAATTCCTCCAAAATTCTGATACACCTAGTGAAGCGCTTCATGAAAATTCAGATACTTCTGATTTTTATGAAATTTTGACAGTAGGTATTAGGTTTAGATTAATAAATATTCCCCAAATTTCAGTTTCTTTGAAGTATTTTAAGAGCTGTGATATGGGTACAACATTCCATTTGAAAATTCAAATATTTCATATGTCATTGAATTTCATCCATAGTCATTAGCCACCAATGAAACAAAATTCTCTAAATTTCAATTTTTTCTGAAGATCTCTTTAAACTTTAGATATTTTCTATAGTTAAAATCATGTAATAGATTTTGATCAAAATGGAAATAACTATGGATCGAATCTAATGCAAATCTGAAATATTTGAATTTTCAAAAGTGAGCTTACACTCGTTTTTTGCTCCCTAAACATCATTTAAAATACTACAAAGAACTTAAACACTATTGTGACAGGCCCGTACGAAAACGGTAAACAAATCCGTCGAAACAGCACGTTGACAAGATAACGAGAGAAAGAGAGAAAGAACGTAGAGAAAGAATATCAGCAGAAGCAAAGACGAAGGGAGATAACTGAGGCGGCAAAAAGTTTCAGTTGCCACGAAGATTTAAAAATGGTGTGAACGCAACTCGCCACATGGAGTGTAAGAAAAAAAGGATTACCGAATTAATCCCATCAAGACTTAAAAAAAAAGAAAGGAAAAGGAGAAGAATATGAGTTTGGAAGAATCTAAGGGAAATATAGACATCTTTTCTTTTAGTGCGAAAGGCAATACGAAGGGTGCGAAGAAGGAACTTTTCATAGCGGGGTCATAGTCTTGTAACAAAAAAAAAAAAAGAAAGAAGAAACCAAATATGAGCTCGGAAGAGGTCTAAATGTTTGCATATATATTTCCTCTTTTCTCTACCATGAAATGCGGATGCATTATGGACACAAATACAAGAAACAGGGATCAAATGTTTTAATGAAAAAAAAAAAAGATCGAATGTTTTGAAGAAGTGATAAAAAACAAAAAAATCAAATTCAAACTTAATGTGTGAATAATTGTTTTATTTCAGCATATAAATATATTTAACTGGCACATATAGTAGCGTGCAATATGACTTTTCATTTTATAAATTAAAAAAAAACAAGAGAAATTTCCCTCTCCCTATATTTTCTATATTGGATAATAAAAAAATTGCGCGTGATGCACTCGTGGTTTGGAATTAAAATATAATCCGCTGTTTGGTTTTCTTTTTGTTGTTTGACGTATGTAAAATATCACATGGCGGAATTTATAATTCCGCATAACCTCAGTGCGCTTTGGATTCTAGTCGAGACAAGCCAACAAAAATAAATATATTTGAATCTCTATTGTTATTGATCTCGACAGCAAAAGGAAAACCATAGCTTAGCGCATTCGTTGATCGGTCCTTTCCTGAGACTCGTATGTATTAATTATATACATACCCAACAGCGAATATCACACTATGAATATTTACTTATGTCTCATACCTATTGTTAAAATTTCACTAAAAAGTTTGGAGGTGTTTGAATTTTTATAAAGGACTTATACCTTTTCTTTCTTTATATAAAACTAAACTAAATATAGCCTATGTTACCTATAGAGGGGACAGGATGGTCTGCTGTGTGATAGACGATTCTGTCCCCATGTGTATGGTGAATGTATTGGATGGTAAAGCAAAAGGTTGCGTAATAATGACGAAAACATGCCGGTATATATCAGCGAAGGAATACAATTTATTTACATGAATATACATGAAAAATATTAAGAGATAGAAAGAATAAGAGTTTGTTACTTGTGATTGATGAGGGGCTGACGGATAGTCAGGTAAGCTGGTTGGTGGCCGATGCCACTAGAGCGGTTCTTGATTACATATTGACTGGTCGAGCGTTCAGCGGAAAAGAGAGAGAAATATGAGAAACAGGAAGTCACATGGCTGTGTCACTCTTTTGAGTTAAAGGGCAACAATCGAGTTAGCCTGGGAATTTCCATTCCCACATACCCGCCCTTATACCTAGCAGCTGTGTTCCGAAATTCATAATGCTTGCTTAATTTGTTTAGAGATGAATCCTATGAATAGAAATATATAATCATAAACAAATACCTAACTTTATAAGATTTTCCCCCAAAATATAAACTTGAATTTGAAAATTGAAAAAAACACCGTCAGTCCTTCTCAGCTTACCCAAATATTGGGTCTTTTATATGCCACAAGTATATAGCAAGTATTGACACTTTTATAAGTATTATTTGAGAAGCTTAATTTGTGATTAATGCAGTGTATTTTACACTCATTGCTAGCTGCACTGATATACAATTTTATGTCATTGGTATTCTTTGACGGTAGATTTGTATCAATTCTATTAATCTTTGATTTCTTCTTGGCACTTGACTGTAAGCAGTGCTGGATCAGGAGTAGTACATTTAGAGATTATGCAACCCATGCTTCATAATAAGCTCTTTTTCGTGTCAGCGTTCTAATATGAGATACTCATTGTCACTCAAAGGTTGAAGAAAGCCAGTAAAATGTAAAGAAAACTGTAAATCAGACAGGTACCAAATTTGAATGCTTTGTTTCCTAGGCCTGGATTCCTTGAACCTCTGACATCGAGCAACTGACCTACTAAACACACAACATTATTAACTATCTTGATTTTCAGGTATCTAACATAAATAAACATATCTACAAAGTCAGAAAGCAGCACAGCTCCCATGATTTTCAGAAACAGTTTTTCAGGTTCAAAATTGCTGAAGTATGCAACAAACTGCCTTCATCAGTTATTTGCTTCTGAGACACTGCATCCTTGGTTAAACCTTCATGCTTCCTAAAATCTGTCCAAACTACACCTGATGTTTCCTTTCCATATGCATGCACTTTTACTGAGTTGTACTGCATTGTTATTTATATAATAAAAATCATTTGGTTTTTTTTTTTCCCTATTGTTTTTAAGTTTTTGAATTGTGTTTCAGAAGCGTCAAGTTAAATCGGCCATGATTTCCCAAGATCTTTTTACACTCTGGTTGGTTTTGGAAGTTAATGAAGAAGAATCAGACACATTCCATTATTATCTGTTATCGGTAAGTGATAACAACAACATATTTTACTATCCCCCCCCCCGGAAATGTACCAACAACAAAACCCATTTAGGGAATCAAATAGTTGTATACAGCATCAGTCCTAAATCTATAATACACAGGGCCTCCATTAAAAGCTGAATTTTTGCTGGAGAGTAGGAAGCGCACCTTGGGTTTACTTTCAGCAGCCTCTTGCTTCCCTTATTCTGTCTTTTAGTCCTCACATTCCATGAGTGATGTTTCTGACAAAGGAGATAGAATTGTTGTGGGTCTGAATCCAACCAGATAACATTTATTGTTGGTTAGGTTTTGACCTTGAAATTTTTTTTTTATCACTTTACATCAAGTGGCTTCATGCTTTGTTTGGAGTGATTTCCATAAAATAAAAAAAACAAAAAAATAAAAATGTAATTTTTTTTTTTTTTGTAACCAATAAAAATCAGAATTATCCAATTTTATAACATTTCCAGCATCATTTTGCATAATAATTGATATTCACTAATGGGCTGGGACATTGGAGTTCAATCCTTGATCAAGTTGTACCAAAGATTAAGAATAACAAGGGTATTTGATACCTCCTTGCTGAACATTCAGCATTATAAGTTCAAAATCAAGGGTAAGTGGAGGAATCCAGAGAAATAAATGGCATCCTCTCTTGGCCTAGTAACTTATGAAAAGGGAGCCTTTGGGTTGCCCTCAACTACTGTGTATCTATTTATTTAAAATAATTTTATATATATTTTGTATAAGTTTTCAAATTTAACATCAATATCAAATATATGCTCCCACCGGTTGCACACTTTTGCTATGTTGATAAGATTATATAATTGTGAAAGAACTACATACTATATGTAGTTATAGCAACATCAATTGTTTTGAACTATTGTAATAATTTCCAATGCTATTGATAATGTTTAACCATTCATTTATTTATGTTTTATTATTGGTATGAATTTATGTTTTGAAACATGACATAAATCATATGACATCACATCAAAGCTGTAATTATTTCATTAAGGCAACGTTTTAAGCTCTATTTATAAAAAAAGTCAAAATAGGTCAGTTGGTACAATGTCAGACTGAAGATCTCAAGATTTCGATTTCTACTCATGGCATCTGCTTTATTTGTTGAAGATTTATTATTTTTATTTTCCTGCTTTCCAGGAAGTTAGACACAAAGTCAAGTACAGGTTTTAATGGAAGTGTTTCAGTGGAATGAACTGGATTTGAACTTGGCACAGCCAGGTTTTCAGTTCAAGTTGTTTACCACTTAGCCACAATCTCCCTCTGTCCCAGTAATTTATTATTAATGCAATATTCTCCATTTCTAAAGGTAGCTTAAGTCTCTGATATTTCAAAATCAGACAAGTTTCACAATTTATTAATTATGTTTAAAAGGTGGATAAAGTTTCTATTTATATGTGAAAAATATTGAATGTAATAATTTCAAGCGATAAGGTGTTCTGAAATAGTGCTGAGCCGAATTTTTTGTTAACATTACATTGAATGTAACAGTTTGAAGCATTCCACAATGTATTTATTATGTTTAAAACAATTGTGATTGATGAAGAGACAAACAGATAAAATATCTATTTATAAAAGATAATGAGTAGAATTTGAACAGAATTTATGTTTAAACCAAATTAATGCGCACATATTAATTTTTTTTTTAAAAATATGTTGTTGCTGCTAAAAAGTGAGTATATAATTTTTTCTCCTAACATTATATATGAATAACTTTTATTTTAGTAAGTTATTGTTCCTTACTTTTCCATTTTTTTTTTTTTTTTTACAGCTGTCTTGCTTTGTTCCTATTAAATGAAAATTAAACATAATGGCTCCCTGGCAACGTCCTTTCTATAATTATAATGAGTTATTTCCCACAAACTCCTAGGAATTTTCCATAATTCCTTTTTAGGTTAATTTGTACTGCATCACTGCCTGACATCAACTGCCACTTAAATCTACATTTAGAACAAGTCTCTTCTAACATGTGATACAGCTTGACCAATTGGACGATTTGGCATATCTCAATACCCCCCCCCCCCTTTATAACAGTGATTCAGCTAAATTTGTGATTTGAGATAAAATTCTACTTAAACATCTTCATAAAATCGGAGTTTGTTGTATTTTTCTTTCTTTTTTTTTTTTTTTAGATAGATACAACGCTGTTGGCTTCTCGGCATAAAGAACTTCGACTTCTTGCGCTCAAATATGCTGAACTGTCTTCTCTTTTAGAAGTAAGTATGAAGAAAAAGGTTTTGTTTTTTTTATTATTTGCAGGGGGTCGTCTATGTATGTATGTCTATACATGTGGTCGTGTCCCTTCCAGTGTGTGTATATATATGTATTTCGATAAAGTCACCATACAATTTTTTTTCTGTTTCTGGTCTTTTCTGGTGATGCTTTCTTGCTGTTATTATTGTTCATTTTTGTTTTTTTAATATAAGGCAAATTTTGAACAAATACTCAAGATACTTCTCTTACATTTATCCGAGGATAATTATAGCATATGTGGTACTTTTTCAAGTTATAAACCCAACCTGTATTTTGTCTTTGTTTTTCTGATGACTTATTTGCTGCTAAATTATTCTCTCAACCACTTTCATGGGCTTTTATGTCAACTTTAATTACTTTTATCCAAAGCTCCTCTTTATTTTTATATAGGGGAAATTCAGGACAAGCACCAACGTTTGTAAATTAACTTTATTTTGTAATAATCTTAAAATAAATCTCATTGTGCACACTTTAACACTAACCCTAATCTTTATAACTTGTAGATGTTTTGAATAACAAACATAATTGTGTGGCCGGAGGTTGATTACGGAGTTGGTGAGGCTCATGATAATGAAAATGAAGAAAGTTTTTTATTTCGAGAACAGTATAGTTGCTCTTACCATTCATGTCAGTCCTGCATAGAAAACAACCAATAAATTAAAAGTAGCTAATATCTGCTTGACAAATTAAAAGAGTGGTGATAATAATACTGAAACTTATATATTAAATGTTTGTGATACTGATTTCTATTGTTTATGGAGGAACCCCTTTTAATGTTTCAGTTTGGGGGAAGATTTCTGGGGAGAGTCAGTTTTAGAGGAACATTTTAAATGAAAACTTTTTTTGAGTATTAAATGTGAGAGAGAGAGAGCGCACGAGCAATGATAGATGATAAACACAAACAAAATAACAGATTCAAAAGCATAAGTTCACGAATGAAGTGTTTAATATATATTTAAAAATGTAAGTTTACATAGAAATGCAAGCATAGAAAATGTGTTCATATTTTAGGAGCTCTTGCAGAGTAAAGAGGATTCATATGCTAAGATAATTAGAAAATTTGAATCAAACATTTGAAGATTGTGAATTATCCATGTGTCTAAAAAATCGAAATCAAAACTTATGCACTCAGTTAGAAAAATGCATTTGATTAAATTGTTTTAAAAAAAAATATAAGCACAAACAAAATGAGTTCAAAAACATAAATTCACAATAAAGATATTTTATGTGTGTTTAAAATGGAAGTTTGCATAGAGAGGAAAACAGAATATTTGTTTATATTTTCAGAGTCCTGAGATATCAAAGAAGCCCGAGTCGATAATTTAAATTATTCACCTGTCTGAAAAATTCTAATCAAAACTTCCCCACTCAATTACAGAAATTAGATTTGATTGAAAGTTATTAATAAGAGTCAACATTCATTTGTTTTCATTGTAGAAAGCTACGTGAGAAATGTTAGAAGTATTGAAATAAGTTTATACATTTGTTTTTGGGGAACAGATGACAGTGTGAAAGAGTTAATGTATTGCGTTTATATGTGTGCATTAGTGTCAGAGTATGTATGCTTATAACTGTGTGCATGAGTTGAGAAATTATTATTTAGCTTTCCCCATTGCTTTTCAGAGGGGCAAGGGAAGTTGGTGCAAAGTAGATGTCAGCTTTGCATTGGATTTTGGTTCCAAACTTTTTATTGAAAGAATCTTGCATTTTATGCGCTCTTGGTAAATCAAAACAGCAGATTTGATAAATTCAGAGTAATGCATTTGATTGGCTTACAATATTTGTTTTATTTTATTAATTTAAAATCTATTAAAAGCAAATGGTTAATGGTCTTTTTGGTTCCCCGACAAAAGGAGGGTGGACCTTGTCCGTTCATCCGTCTGCACTTTTCTCAATAACTACGCCTTGGAATTTTTTGAAATTTGCACAAACATTAAATATGATATGGATAAAAAAGTAACAACGGATTTTCTGGGAAAACTCTGGTTGCCTCCCTAGGGGTGCCTTTCATGTTAAAATGGCTAAAATTGACACTTTTGTGCTTATTAAAAAAAAATTGATGCCTTAGATTTTTATAAAAGTTTCTGAAAAGTTGTAACTAACTGATTTCTATATAATTTTGTTTGTCTATAGGTCGCAATAACTCTTGGGTGTGCCCCAGGGTTCTTTTAGGGCTAATAAAAACACTCCATTTTTGGGACTATTTTACCATATTTGTCCCAAATTTTCTATGTATGTCTATTTAGCAGTTTTGCATGGTGCTGAACTCAAATTTAAATATGTTAAGGCCTTACGGACTTTTGGGGCTAAATGGAGGGTGCAAATGATGGACTTAGTTATTTCTTTTTTTTGCATGGTGCAGAACTCAAATTTGCATATATTAATGCCTAAAACTGGACTGTTTATTCACTTTCACCAGGATTTGACGTCCCCTGGGGACTTTTAGGGCTAAATGGGAGGGGGGCAAATGCTAAATTTATTCATTATTTTTATGCCTCGTTCACTGTGCACTTACGGGGGACCATGGTTCACTTGTTTTATTAATTTAGGTGGATGTGTGCATGGAACCGTTTGCGAAGAAACAAATTTAATCATTTTCATTTTTGGCATCAAAGAATAATCTTTGTTACATGTTTTCTATCTTTCTATTTCAGTATCTCAATTCAACCATTCAACAGATGACAGAAGCCTGGGAAGATATACTCATGGAAATGGATGCCAAGCTTTTAAAGTTTGCTGAAGAGAAAAAAAAGGTGGTGTAACAATTTCACTGTTATTGACAACAAAAATTATGATGCCAATAATTATGTTTACCTTGCTATCAGTATATTTCTATACTAATATTATTAGCAATGCATATATTAATCTTTTTGTTTATATAAACACTAGCGGGGGGGGGGGGGTACCCGGCGTTGCCCAGGTGTTTGGAGGTGTGTATGTGTGTTAAAAAAAAAAGTTTTAGTAGGAAGGTAGGATTTAACCCCAAAGTCTTAACGCGGAGGTGGAAACAAAAGCCAACCACTTAACCATCTCGGCCACGAGTGAGAGAAATTGGTTAGCTTGAGAGGTAGTTACCTTGAAACCTGCATGTATGTAGATTACTGTTTTAAAAATAATAAAAAAATAAATTAAAAAAAATGTTATATAAGTCCAAATAAATTATGGGCAACTTTTTAAGTAAATAAAAATGAGCCTTAAGGCGAAGCCACTATTTAACCGTATTTATCATTAAAAAAAAAAATCAACAAGAAATCTAAATTTGTAAATGATAAAAATAAACAGTAAAATCATCTAGGAGTTTATGGCATAATGGTTAAACACATTGGACTATATATATATATATATAAATATATATATATAAATAAGAAAACAATCCTTTCTAAATCAAAACAGAACTAAATAAAAACAGCTTATTTTGGATAAGTAATGAGCTCAACATTCTGTAGGATAGAATAATGTCAATGATAAAATGTACTTAATTTAACACTTTACTGCAGTTTCACAGTATTCCTGATGATTGAAAATGTCTCTAGTCGGTATAAAAAGGAAAAGCAATTTTCAATTTGATGCCAGTTGAAGACACTTCTGATAATTATTTATTTTACTAAATTGTTAAAGCTAAATACATTTTATCATATATATGGAAAAGTCAATTCTGAAGTTCAATGTTTTGAAAAAAATGTTATGTTTCTGTATATGACTGCTGATAAGTGTTGCCTTGAAACATCTGTAAACAACTTGACTACTGTTGTGCATACTCTCTGCATGGAGTTTGATTTGAAAATGATTTAAATAATCAAAAAGTAGGTACATATATAAATATATTAGCTTTATTCTTAGTAACGTTTTTTTTTTATTCATGACCCCCTAACAATCCTTTTATCAAATCATTTCGTCATTAGGAATGATTTTCAAGACATGTTACCTTAGTTAAATGTGGAAGTTGGACCCTGCTAACCACCCCCTCCCTGACTTTCCGTTGCGGACAGATGCCACACTAGAAGATCTGAAAATCACCCCTTTTCAGGTGTATGCTATCATAAAAATCCTTGACACTTCAAAAGAATGTGGACCTGATCTCATCCCGGCTGTGCTATTAAAAAAATGCTCTGCCGAAGTAGCTCCAGTTCTCTCCAAACTTTACAACAAATTCCTTAATAAATCTTGCTTTCCGAACTGCTGGAAAACTGCTTCTGTGGTACCAGTTTTTAAGAATTCTGGCGAAAGAACTGACCCATTAAATAATCGCCCCATTAACCTCTTCCCACTTTTCGCCAAAATATTTGAGTCCATAATTTATCAAGCTCTAGTCCATCATCTTACAGATGCTAAACTTCTGACTGACCAACAATATGAATTTAGGCAAGCCCGTTTCACAGCAGATATCCTAACTGTAATCTCTAAACGTATATACCATTCACTGGATAAAGCAGGGGAGGGTAGAGTGGTAGCTCTAGATATATCTAAGGCTTTTGACAGGGTATTGCATGAAGGTCTTCTCAGGAAAATCAGATCAAACATTATCTATGGAAATGGCAGAAACACTAGAGGATGACCCCCAATCTGTAGTGGAATGGAGACAAAAATGGATGGTCACATTCAATGCTGCCAAGACTAAACTTGTTTCCTTCAATAATTACAAGAACCCTTCTCTATCACCAATAGCAATGGCCAAAGATCCATTAACTGAAAGTACATCTTTTAAACTCCTCGGCCTAACATTCACAGGAAACAAGAGTTGGAACAATTACATTGAGAGCATTGCCAGGACCGCTGCGAGAAAGGTAGGCTCTCTCTACCGTGCTAGAAAGCTACTAATGCCCGAAAGTATCCTGTACCTCTATAAGGCCACCATTCGCCCATGTATGGAATATTGTTGTCATATTTGGGCCGGTGCATCTGCTACTAGTCTCTCACTCCTAGACAAGGTCCAAAAGAGAGTCTCCAACCTGATAGGTCCTGGACTGTCATCTAAGCTTCAGCCTCTGTCCCACCGACGAAATGTTGCATCCCTCTGCCTGTTCTACAAGTATTTTAATGGTGAATGCTCTGACGAACTGCAAGCACTTGCGCCCCCACGACGTAAATACCCTCAACAAACCTGACAAGCAGCTAAATCCCACGCCTACACAGTAGAGATCCCTAGATGTAAGGAAGCTTTTTACTCCAGTAGTTTCTTCCCCAGAACCGCTAGACTTTGGAACTCCTTTCCGGGTCCCTGCTTCCCCAACTGTACTGACATGCAGAAGTTCAAGTGTAACATGAACCGACATCTTGCTGCCCAACTCTCTACATAGTATCCCAGTAGCTCATGTCCCTGATAGTAGCCCCCTACACCAAAGTGGCAATTTGCCTTGTTTGGGGTGAAAATGTAATTAAAAAAAATATATCCTGCAATGAATGATAAAGATTATTAACAAAATAGGAAAACCATGGATTCAGAAAATAAAAACATTAAAAAATCTTTTTTCTAATGATGTTATTCTTTCTTTTTTTTTTTTTTAATGGTGTCATTGATTACTTATATTTCCACTCTGTTCACAGTGTAAAAATACTCGATCAGCTGTCTCAGTTTCTACAGACTTTTTGGAAATGCTGCTGATGGGAAAGGCAAGGTAAAAAAAAAATATTTCTGTTGCTTTTTTTTTTTTTTCTTGTATCGCATACAGACTTAGTTCTTTAAACATTTATTTAATTTTAAAACCATACCATAACTAAAGATTTTGTACTGTTCACTTGCGTCTCCAATTTGCTGCCTTCCTCCCTTCACCATTGCAAATACATATTTCTGAAAAGTAAACATTGTAGAATACTTTTTTTACAATAATTATGCAGTTAATTTGAACAGCACGCTTTTAGAGAATGAAGGGTTTATTTGAGTTGCACACTGTCCATCCCACCACAATTTCCTGTAGCTGTGATCATCCCAAGATGGCAGTCTTCACCAATGAGGGATGAGGTGCAGAAAATAAAGACACTTAATCTCCAAAATCTGTCAATTTAACAGATTTTAATTTAGAAAACCAAACAATGTTGTATAATTTTTTATTAAATGAATAAAATTATTATTATTTTTTTCTGAGACTTTTAATGTAAGACACCGTTTTGAAAGAAGACTTTCTTCTTACGCAGAATTCTCAGAAAAAACAAATGATTTTATTCATTTAATAAAAAATTATATAACATCATTTGGTTTTCTAATATTTTCAAAGTAACCTTATGAAATAATGTTTACAAAGATGTGACCAAACTCTTTCTATTTAAATTATCATTTAATTAGACCATATCATATCTTTCATCGTTGATCGCTTCTCCAAAACTGTCTCTAAATACACACCAAAGTCCCATCATCTCTCAATATATGATGCCATGTCTGCTCACTTCACACACTTCTTGTTTTGAATGTATTACTTCTACAGTCGATGTCACCTCATTGATCCTTCCTGACTTCTCTTTACATTATTTCTTAATTGCTAATATGTACTAGCTAGGATATCCACTAGTCACCCAACTCACTCTTATATTAAACACTTGCATTCTGTTCAAATTTCTATATAAAATCAACAAATAAATTATTTGCTGCAAATTCTCTATAATTTTGTTATTTAAGTACAAAGAAATGTCTTTGTTATGTATTGTAATCATATTTTTTATGAAAATCACTCCAGACAAGATATGAAGCCAGTTTATGTAAGGAACTAAAAAAAAAAAAAATACTATTTCTTAGTAAAAAATTAGACAATGATAAGTGTTAAATGGGTAAATTTTGTCCCAGAAAACAGCAATTCTTTTTCATTTGTCAGAAACATTGTTCATGGCATGTGAAAACTAAGGGACAAAACAAAGGAAGCAAGAGCTACGAGGCTGTTGAAAATAAACCGGAGGTCCACTTTCTACTTCTCTAATGGTTTTTATCTCTTATAACATTTATGTGTCATTAGGTGCTATGTTGAATTTCTAATGTACTAGACTACCCGTGACGCGTTGGGTCAGTATGTTATATTAGCTATGGAATTAATGTATGAGCATGACACTTGTGACGTAAAGAAAATAGTTTTTTTGTGACATAACAGAAACATTTCTATGAAAGTATATTAAAATGAAAAAAAGAATATAGATAGATTTCTATGAGTCGTTATGTTTATACTTGTTTATTTTTGAAAAACAAAAAAACTTACAGCCATTGAATTATAAGTGGTTTGCCATACTTATAGGTAAATGTGCACTGAACAGATACCGTAATACTTAGTTAAATTCAAATTTTGATATACCTTTTTTAAATGAAATTGTTAGTTGAAGTACAGAATAATTAAAAACACTCTCCCCTTGTTAAGAATGGCTTTTGAAATAGAAAATGAAAATAAAATTTAACTTTTTTTTCATTTATTTCAAACAAATATTCATGACCCATTGGGTCAAATATTTAATTTATATGTTAATAATAAGGTCAATAAAACTAAGACAATGCAGAAATGAATGATGTAAAAAAAACAAAAGCAAAAAGTATTAACAATTGTTTATTTGGATAGTTTAAACATGAAAAAACAATTGGGACACTGAAAAATGTACACAGTAAAACAATGTTTTATTGTCGTGTTGATTATTTATTTGTAACGCATTTTAAAAGAAACATATTTTCAGGGTTATTTATTTATGTTGGTAGTGTAGAAGAAAATGTATGTTTTTAAGAAAGGTGTATTAAAAAATTGAGAATAAATTTAAAAAAAAAAAAAAGGCGGTGGGTAAATCGCCGTTCTGCAAAAGTAGCGATTTGTGTTTATTTGTTTATGCTGTTATGGGTTTATGTTTATGTACGCATGCGCAACTGGAAGTCGTAAACCGGATGTGTGGTTACAACACCCGTTACAAAGTCATTTGAGTTTTATAGTTATATAGATTTTCTTTATTGTTTTCATTGTTGGATTTACCTGACTAGGTAATCAAGTCACAAAGTTAATATCTCTATTGGTATATTATGTTCTTTGGTCTAGCCCTGATCTAACAGTGGAGGTTGAACTGCTGCTGACTGAATTATCTGTGTCTATCTATATCTTAGCTATTGTCATCTCTAACATTTGACTTTACTCTGCCAAACAAATCATAGCATCTTGGCATTTTCACAGACACTATTTAAGATTTGAAAATATATTTGTACTTTTGAAAAAAATCTTGAGGTTTTAGTCTTTTAGATTTGCTCTTTTCTGTGAGGGTTTTTTTATGTAGGAAATAATCCACCTTCCCAATTAGGACAAAAAATAAAATTTTCTCAGTTAAGTACTTCTTTCCTTGATCAAGGACAGAAGAAACACTACACTTTGAAATATTTATTTGGACAAAATATAAAAATACACAATGAACCAATTAGGCACAAGGTCATTCAAAAGTGTTGGGGATAATGGGTGTTGTTGGTCATCCTTACTCTCAAATACTTAAAATTGACTATCTTACTCTTAATCAGAAATATCTCAATCACCACAATACCACAGTCACTCCAAGGGCTGTCTTACTTAAGATAAACCCAAATTTGAACAAGTTTTATTGGATTATTTACAGTAATTACATTTCATTGGCAAGGGAATGGAGAATAAACAAAAACAACAAAAATTAGTTAGTAAGCTTGAGATGTAGTCGGCAGATCATTTTTTTTTAAAATGTGGTTTTAAGTAAAAACAACAGTACTTACTTAACTGTCATGTCGAAAATAGTAATATATTCAAAAATTAGGAAAATTCATCAAGTAGAAAATTATTTATAGTTAGAAGTAATTTATACAGAAAATTGGGAGAAATAGCATTTTCTCTAGATGTAAACATTTTGAAAATTGCGAATACAGGAGACATACTTAACTCCCTTTTCGCCAGTGTAATGGTTAACATATTCACTTAGCCTTGTAGCGATAGACTTTTTTTTACTAAAAACACAATAGCAATTGTTCTACTCAATTAATGTTTATAATTATTGGATATACTAGCGGGTGGGGGTGATGGGGACGCCCGGCTTTGACTGGTTATAAAATACACTTAAATATGATATTTTAATTGGTCCAGATTTCGTATATATTATTATAGTCATGATTTCAAAAGTAAAAAAAAAAGTATTTGGGTGCCATCAACTAGAATCGAAACCAAAATCAAAACTGTAGAATTCAAAGCTGGTGACGTTACCACTGTACCAACATAACACACATATGAACTGATTAAAAATTTAAAATTAACTAAGATGAATGTACAAAATGTATAACGATTTTTTTCAATTTTGACCCATTTTTTGACTATTTTAACCAACTAAAGGCCCATAAAAGAATGGCCCATAAAGAATCCACTCATTTAAGGCCCCTAGCGCCGCACTGTGACTTTTAGTTTCGGAGGAGATAGAGTTTGAAAATATGGAGACAGACATAGTGAGTTTTATAAATTAGATTACTATTTTTTACATGACAAGTAAGTACTGTTGTTTTTGCTTAAAACCATATATTTAAAAAAATTTATCTGTCAACTACATCTTAACAAGCACTGCAAGGTCTTCACAATCTTTTTCTAAATAACAGACCGCCCACTGTTTATCGGTTTGCCGAAAACAAGCAGGTCAATCTCTGAGTGGGAGTGAGATCTAAGTGTAGGTGAAAAGAAAGGAGAGAAGTTGTGAGGTGGGTGGAATCCTTCCAAGAGTGCATATTGAAGATAAAAGCCAAGAACAAAAAGAAATAAAAGTGGGGAATAGGAATCTTGAAGGCTTTCTATTACCAGAGAGGGAGTGGAGTTCATTTACTGTACTAGTTAAGAGTCTAGAAGCTTAAAAACTTACCCAAAGTGGCTGGGGTCCAACAGGACCTTGAACTGTGTGTATCATGCTTAGGCAGGGAACATGTACTCATATTTGACTCTTCTTCTCACAGACAAGCTTGCCACTCTTATCTACCATCGTTCAATCTCTGAGAAATGAAATCCTTTTCTATCACATCTGATCTTGACCTTCAGCTGGTGCTTGATGAATGCAATCAGATTCTGATCAGCAAAAGATTCAGTTCCTTGGTGCAACACCCATACTACCATCTGTGCTATAGCCAAGATTTTGAGAAACTTCATCCATCTCTTCCTGTCCCATGGCGAACTGACATTGTCGATAATGTAAGAAATGTTTAGTCGTCAAGAATGCTCAGGATCGATACGAGCTGTCACCTCGTTGACATATCTCCAGTACCATTGGAGTTCGGGACATTCAAAGATGAAAGTGTGCTTGATCATTTTGTCTTCAAATGAACCACAGTGATGACAATTGGGTGTCTCCACTCCACTATTCTGGCACTGTGTTGTATGGCATCGAGGGGCAATGCATACTAGGCAAGTTGCCAGGTGAATGAGAACTTAGAGTTGTTTAGATGACTCGTAGCTGGTGCCCAACTCCGTTCAGAGCAGATTTTACTTCGACCATCCCAGGCGTCCACAAAGCAGTTCATCAACAGCTTCCCTGACTAGTTTCCTGTATAATTCCTTTTTGAAAAGCTGTAAAGGTCATTGGACTGATGAAGCTTTTTTAGAGATGTGAAGACAAGAGGCTCTTGAAGGACTTGAGGTTTCTTGCAGGCAGGGGAAATACACCTAACCAGTAGAGGATGAGAGGAAAGACGTAAGTGGCGCGTGCCTTTGCTCTACCCCTTAAGGAATATTTCCTTTGAGCCAAGAGTTAATTGACGCTTTGACCTTTTGCTATACCTCTGACTAATTCCTCTCAACCTGGAAATCTGTTCCGAACAATATGCCAATGATTCAAACTGGGCCATTCGTTCAGCAGAAAAGAGCCAAAAGGGTCGTGACACCACTCCAGGTACCCAACCGCAGGCCCACTGACTTGCGGCAATTGATTTTAGCCTCTGTGATCATTTTGTAATGTGTGAGCACCTCTGTCACTGCCTCAATGTCTCAGAAGCATGACACAATGACGGTGATGTCATCGGCAAAAGTGGAGACCCTGCCTCACGATTCATCAGGCAATGTGATTTTAACACAAGCATGTACAGCAGAGGTGACAGCGGATAGCCCTGACGTACCGACTGGAAGATAACAAAGAATTGCGAATGCTTTCCATTGACTTGCCCCACTCCTGTTGATGCGCGGTACAGAATGGAGATCCATTTTAGGAATTCCAGTTTAAAACCGGCAGCCTCTGGTCGACCCTATCAAAAGTTTTGGACTGATCCAAATTGATTAGTGTGGCTTCCGTGTCATCTTTTATCCTTCCCTCTAGATATGGATCAGATGCAAGTTGTTTTGAATTGTTTAAAAAAAAAGACATGTCCGTGAAATTTGGCTTTAAAAAGGCCACTCTAGTAACTCTGGACAAGTATATGAGAGTGATCTACTTTTGATGTAGCCTTATTTTCAAAGATCATTATAATCAATATAATAAAGAATATTTAGCTGGCAATTATTTTTCTGTAAAGAGCACAGAGAATATTATTTTAAAAATAAATTGCTACAATTTTAAATAAATAAACGTATTTGTTTTACTTAAAGAATATTTAGCTGACAATAAAAATTATTTTTACAGAAGAAAAAAGCCGTTTCTATTTCCTAGCATTGACCCTGACAGACATTTATCCTTTCAAAAGGAATATTATTAATAATAGTAAATCATTATTATTAACAGTAAATTATTATTATTAACTTTAAACTGTACAGATTGATAAAGTACCGTGAAATTTCCATGATGTTCAGCTTGTTAACAAATACTTCATTTTTCTATGAAAATTGAAAGTAAAGAAATTATTTACTAAAATAAATTTTTTTTATGGTATTCTGATTTTTGGGTACAGTTTTAACCTCTTGTGGCTGAAATTAGAACTGTGTATATCACTTTTTTTTTAAATTCCATTTTCATCTCAAACAAGGCACAGTGCCAATTTGATGTAGGGGGCTACTATCAGGGACATAAGTTGCAGGGATATTATGTAGAGAGTTGAGCAGCAAGATATCTGTTCACATTACACTTTAACTTCTGCATGTCAGTACAGTTGGGAAGGCAGAATTGAGTTCCAAAGTCTAGCAGTTCTGGGGAAGAAACTATTAGAGTAGAAGGCTTTCTGACATCTAGGAATCTCTACTGTGTAGGAGTGGAATTTTGCTGCTTGTTGGGGGTATTTATGTTGAGGGGGGGGGTACAAGGGCTTGTAGTTTGTCGGAGCATCCACCATTAAAATACTTGTAAAACAGGCAAAGGTATGCAACATTTTGTTGATGGGACAGAGGCTGAAGTTTAGATGACAGTTCAGAACCTATCAGGTTGGTGACTCTCTTTTGAGAATCCTGTCCAGAAGTGAGAGACTAGTAGCAGATGCATCAGCCCAAATGTGGCAACAATATTCCATGGTGGCGTTGTAGAGATGCAGGATACTTTCAGGCCTAAGTAACTTTCTAGTTCGGTGGGATTCCCCCTCCAGATGATTTATCAGCTTCTCTTTTTCTCAGAAAAAAGCTAAATTTGTCATTGACATGTAAGTAGTTGATCCAATAAATAATGATGTCTCTCAGTGGCAGTAACAGATGTAGAGATGTTGATATTTTCATCTTCGTTCTCTTTGTGACTGAAATAATGGAAGTAATTTATGAAAACAAAAATAACTCCTTTATTTACTCTGGGTTTTGGTTTACTTTTTATAGCAATTTTCAGCAAGTATATAAAAATAAATTGCATCTACCTGCCTAACCCTCATAGGAATAATGGCAGTCTTGAAACCAGACATCCACTGACTTTTCCAATCAGGCAATTAAGAGGCAAAAACGAATCTTGCTTTTCTGTTGCATTGATTTTCTTGCTGTGATGCAATTTCCTGTATATATAACTCTAACATATAACTTAACCTCTAATGGAAAATCCCTTTTCATTATTAAATCTAACTTTATGTAAATTTTTCTATTTTTTTTTAACACTATTTTTTTTTTTTTTATTACTGAAGAAAAATGTTTAAAAAACTCAATTCAAAAACTAGACCTGATGCATTAGGATATACAGGGCTGTGGAGGCAGTATACAGAACATTTGACTCCGTTTCCTAGAATTTGGAAAGGTTTTGATTCCAGCTTCAAAAGTAAATCATTTGCTTTGATCATAATTTCACAGTCCTACCTGAAATGTCCCGATAAATTTGGCATTTTTACTGTTCATGAATGCATGAATGAACTCTTCATTAAATAATACTATTTCACTGTATGATGCTAACCTCGTCACATGATCAATAAGTAAGATGTTTTATACTGAATGAATGAATGCCATCAAACGAAAGTGAGAGGTGACTATGGTGAAGTGGATACTAATGTAAACTGATTGTAATGTTACATGTCAATACTTGGGACGGACACGTTGTATGCAGACAGTCGCAAAGAAACAAAGATGAGGAAAGAATTCGACTCACTCTTTTTTTCTGTGAAACAAGAAATTTATTTACAGGTACTTTCCAGAATAATGCCTTGTCTTTTGTTCAAAAGTTTCCTCATACTCCAATGTGCTTAACAAGACTCTGCTATGTCAAACACGTGATAGTCTGTCTTTGTCTGGCCATGTGTAGGATGCATCTTTTCCTGTCGCTCTCGGGCCACATGTATAACACATCTATCTCTCTCTCTTCTAATCTTTTTCTTTCCTTCGTCCTTGCTGTGATATCATATCGAAAACGGCTCAGTCATTTGCATGCAGCTACTGCTGCCAGTTGCACATCCATGCTCTGTAACATGATCTGGGGGTGTGCCAAGTTCAAATCCAGTCAGTTCCATTGCTCTACTTTCACTTATGGATGTTGGCAACTTTCA
This sequence comes from Euprymna scolopes, assembly GCF_053919585.1. Classification (NCBI taxonomy): domain Eukaryota; kingdom Metazoa; phylum Mollusca; class Cephalopoda; order Sepiida; family Sepiolidae; genus Euprymna; species Euprymna scolopes. Next base: position 101,551,902 of record NC_136489.1, on the reverse strand, counting down.
TGTAAACTCTCTTGTAAGTATTTGATTCTAGAAAGAATTGGAGAAACTAATAACTGAATCAAGGCAGATAATATTTGTACTATGATGCTTCATGCAAATTTATGTTTAACTCAGTTAACTAAATGGAAAGCAGAAAAAAGCCTATATTATTTTTTATGTAGTTTAGAATTGTACAGACATTTATTTATTATGATTGCATAAACAGATATGCATTTGTATTTGTTTTGTTTTGACGTCAAGCAAAAATTTAAAGTCTGATATATTTTTCAGTGCTGAACTTCGTCTTTTCCTTCTTCATGAACTGACAGAAAAGGTAAGTTATTTTTTATATATATGACTAGCAGATTGATCCGGCATTGTCCAGATGTAATAATGGCACACATGATTATTATTGTTATTATTATTATTTTTTTGTTTTGAACATCTTTCATCATAAACATTGTTAAAAAAACTATGTGTGTGTGCATGCATATATATATATATATATATATATATATATTTCTTGGTTGTATTGATTGGTTTCCTAGATGTAAATTCAATGAAATTTGCGTGATTATTAAGAGTGCTCAATGTAGGACAGAGCTGGTGTGTAGTCTGTTTATTATACAAACATTATTGGTTACATATGTGCATACATGTTTCAGTGGAGTCCCAATTCAGAGGCAACACTTTATCAGACCAAAAAAGAATAAAAATTGAAACGGGTGTCAAGATTACCTTGGTTTTTATAAGATACTAAACTACCCGTGACCCGTTGGGTCAGTATGTTATATTAGCTATGGAATTCATGTATGAGCGTGACACTTGTGACGTAAAGAAAATATTTTTTTTTGACATAACAGAAACATTTCTATGAGCAGTAGGGTTTTTTTTTTTTTTTTTTTTTTTTTTGGAGGTGTGGTGGGGGAGGAGGTGCTGTGTTTAAGGTGTCATTAGTAGGGAGGTGATTCTTTTACCTTGGCAGTATTCATTGCTCTTGATTTAAAATTTCCCATATCTTAAGTTGTTTTTATGGTTGTATATCTTTTATTGGTGGTGACTTTAATTTCCTTTTTGACAAGTGTTATTTTTATTTATTTTTTATTTGCTTATTTATTTATTTTTTATTTATCGTTTTTTTATTCATTCGTTTTTAGTTTTCAGAGTAGGGTATGATTAAGCTGTACAGCTTAATCACATGAAACTGCACTGGGAAGTTTCATCAATGATTGCCTGGACCTTTTAGATGAACTCCTTGGTTCGGGTCTTCTTGGCGGTGTCCTTGGCCTTGGGCTTCTCTGATCTACCACCTCCAAATCGTCGTCTGATGTGTTAAACCATTCAGATCGGCATTTTGAGGGTACTGGCAATAGTCCTGTTGTCATAACTTGGGTCAGTAGAGAGCCTGAGTTGTACAGTGGCACATCTCCGATCTCGCTTGTTGAACATTGTGTCGCTTTCATGATAGAAGGCTCCTATCGCTTTTGGGATTTGTACACAACTGATCAACTGGTAGATGGTCTGCAACAAAAAAAGAAAACCGGTTTTCATCAAATGGAAATGGAATCACGTTCTCTTTTCTAGGGCGACAATTTTATCGTTCCACCCTTCATTAATCAGAAATGTATGGTAGAAAAATCGTCTTCACGTTATATAAAACATTAATAATTGTCGTGTCATCTGCAAGTTTTTTGTTTCAAATATTAGCATTTCAATTGTGAACTTACAATTTTTGTTCTTATAACCACATTTGTTTGTCTATTTCAGGGACTCAAAAAACTTGGGCTCTCAATAGAATCGTCCTATCTTAGTATACAGAAATTGGTGGCACGGCTTCAGAAGTATGTATTGACTATCATCTTTAAAAAAGATCATTATTAATTCTATATAAAGCTTCTTTGTGCTCTTTTAAAATAATAATACTTACTCCTTTTCATTCTCAAATTAAAACAGATGGATTTCAAATTAAAGTGAACGAAATACAATTTAGAACACATGAAATTTAATTTAGTTACAGACTAACTTTTATTCAAAAAGTTAAGAAAATATAAGTTTAAAAATTTTGAGAATAAAATTTATCTTCCATTATATAAGAGGCAATTGTCTGTGTATGTGTTTGTTTGTCCAGCTAAAAGTAAAAACCTACAAAACAAACACCCACAAAGTTAGTATATTTTTTTTATTATTGACATTGCTCTGGATAAAATTTATGTAAAAAAAAAATTGATTCATTCTTTAGACATCAACTAGGTCTAGGTATCTTCGGTCGAGAGGCGATGGTTTTTTAGCCATTTTATGTACTGATTTGAAAAGAATATACCAACTTATTCTTCAATGAATCAGTTATTGGGTAAGCTGATATACCTATTTCTGGAGTAATGGGCTTACCCGAATGCTATAAATATAATTGAATTCAATGCATTATTGGGGTAGTGATCTGTGGCAGTTATATGATGATGATCTAAAAAATGTAGAAACGTGATTCTGTATTTTATATTTTAGTCGATAATTAAGAAAATAAAATCCTGTTGTGAAATTGTTAATCAATTATCAAATACGAAAATAATGAAGAAAATAAAAGTGCATTCTTGTGAATATTTCCTGATGTGATTTAATGTTCTCTTTTCAGTGTTGGCATGTCGATTGTCAGCCATTTGAGTGATCTTCATGGAATGTCATTGTGGTATGACCGATTTGGTGTTGTTGGACTAACGAATAATAGTTTACATGAAGCTGTTATGGCAGCAGGAACCTTTATGCTGAAAGCCAGCGAATTGCATCAGTAAGTACTCCTTTCTATTTTTTTTTTTAAATTTAATTTATATTTTTTTAATCTTTTTTATTTTGGAAATTCATTGAGAAGACTATTTTTTTTTTTTTAGTTTTTCAAAAATCAAGATCCAGCAATCAATTAAAATCTGTATCCACCAATGGCTAATTAGGTCAGTCTTGCTGTATAAGTACAAAGCTTGGGAATTCCGAACATTTGATCATTAGGGATTTTTAACCGGTCTTATGACTTCTTCAAATTCAGTCATAGTTCTAAACATATTCTCCTCCATTCTAGGAAGACCTCATCAGAAGATGACTTCATTGGTGTTATGGGGTAAGCTGATCTACCCAGTTTAGTGATAATGAACTTACTCAGAGACTCTAAATTAGTGATGAGATGATTCCAATACAATTACCGATTCCAATTCTTTATGAATTTCTAAATATTTAATTATAAAATTGCTATTTTTTGCCCATTACCGAAAAAACACATGTTAAATGTAGAAATATTTTCTCAAACATAAAAATACACTTATGAAGGGTGATCTATAGATTTTAGTTTTACTGGTAACTTAAAATCAATGAATATTTGTTATTTTAACATTACCACCAGCAGTGGAAAATTTTGTTTTAAACAAACTCAAGTAAAAAAAATAAACATTAAAAGAATCATTCTTGGTATCGAGAAATAGGCACAAAATTTTCCGATACCCCAAGAAGTTCTGATCTTTCTGATTTGCAATTCTGATTAATTGTCCCAAAATATATATACTTGCATTTAACACGTTATTGTATAGCAATTTGTGGCAGTTATGGCCCTAGAATCATGATGTATACTTCTGCAACATACTTTTGCTAATACACTTTTTTGTTAACTATTTCAGTGTTTGTCTTAATTATTACTGGCTTGCAAGGCTACAACAATTGGTTGGATTACCTGTTTTGTCATGCTTTGAGTACTATAAAGTATGACTTTTCATTGCTTAGCAAAAAAAAAAATGAAAATCAATTAAAGATGCTGATTTCTACTGTCACAGATGAAACTACGAGTGAATTGCAGTTGAGATCAAGGATTTCCACAATTACAAGATTCAGAATGTAGTGACATGAAACCTTATCAGATTGATTGGAGCTGAATCAATTACCTTAGGTTATAAAGCCAACAACAAAAGATTGTCTTGTTACAAGAAAGGTTCCCCTTTTCTTGTAAGTAAGAAAAACATTAGATAGACCGAGATTTGAACTTTGTAAGCAAAGTTCAGAAATAGAAATGTGGAATTTTGCATTGTTCTGTTTCACATATGTTTAGATATGTTGTTGTAAAAGGAATTTTAATTGTTCAAATCTTTTTATGAAAACTGAATTAAAATAAGGTCAGCTAGAAATTAAAGAACAACGCAATTTAAATATGTTGAAAAATAGGTTAGGAAAAAATGGGAGTGAGAATTCTTTGTCTGCAGAAATTGTTTGGAAGCGTGCCGAACCACGCATGTTCAGGCCACGTGGGTTGATCACGTTTTTGGACACACGTATGATGTCATGGCAGAAATGAATTCTCAATATAGGAGCTAGAGTCGAAGATGAGTTAGACAGAGTTGGAGACGAAGATAGGAGACAGAGCTGACATGGTCAGAGGAGGGTCCCTTTGGAAATGAGGGAGAAAGTTTTAATCATGTAGTCGACTTTGAATTCCTGAATGTCATCAGCATTTCGACCGGTCAAATGGAATAAAAGAAAACGTCATATTTTTGTAACTGCCATCTTCGTGTCATCTTTCTACAGCAAAAGTAATGTGTAATCATCATTAATGAACTTTGAATAACTCATCTTAAGTAATGTGTCCCCCCCTCCCTATCATAAGTAATGACTGTTCCCGCCTCGCTAATATATGTGTTAAAAAGAAACACTCCAGAACTGTATAAATGTCTCTCTCTTCTCTCTCCCCTCCTCAATATGAATGTCCCCACCTTATCTAATAAAAAGACTCCAACTACACAACAGTCTTGGGTTTCAGTTCTAGTGCATTAACTGAGAGGAGTGCTCAGATTCAGCTGTCTTGAGCCATACTGATGCAAACAAACAAATAATAATAATATAAGATGGATCTTAAGATAAAGTTAAAGAAAAATAATATTATAGAGTGCACAAGCAATAATTAATGTCGATAACTGTGACAAATAACACTCTACATGAGAATTCTTTCTTCAAATTCCTCGGCTAAACATTCATAGGCAATATGAACTGGAACAAATACATCCAGGACATTGCGAAGGCTGCTGCAAAGAAGATGGGTTTCCTCTATTGCGTGAGAAGATTATTCACGCCTAAGAGTATCCTGTACCTCTACAAATCCACCATCCATCCATGCATGGAGTATTGTTTCCACATTCGGGCTGGTGCATCTACCATTAGTCTCTCCCTCTGACAGGGTCCAAAGAAGAGTTACCAATCTAATAGGTCCCGCATTGTCAACTAAGCCTGTCCCATCGCCACAATGTTGCATCCCTGTGTCTGTTTTACAAATATTTTAATGGAATGTGCTCTGATGAACTCATTGCACTTGTGCCCCCTGTATGTACATACTCCTGACAAGCTTGCTTAGTAACAAAATCACACCCCTCCACTGTTGAGGTCACTAAATGCCGGAAAGCTTTCTACTTTAATAGTTTCTTTCCTCAAATGGCTAGACTTTGGAATTCCCTTTCTGCTTCCCTGACTGTACTGACATGTAGAAGTTTAAATGTAACCTAAACCAACATCTTGCTCATGTTCCCTAAACATGGTCCCAAATAGTATCTCCTTACATCTAAGTGATGATGTGCCTTGTTTGGGGTGAACAAGAGTTTTTTAAAAAAAAAGGAATCATGCATAGTGAGAAAAGCAAATACAAATTAGTATTTCTTATTCATTTTTTTTCTGTCAATTTATCAGATCTCTATTATTACTGCTCTATTGATCAAAATAAAGTGTACTTAACAAACATCCTGGGTAACATAGTTCCAGAATATCTAAGATTATATCTCTGTGAAGTGGCTATATACCTAATAATAATACTTTTAAATATATAAAAGTGACCTTGTCTGTGTGTGGCATTGTCTCTACCAAATTATTGTCAAATTTAGGTCTACAGAATTGAAACTTGATATATAGGGGATTTGGACATGTGGAACAAATTTGATTTGATTTTTAGCCAGTAAAAATAGTTGCTAAGGAGTCAAAATTGGAAAAAAAAATTGGAACTTGGCAGGCATAAGTCGACTAAACATGTGACTTCTATGTATGCACAGATATGCATTTATATCTTTAACTATGTTATTTTTAAAGTTTTTATATGTGTATGGACTTAGATCAGATGATAATGGATGTTTTGGTTTTGATTCTAGCTGATGGTACCTAATTTGTATTTTTATTGATTTATTTTTAACTTTTGAAATTACTAGTATATATAGAGAATTGATTCTATATTAATGAATACAAAATTTGCATGAATTAAAATATCATACTTAAGCATATTTTACGACCGGGCAATGCTGGGTGGCCTGCTAGTATTTTATATTTCAAGGAAAATTAAATATTTTTATATTTTAAACTTTGTAAATTATCTCCCTTGTCTCAAAGACATTTTGAAGCAGTTATTTAGCCTTGTATTTTCATCAGATGACAAACAGAAACTGAATAATTCAATGGACATTTACTGACATTGGCTTACGAAACCTCCTCATTTTTAAAATAATTTCTTTGTAACTTGCTTAAATAAATCATTATTGTTGATCTAGATAGAATCATTTTCATTCAATTATTTCTCCATATCTGTGTTTTATCACTAAAAAATTCACTTCATAACAATCTCCAAATACAAATAAAACAATAGAAACTATCACTTAAATAATTAAAAAATTGATCCATAAAAATGTGAGGTAAATGGATTTTTATGTAAAAACTGTTTTTTTTTATATCCATTTCTCTTTTTTTCATTTTTATTTATTCAGGGTTATTGACAGAAGCATAAAAAGTTTAAAGGCTTTTTTCAGATGGCTATATGTTGGTAAGTGTTGAGATTTCATTCTTGGGCAAGTTTCTAAAAAAAAAAAAAATCTCTTCCAAAAATGATGCACCAACTTGATATTACACAGTATCTTTTATATATACTAATGAATCATTGCTTATCAAGACCCAGGGGGAGGGGAGCACTTGAGTCTTAAGGTTAAAAAGATCATCTGTTTGAACATTGTGTGCCATCATGTGAGGATTGGAAACAACTGTGGAGTGGGCAGAAGATTTCTTAAAGAAATTGATTATCAAGTATTTGTTTATATTAGACTTGAAGACTACCATGTTGTAGTTGGCTGGGAAGCTGGTTTGTGGCATTTTGTTCCACAGACGAGAAGCTCTAAGAAAAAAACGGTGTCTATTGAAATTACACTTAATCTTTGATACAGAGATGGAGAGAAATAAAAGCCATTTATTCTGGTTGTAGCCAGATGAGTTCTTGCTGTGAATGTTTAACAGTGGTGGGGGACAAGGGATTTGAGCCCAATCGAGCGCCTACCATGAACATATTGATACATGAGAGAGACTAGCAACATCTCTTCTGTGAAAAGGGGGTTGCAAGAAAGAGTGACCAGATATGAAAGCAGTACTACATTTTAGGATGAATATGGTTCTTATGCAGGTAAAGGATTGCTTCAAGAGGGAGGTACTTTCTGGAGCGATAGAATGATCCAACCATTTTTCCAGTGACTTTAGCAACAAATTTGATGTACAAGTAAGTCTCCCGTTTTGAGTCTGAGGTAAAGGTCAATCCTAGGAGCTTATCAAGGAGAGCCATTTCATTTTAACTTTGAAGAAATGAGGATCTGAGCATTGTTGGTAAAAATGTGAATGTTTAACAGAGTGGTGGGGGACAAGGGATTTCAGCCGAATCGAGCAAGAGAGCAAAAAAGAGAGCAGCTTGGTTTTGGAAGTATTAAAAGTGACCAGCCACTTTCTCACCACTGTACCACATGTTGGAAGTCAGAAAGATTCTGGTGATTAGTCCTCCTTGAGATGTTGCCATCTGTGTAAAGAAGGAAGTCCAATTTTGACTAAAGTTAACACTTTTATACAACCTAACATCACAAGTGCATTTGAGAAGTTTTATCACTGCACAAGCAGAAAGGCCCAGTCTATAAAATCAACTGTAGATTCTTTTATAAGACAGGGGTGCGTTCGAAATGAATGTTTCTGGTTAGAATATAATTGAAACATGATACTTGACTTTTGCATTTTAAACTTTAAGTGAAATCATTATTTACAGATAATTTTATAAAATCAACAGTGGATTTTCTACAATGCAATGTAGACTTAGTCATTGTGGGGAGGCATATGAAGCTTACTCCCAGTACACTGCAGGGGGCTGGTCCCTAACTAGAGCAGGCAATCAATCGATTTGATTAAAAAATGAGGGATTTCATCGATTTCAATAACAATAAAAATATGGGAGTGTGGAACATTTGTTGATTTAACATTTAATCTCGAACAATGTCAAGTCTCCTGCTAGTATATATATATATATATATATATATATATATATTGGCAGCAAGTCATTATTTAGACATGTCTGATTGAACACGACAGAGTTATTCCTTTTTCCGATCTTTCTGGATATCTTTTCCATTTGCCGAGCAGTCTTTTTAATTTGAGCAGACATATTATATAGAATGGGTTGTTGTTCGGCCATGTTTTTTTATCATCAGGGGCAATTGTTGTTGTTTTCTTTTCCTTTGAGGCTTAGTATATTTATAATTTTTTTTAATTGGCTATAAAGGTGAGTGCAGGAGGGTTGGGGACGAATTATTTATTTTTAGTTTTGATTTTCCTATTTTATAGTTTATTTAGTTTCATGTTAGTTATTAAATACTGTTAATATATTTGTCCCGGTGTTAAAGGAGATCCGGTTTAAAAAGGGCTGTAGTTTTTTTCTAGTAATTTGTTGTCGAAGGGGTAAATAAATTCATACACTACATTAGTTTAGTGTGGTATTAGTATTCTTATTGTTTTTAATTATTAAATTGGAAGTTTTAAATTTAGTATAATATATTATTAGTTTGATCTTTTTGTTTTGGTCGGTGGGTCTGGTGTATCTTTTAATTAGGTTTGTTATTATTTTTTCGTTTGTTTTGTAGTTGGTGTGTAATTGGTTTTTATAGCATACTTTGAGGGTGTTGTTTTTGTTAGGGTTACGGTTTATGTTTTTATTGTGGAGTGAGTTTTAAATAGAGTTTTATGTGTTTATCAACGGTTTTATTGGGAAATTTATTGTTTATTAGGGGTTGTTTTATGTTTATTAGTTCTTCGTAAAATATTTGTCGGGTTGATGCTGTATTGTATGAGCGGTGGATCCCCCCCCCCCAAAAAAAATTATAAATACGCTAAGCCTCAAAGAGAAGGGAAAGAAAACAATAACAATAGAAAGTGCTTGAGAAAAAAATATAGCCAAACAACAACTTTTAGTCGCCATTCTATATAATAATATGCCTGCTGAAATTAAAAAGACTGCTCAGCAAATGGAAAAGATATCCAGAAAGATCGGAAAAAGGAATAACTCTGTGTTCAATCAGATGTGTCTAAATATAATATATATATATATATATATATATATATATATATATAGACTTTTATTTTTTTTTTACTTTTATGAGATACTAAATGAGATATAAGCATTTGCCTAAATTATAAAAAAAAGAAAATTAAAATATAAAAGATAAGAAAATAAAAAACATAAAAATTATAATTGTGAGCGGATTCTTTTCTTTAGTCATTGGAATGTAACTTACCAGTATATATAATATTTAAATTCCTTTATAATTGAAGAGCAAGGAGCAAGTGAAAAGTAGGAAAAATATGTGCGTTAAAAATTTTTTTGTCTGTATTCACTTAATGGAAGGATTGAGGGAGGACATTATGGTAAGAAGATAGCTTCATTTTTTTTGTACGTGTCTTTTAATTTGTTATAGGGATTAAACAAGAAATTATTTTCATTGGTTTACCTTGGACCAAAAAGGGATAAATAAGTAAAATGAAGAGAACAATTTTTGTGTTAACGATTCTGTTTTGGAAGAGAAGGGGGGAGGGTGATGAGATATAAAAATTCATTGCAGAAACCTTTTGAAAATAGCTTGAATTAATAAAAAGATATGTTTTGAAAATTGGCAGAAACAATCGTATGAATAAAAATGTATTTGTTTTTAAATACAATTGGAAGATTTATTAAATAATATATATATATATATTCACTTAGATTGCCAGAATCTGAATTATTAGGCAGATTGTAGATTCCTAAGCAGTGATCCAAGTCATAAAGGCAAATCCAGAAAGTAGTACTTGGATAGTATCTCTGTATCTCAATGCTCAATCATGGTTTATCACATTCATAACTAAAGCAAATAAGTTGCCAAAATCTTGCAAAACTTTTGACTCACACTGTTCTGATTGGTCAAATAAAATGGCATAAAATTATTTAAAAAAAAAAACAGGTTATAAGTAATGCTGAAAATTCCTAATTTTCTTTTTAATAGAAATAATAAACCAATATTTTTATTTTTTAGTTATTTTGCGACTCGGAGGTGACCAACCACCATCCCAGGAAACAAGCAAGGTAAATCTTAGAATAAAGATTCAATTTTTCATTAAAAAAAAAATTGTTTAAATGAATAATCCAATTCATGGGACAAACTGATATCAATGTCTTTTATAATGTAACATTTATGAATGTTCATCATAATTATTTGGTAATTCAACCAACATAAAAAAGTAACTGATATTGATTGTTGTCTGATCAATTTTAATTTCTTAAATTTTTAACCGTTTACTCTTGTTAATCAAAAAAAGCATGTCATCATCATAATTATGTTATTATAATTCCTAGAACTATTTATAATGATATCAAAAACACCCATACAATCCTATTACTAAAACACTTATAAAAAAATTGATATATCCTTATTTTTACTGATTCCCTAATTTTCTTTTTTTTTATATTTGAGATTTTTTTTTTAGTAAAATTACAAAATCATATTTAAAATAATTTAATTTTTTTTTACTTCATGAAATTCAGTAAGAATGTTCAGATTGATTTTAAGATAATTTCTGTCATAATGTATGAATTAAAATTTTTCAGCTGCATTCACTCAATTGACATTTTTCTTCCAAATTTACAAGTTCATCAGAACTCACCCAATTCCCATCAACATTCACCCAATGAAAATTAATTTTGTTTTGTTTTTGACTTTTTATACCATTGGCTCATGTTTTTATTTTTTAATTTGTTTTTATCAAATTTCAGATGACACAACATGATTTTAATTTTGTTGCTGAGTTCATCAGAGATAATTTTGATCAGTTGACTCTTGTAAGTGGCATTTTAATTTTACAGTATTATGGGTTTGTGGTTGCTGGCATCAGTACAAGTATGCATTGGGGGAGGCATCTTTTGCAGCAACGTTTAATGGGTTTTCCATTAATGTTAATTCTTTTGTTAACACCAAATCTATCACTTCTTCTACTCACCTACTACTTATTGTGGAGCAGACAAATCTTTTCATCTCTGGTGAAATAATTAGTCTTGGAAAAGGAAAATGGTAAAATAGGCTATTTCTTTGATCCACTCATATGCCTGACTCCAACAAACAATATGCAAGTCTGCTTGACCTTTTTCTTACAATTTGCCCAGAAATATGCTCATCTTCCATTCTATCTCCATTGGGATCTTACGATCACTTAGTTGGGTTAGGGTTAAGATAAAAACAAAATGTAATAAACCCTCAGATGTACCTCTCCATATCAATACTCTATGGCTATAATTCCGAATGTTTACATCAGATATACCTTTGCACTTCATGTTTAAAAAGAAGTATCCTCTATAGTATCTAACCTGACTGAATGGTTTATTGTTGGTATAGACGACTTCATACCCTTCAAGAAATTCCAGCAAACTGTGGTTCACCCCAGAATGTGCCACTGCTAATGCGCACAGAATTTAACATTCACGTATGTGGAGACTTCAATGTTCACAACGTGGAATGGTTGACCCACTCAAAATTGACCGATGATGAGGGGAGGTTCTGTCATGATTTCTCCATTGCTTATGACCTCACTCAGATTGTTCACGAACTCACCCGTGTGCCCAACAATGACGGCCAATATGCGAGTCTACTAGACCTTTTTCTCACAACATGCCCTGAACTATGTTCAGTTTCTGTTCTGTCTCCTCTTGGATCTTCCGACCACTCTGTTGTATCAATTAATATAAAAACGAAATGTAATAAGTCCCCAGATGTACCTCTCCATCGTACAGTATATCGATACACTAAGGCTGACTGAGATAGCTTCCGTACATTTATATCGGATCTACCTCTGCATTCCATGTTTAAAAAAAGATGTGTCCTCTATAGTATCAGACATGACGGAATGGTTAATTGTAGGTATAGACCGTTTCATACCGTCGAAAAAGTTCCAGCAAAAACCTAACAGCCAGCCATGGTTCTCTCCAGAATGTGCTGCTGCCATTGCGCACAGAAATCACTTTTTCCACTGCTTCCAACGTAATAGATGTATGGAAACTAAAGCCGCTTTCAGGACTGCCAGCAACCATTGTAAGAAAGTAATAAAGAATGCAAGAGAGTTGTATGTTCAATCCATCAAGTCCAAAGTAGCTGATCAGCAGCTTGGTTCCCACCAGTTTTGGCAAATAGCAAACAGAATCCTGAACAGAAGCATGTGCTCTATCCCAACTATCATCAATGGACCTGAGGTAATCTCGTCAGCATCAGACAAGGCCAAACTCTTTGCCAAGAACTTTGCAGCTAATTCTACCCTTTGCGACCAAGGCCGCCAACCCCCAATATTTCCTCCTGTATCAGAAAACACACTATGTGATATACATATATCTGTATGTGATGTTGCCAAGCTAATCAAAAACCTTGATTCCAGTAAAGCAACTGGCCCTGACGGTATTCCAATTATAGTACTCAAAAAACTTCAACCAGAACTAGCGCCCATACTTACAAAACTGTTTAAACATTGTCTTAAGGAGAATAGCTTCCCATCACCCTGGAAAATCTCATCAGTATACCCTGTATTTAAGAATTCAGGTGATCGTTCATCCCCCTCTCATTACAGGCCAATAAGTCTCCTGTGCGTCATGAGTAAGTTGCTGGAATCTGTGTTAAATAGAGAAGTAATCAACCATCTCAACAAAAATAACCTTTTTAGTGACACTCAATATGGTTTCCGTTCTGCTAGATCTACAGCAGATGTGCTTACAGTTACATTTCTCGATGGAGGCAACCTTTCTAGGACAATTGCTCTTGACATATCTAAGGCCTTTGATAGGGTATGGCATAAAGGTTTACTTCACAAGATCTCTAGCTATGGTATTGCTGGAAATGTCTTCTCAATTATTAAATCATTTCTTTCTGATAGGTTCATAAAAGTAGTAGTTGAGGGGCAAAAATCAGAAGCTCACAGTATTAATGCTGGAGTCCCTCAGGGGTCCATCCTGGGCCCAACTCTCTCCCTGATCTACTTTAATGAGCTTCCAGATCACATCCTTACATCATTTGTAGACATTTATTCTGATGACACTACCATTTATGGTAGCACATCTAAGACAGTAAACTACCAAGTTCTCTCCAATTCTCTCTCCTCTGATCTTGAGCATGTGGTACAATGGGGGAAGGAGTGGCTGGTTACTTTTAATGCATCTAAAACAAAGCTTTTCTCTTTACATCATCAACATTCTGATCCACCTCTGGCATCAATTGAAATGAATGGCTCTCGTCTTCAGGAGGCTTCAAGTTTTGACAAGCTTCTGGGCTTGACCGTTACTCCTGATCTTAAATAGAACACGTACATCAAATCTGTTGCCAAGGCCACTGGAAAAATGGTGGGCTCTTTCTATCGATCCAGTAGATATCTCACTGCTGATGCAATTCTCTATATAAGAGCCAGGTACGTCCAAGGATGGAATACTGTTGCCACATCTGGGCAGGAGCCGCTAAAAAGGACTTGTCCTGCCTTGACAGAGTTCAAAATAGACTTCGTAGCCTCGTAGGAGATGTCCTTTTCTCTTCCCTGCAACCTCTATCTCACAGAAGAGATGTTGCGAGTTTGTCTCTGATGTATCGTTATTTTCATGGAAAGTGTTCGACTGAGCTTCAGTCTATGGTCCCCCCTTGCCAAACTTTCACAAGAAACACTTGTCTAGCTGAAAACACTATCAATAATTCCCCCCACTCTTTATCTGTGCCTAAACCTAAATGTAGATTCCATGAACAAAGCTTCTTTCTTAGAACTGCACGCCTGTGGAATTGTCTTCCGTTTTCCTGCTTTCCAGCTGACTACAATATGGTTGTCTTCAAGTCTAACGTAAATAAGTTCTTGATAACGTAAATAAGTTCTTGATGAGCCGTTCCATATAAGTTAACAAATTTACCGAATTTTCATTACTAATGATTACTATATTGTCCAATTTTTACTGTACACTTATCCTCGATTGGCCTCTTGGTCTTGATAATGTGATGCCTGTGTAAAAAAAAAAAAATCACTATTTCCATTGCTTCCAAGATAATAGATGTTGTGAAACTAAAGCCATCTTTAAGACTGCCAGCAACCATTGTAAAAGAGTAATAAAGAATGCAAGAGATTGTTATGCTCAGTTCCCACCAGTTTTTGATGAATAACAAACAGTCCTAAACAAATGTATCCTCTGTCCTTATCATCATCAATGGACCTGAGATAATTTTGTCAGTATCTTACAAAGCAAAACTTTTTGCCAAGAACATTGCAATAAATTCCACCCTTTGTGATCAGGGCTCCCTTTGCTCCTGGTCTGAAGTAGAACACGTACATCAAATCTGTTGCCAAGATTGCTGGAAAAATGGTTGGATCACTCTACAGTTTCAGTATGTATCTCACTGCCGATGCAATCCTCTATCTGTATAAAAGCCAGGTACGCCCTCAAATGGAGTACTGTTGCCACATTTGGGCAGGAGCTGCTCAGTACGCCTTATCTAGCCTTAATAGAGTTCGAAACCAGCTTTGAAACCTAGTAATTGATGCGTTTTTCTCTTCCCTGTAACCTCCTTCCAACAGAAGAGACGTTGCGAGCCTGTCTCTATCATTATTTTCATGGTAAGTGCTCAAGTGAACTCCAATCTATGGTTCCCTCTTGCCAAACTTTCACAAAAAACACTTGACTAGCTACAACCACTGATTTTCCCCACTTTCTAGCTGTGCCTAAATCTAAACGCAGATTCCGTGAACAAAGCTTCCTTTCCAAAACTGTCCGTCTGTGGAACACTGTTCCGCTGGCCTGCTTCCTGGTTTAATACAACATGGTAGACTTCAATTCTAATTGTTTACAAGTTCTTATTGAGCTATCCCCATAAATAATCGAATTCTACTCAATTTATGCCATTAATGATTACTACACTACCACCATACATTCATTAACCTTTATCCTCGAGTGTCCTTCAGGCTTTGATAAGTGGTAACTTCGAAATGAAAAAAAATCATGTCATATACTGTACACAATGGATTGTCTAGTTTAAAATATATTTAAGTTGAGATCTCAAGCCTGCTGCAAAGAAGGTGGGCTCCCTTTATTACACTAGAAAAGTACTCGCATCTAGCAGTATCCTAAATCTTTGCAAAATCACCGTTCGCCAATACATCAACCACTTGTTTCTCTCTATTGGACAGGGTTTAACAAAAGAATCTCCAATCTAATAAGCCTCCTACTGTTAACCAAGCTCGAACCCCTTGAATACTAATAGAGTGGCTACAAATTAAACAAAGTTAATATAAAACACATTTCCAACCCCTTTCTGATCACCACAATGTTACATTCTTGTGCTTCTTTTACAAGTACTTTAATGAAATGTGCTCTGATGAACTCTTAGCACTGGTGCCCCTCTATGTACATTCTCCTGACTAATCTGACAAGCAGCAAAATCCCACCCATGCATGAGAACCTTCTACTCTGAAAATGTTTTGTTTGAACATCTAGATTTTGGAATTCCTTCCCTGTAACTTATTTACCCCAACTGTGCAAATGTGAAAAAGTTTAATTATGTGAACAGACATCTTTCTGCTCAACTCCCTACTTTGAGTGCACCCTTATGTCTCGGTGGTAATCTGCCTTGTTTTTGGGGCGAATATAAATAGAAAGAAGGAAAAAAAGAGCTTCATTGATAATCAAGTATAACGATATTGGACATGATAATAAATGAGTCACACGAAACAGCAAATTCAATGGGATGCCAAAAATGTAAAAAAAGAAAATTAACCACAAAAACACGTAACTTTTCAAGAAGCCCATAGCCTTGCAGAAAACACAGAATATGCTGATATAACAAAAATAAATATACAGTCTACCTCTGAACTCTGGTGCTACCAGATCAGGCTGCCTATTGGCTTTCTGAGACAAAATGCACCTACATCGATTTCTGTTTTTGTTTTCTATTCTATTTTGTAAAACTTAATTATGTTCTACAAAAACAAAATAAAAACAACAGCCCCCTCCCCTTTCCCCCCTCCTTTTTTCCTTCCCTACTTCCCGGTTGACCCTGTCGGCAGGGCACTAGAATACGCCGACTGCCCCCCCTGCAGAGGGTAAAAGTCCCTCAACAGGGCTACCTGTTGGCCCTGGGTGGCAACCCGTGATGCCTAGGAAAAGGATCCTGGTGGCTGAACAACCGATGCCTAGGGAAAATAAAGGTATCTGTAGCAACACTCTACTTTGGCCTTGTACTAGGCTAGACGGGCGGTTGGAGAGGCCCGATCCAACCAATCGGCTAGTCATGTCAAGCCCTAACACTTACACTGAAAACGTCAATTATAACGTCTAAAAAAAATAAAATAAAAAAAAAAACTTAATCCAAAGATAATACATTTCATTACTACAAACATAGACAAACCAGTTAAGTGTTAGAAGGCGATGGCAAGGGCCAATCAATTGATGAGACAAAAACCACACAACTGCTCCCTAACTAACGTTTCTATCAAACTGGGAAAGAAGAAACTAAAGGAGGAAACAGGAAATGATGGAACAAACTCAATCAATTGAGTATATCTCTTTTGTATCCCTGGGATGAAAGGGCGAATGGGTTTCCCCCCTAACATCTCCCAATTTCGGGCTCCGAGGAGGGTGGGGAGCAAGAGAGATGAAAATCTAAACAAACTTCTATGGATATAATAAACCCAAACAAAAAACCCAGAAATCAAAAAAATACTACAAAATCGAAAAGAACCCACTCTGACGTAACCAGCTCAGACAGTGAACAAGAATATAACTATGAAATAATTGATAAAGAAAAATATCCAAGATTCATAGTAATTGAAACCTTAGAAGGAAAAAAAATCAGCGATCTATCTCCATTCTTAATTGGAAAAATTCTGTCTCAAAACAGCAACCCAAAAACAGCAAAAAAAATGAAAAATGGCTATCTACTTGTCACCGTCGATAACTATAAAGACGCAAAAAACATCTTAGAGATGGAGAAATTCCATATCTATAAATGCAAAAGTTATGCTCATGAAAGACTAAACACATCAAAAGGTGTTATAAAAAGCCATGAATTAACCTTGGCTACAGCAGAAGAAACAGAAAATGCCCTAAGAAAACAGGGAGTAATCGATCACGTCCGAATAAACATAAAAAGGAATGGTCAAACCATACCTACAAAAACCTACATACTAACTTTCAATACACCAAAAATTCCCAAAGAAATAAAAATCGGATACACAATAGAAAAAGTAGAACAATATATACCAGCCCCTCTGAGATGTTATAAGTGTCATAAATATGGACATAGCAGAGAAGCATGCAAAGGACAGAAAGTATGTGGAAAATGTGGCATAAAAGAACCTAACCATAATGAAAGTGAATGCCCAAACGAAACGAAATGCCCAAATTGCCAAGAAAAACACCCAGCATACTCTAAAATATGCAAAATCTACACAAAAGAAAAAGAAATAGCTGAAATAAAACACAAACAAAACGTGCCCTTTCCTGAAGCGAGGAAAATAGCAAGCTCTCGAGAAAAAATAAACACTTACGCAGATATTACAAAAACTTCAAACCAAACAAACCAAACCCAAAACCAAGACCTACTTAAACTAATCTCCAAACTCAAAAATCTAATTGAAACTTTAAAAACTAACCAAAACGAAAACAAGAAACAAATATCAGTATCTTTGAAAACTCAGTCAAATGATCTAAAACAAGTCCCAAAGAACAAAAAAGAACCCGAACAGCAAAAACCACAAATAAATCGTGAAAGATCCAAATCACGTACAAGGACAAAAGCAGAAGATAAAAACACAATATCTGGAAAGATGGAAACAGAACGGGAAAACACAAATCCTCTTTCCAAAAACCAAAGCAAACAAAAAACAGAGACAATATTAATCGAAAATGAAAACAAATTTGAATTGATTGAAATAGAGAGTCAGAGGAAAAAATCTAGCTCCAAAAACAGAACTGACCAGGAAGAGAAAATGGAGACTGAGGAACCAAGCAGTTCAAGTAAACACAAAACAAAAACCACTCAAAACACAACAAATCAATAGAATAATAGATATAAAAACCTAAACAAAAACCAAACAGAAAAAAAAAGGAAAAAAAATAAATAAACGAACTTACTTATGGAAATGAATAAAAACATCATACAGTGGAACTGCAGAGGTATAAAACCAAACTATGAAGAAATTAAACATATAATAGCACAATATGACCCCAGCATAATCAGCCTACAGAAAACTCTTCTAAAAGAAACGGACACCATCAACTTCAAAGGATACCACATCTACAATCAAACAAACAGATCACAAGCAGATAATCGAGCCACAGGTGGCACTTCAATTATAGTAAAAAAACAGATACCACATATAAAATTACAACTCCAAACAAACCTACAAACAATAACAATTAAAGTTACACTTCACCGACCAATAACTATTTGTTCAATATACATTCCACCTAAACATAAACTAAACAAAACCGAAATTGAAGATCTCATAACACAACTCCCCATACCTTTTATATTAATGGGGGACTTCAACGCCCATAACAAAATGTGGGGAAGTGAGAATATTAACCAAAATGGGAAAATCATTGAATCATTACTGGAATCACCCGAAGTAACTATATTTAACGACAAAACACACACATACCTTCACCCAGGCACAGGAACGCTATCAGCTATCGACCTAACACTATGCTCCCCCACAATATTTATGGACTTCCAATGGGAGGTACATAACGACCAGTGCGGCAGCGATCACTTCCCAATTTTTCTCAAAACCCAAGAACCTACAACAGAAGAATCAAAACCAAAATGGCGAATTTATAAAGCTAATTGGACTGAATTTAGCAAACTTTGCACAAATCTAGAAATAGTTAACAAACCAGATCCTATGTTAGCTTTCACCAATACACTAAATGAAATAGCAATCAAGACAATCCCAAAATCTTCCACCAAACCACACCCAAAATCAACGCCATGGTTCACACTAGAATGTAAGCAAGCAATAACCAACAGGAAAAAAATGCTAAAACACTTCAAACAACATCCTACAAAACCCAACCTTCAAAAATACCTACAAGCACGAGCAAAAGCACGCTATATTATAAAAAAAAACAAAAAAGAAACCTGGCAAAACTACATTTCCAAATTGAACAACAACACGCCATCAAAAAAAACATGGGAAATAATAAGAAAAATAACTGGAAAAAAACTTGGAACACCAATAAATAATATAAGTACACCAAATGGTAGACAAACTATAGACAAAAAAGAAATAGCAAACATAATCGCAAATGAATTCAGCCAAAACTCATCATCCAACCACTACTCCCCCAAATTCCAAAATTACAAAAACAACGCAGAAAAAGAAAAACTCAATTTCACATCCAATAACAAAGAATACTATAACACCTCTTTCACTATAACAGAACTAAAAAATGCAATTCATAAAAGTAAAGATACAGCTACCAGTCCAGACGACATCCACTACCAATTTCTAAAACACATGCCAGACACATCTCTCAACATTCTCTTACAGATAATTAACAACATATGGTGGACTAACAATTTTCCAAAACACTGGCTCGACTCCAATATCATCCCAATTCCTAAAGCAGGAAAAGATCACTCCAACCCTACCAATTATCGTCCTATCGCCTTAACAAGCTGTATATGCAAAACAATAGAAAGGATGGTCAATACAAGACTAATGTGGCATTTAGAAAAATATAACCTCATTTCTACACACCAAAGCGGATTTAGACAAAATCAAGGTACTAATGACCAACTTATTCGGCTAGAAACATATATTCGTAACGGTCTAATAAGAAACCACCACGTGGTCTCAATCTTTTTTGATATCGAAAAGGCGTATGACACCACGTGGAGATATGGAATCTTGAAAGATATTCATAATATGGGAATCAGAGGAAACCTAGCAAAATTTATCCAAGAATTCCTATCCCACAGAACATTTAAAGTATGCTTAGGAAATACAACATCAGATCAACACACACAAGAAACAGGGGTACCACAGGGTAGCGTACTATCTGCCACCCTTTTTCTAATTAAAATCAACGGTATAATTGAAAATGTTAACATGGGGTTCGAAAAAACACTATTTGTTGACAACTTTTCAATAACTTGCTCATCACCAAATATGCCAACTATTGAAAGACAAATGCAACATTGCCTTAACAAAATAGACCTTTGGGTTAACCAAAATGGATTTAAAATGTCCAAAAGCAAAACCACATGTATCCACTTTTGTAGGAAACGAAAATACCACCTTGACCCACAGCTCAAACTAGATGGACAACTAATACCAGTAGTACAACACACCAAATTTCTAGGGATCATTTTAGACAACAAACTAAACTTCAAGGAGCACATTAACAAATTAAAACAAAAATGCTTAAAAGCAATAAATATCTTAAAAATAGTATCAAAACTAGATTGGGGAGCAGACCAAGCTACAATGCTCAAAATATATCGCTCACATATCAGATCCAAACTGGATTATGGTTGTGCCATATACAGCTCTACTTACAAATCCTACAAAAACAAACTACTAACAATACAGAATCAAAGTTTAAGACTTAGCCTGGGAGCCTACCGAACTTCTCCAATGGAAAGCCTTCACGTAGAAGCCCAAGAACTACCCCTGCACTTAAGATGGAAAAAACTAGCGTTACAATATGCAACAAAACTACAAACCAACCCCGAAAACCCAACATACAAAACTACCTTCAACTTACAATGTACAAACTCTTATTCAAGGAAACCAAAAAGTATACCCTCCTTTGGACACAGAATTAAAGAAATAATACATCAAATCAATGAAAACCCCGACAATATAATTACTCAGAAAACAAACGACAGACCCTCATGGACATTACACAAACCAGAAACCGACATAACACTTACTACTTACAAGAAAAACATTACAAATAATATAACAAACAGAAGCAACTTTGGAGAACTAAGAGAAAAATATGCAGAATACATAGAAATATACACCGATGGGTCTAAAACTATAAACGGAACAAGTGCAGCATGCACAGATGGACAAAAACAATATCAAATAAGACTTCCCAACGAGGCTTCAATATATACAGCCGAACTGCAGGCCATCAAAATAGCTCTCAAACACATCAAAGACATCAACGAACAAAAAGCATACATACAAACTCGCTATCCTGTATCATGGCCCTTGAAGTAAAATCTAAACACCCTTTTATCACAGAAATTATACAAGAATACAATGAAATAACCGAAAAAAACAATAAAAAAATTATAATAGCCTGGATACCAAGTCATGTCGGCATTCCAGGAAATGAAAAAGCAGACAAACTGGCTAAAGAAGCCACAAACCACCAAATGGAAAAAATTAAAATACCACACACAGACCTAAAAAGAAAAATCAACGAATATATAGAAAACATGTGGCAAGAGGAATGGAACAAATGCACTGCAAACAAATTGCATGAACATCAACCAATAATTAAAAACGAAAAACAAAAAATTTTTAAAGGAAGAAGAGAAGAAATTGTACTAAACCGAATAAGAATCGGACATACAAAATTAACTCATTCCTACCTAATCAAAGCGGAGGAAACACCAAATTGCACACTCTGCAACCAACAACTAACAATTAAACATCTGCTGACAGAATGTAGAAAACACAAACACACTCAGAAGAAATATTTTAAAACAACAAACATTAGAAAAGTGTTCCAAGAAGTGGAACCCCAACAAATCATAAACTATTTAAAAGAAACAAATGTATTCAAACTCCTATAAAGTAAACAAGTAAAATTCAGTTTTGAAAAACAAATCTCTTACAACTAAAACAATTTTTCGGAAAACCTAAAACATCTTGCTTCAAAAGATAAACTTTTTCAAGAAACTTAAAAATTTTTTACAAGAAACTGAAACTTTTTTGGCATTAAATGACTCTTAGAGGTTGAAATGCTGTTAAACAAATACACTCACTCACTCACTCACCTCTGAACTAAATAATAATACAACAAAAACGTTTCCAAGATCAAAATCGAAGTCTTCACAAAACTACTCAATGAAATGAAAGAACTAATGGAAGATTTAAAAAAAACTATGAACAAATCATCATAGAAAACAAAGACTATATAACAAAGATTATAACCAAAACAGAACAAAGTTCCCAAACTAAAACCCAACCCCAAAAAGAACAATCTCAAGAAATGACACCATGTATAGAAACAACCCCTCTTACGACAAAAAAACAAAAAACAAAAGACAGGTTCCAAAAGAACCCCACAAAACCTCACCCAATAAGGAAAAAAAAAGTAAAATAGTTGGAGTTATTCATACATTATCCTTGATGGGGAGAGTCCATTAATTCTCGATTTGTTTGATTATCACCAGTTCCTTCTTTTAAACAGTAGAACAGAAGCATTTATGAAAAGCAGGTGGTATTTAGACATCTTACATCATTACTCATTTAATAGATGTATAACAGTTCCGATAGCAAGTCCAGGTTAGTTTAGAAATCAGTTTCTAAAAACCGTTCAACACATACCAGATTGTAAACATTTTAAAATGAGTATGATGCTGATGCTGATGTCATAAAAAAAATGATGAGTCACATATAAAAATGATTTATTTTATCATTTTTTAAAAAATTAAATGTATTAATGATATAAAAAATGGATGAGTGTTTTCATTAGTAGATGTAAAACAGTTGAGGTATCAGGCCAAGGAAAACATGGGAGAAATAGCGAGTGGCTTAATAGAAAGGGGGATAAATATAGACAGAGCCAGAGATAAGTTACTTTGGGAGTGAATATCTAAAAGTTGAGCAACACATGCTGACATGTAAAATATATATAAAACCGATGATGATGATGATGTTGATAATGGTGGTGACTATCTGAAATTTGGATCTGTTGTATATTTATTCATATTTCTGGCAGATTTTATTTTATTTGGAATTTCTCTTGGATTTTT
This sequence comes from Euprymna scolopes, assembly GCF_053919585.1. Lineage (NCBI taxonomy): Eukaryota > Metazoa > Mollusca > Cephalopoda > Sepiida > Sepiolidae > Euprymna > Euprymna scolopes. The sequence goes on along the minus strand of NC_136489.1, from coordinate 101,528,596 downwards.
GCAAATATCTTTTTTATTAACTTTGTTTAATTTATAGGCATTGTATTAGGAAAATATGGTTGCATAATTTTAATATTAATGTGTTTTGATTTTTTATTGAATTTTATTTTTGAAAAATTGATTTTCTTTTTCTTTGTTTTTAATACAGGATGAAGATGATGCAAAAAAACCTGGTTTTAAACTTGAAAAGGTTGGCCAGGTAAGTTGTACGAATTATTCCAAAAGTAGTTAAAGTCTGCACGCCTGTGATAACGCTTATATTTTCACATATAAATCTGACGCTTTTAAGAAGAATAATACGAAGACGGTTCATTAGCTCAACAGCATTGGTCTGTTTACGATTCACTACACTGTGACCTGTTATAAATTGACTTTGTTTTAAAAGCGCCCGTACATCACCTTTATTCGTGGAAATGCTTTGCGTTTGCTCATGGTTTGCCAAACTAACAGGACATCCAATGAAACTTCCTGATACTTGCAAATTCGTTATGAAAAAGGACATTTTATTAGTTAACTATTATTTGCTTTGTAAGTTTATAATTCTTCAAAAGAAAAGCAGAAAAATCATAATAGAAGATTATTCTATCAGAAAATAAATGATTCAACATTTAAAAAACAAAACAAAAAAAATTATTAGCTCTACATTGCATCTTTATTCAGAACTCCAAATTTAGTGGCCTTGGGCTTTAATGACTTTGAGTTTAGCACTAGATAATTTATTTATTCATTATTAAAATGTACATTTATATTCCGAGGTATTATAACATCTACTATAGCTGACTTTAGAAAAATTCAAACTCTTGATCACATTATCTGTAGTCTAGAATGTTACATATAGACTATGAAGGATTTTCTGAAATATGTACGATTTTTTTTTTATCACTTAAATAGTTGAGATTTATTGGTTTTGGAGGGGGCATTAAGTTATGAATACTATATGTTAAGTTCATTTTCGTGAGTCGTGAGAGCTTGAAATGAAAGGGAGCAGTGATTATTTGTATTGGGAAATCATAGTAGGATAAAATCAAAATAATTTAATGAAATGTATAAATAAAACAATGCCAATTTTTTTTTTTTTTTTTTTGTAAGAACTAGATATCATGGGAGTGTATTAGTAAATTTTTATGACTGAGTAGAAAAATTAAAACAATATATATATATAAACTCATATTATATGTGAATATATATGTATATATTGTTTTTGTTTTCAATTTTCTTATTAAACTGCGGAGATGGTGCATACTACCAGGATACCAGACATTAACTCGCTATCTGATATATTTTAACTGAGAGATCTTAAGATTTTAACTGTCCCTTTAAGTGCAATTTTTGACTTTCTCTTGCACTTGGTCTACTGGATATATTTTGCCAGGTAATTTCTAAAATTCTTTTTCAGGAGTCCAGTTGCTCATAATTACTGGAATGATGGTGATCTTCCTAAAATTCCAGTTTCTTTTCATCATACGTTAGATGTTATCTTTTTCCTCTTACCTCTGTTTAACCCATCATCATTTGGGGACACTAACTTCTACTAAGGTTGTTTCTTTCTCCTTCTTGTCCTATATCATTATGTCAGGTTTAATGGTTCTAGGAATTGCATAGTTAAAGTAGATGGGGTACGATTTATTTTCAACTGTTCTTTCTGGTATATGTTCCCACGACTTGCTGTTTCATTTGATATTGACAGTAACTTAAAATGTGTGCAGTGAAAGTCCATATGATTTTCTGTTTGAATATGTTGAGCTTTCTAGATACAGCACAGATAAATTAAGCAGCATCTTTTGTGAGTATCTAATATTATCACCATTATTGTCTTTGTGTTCAGTTGCCACTTCCAACCCCATTCATGTCTGTATATTTAGAAAGTTTTTCAAATTCTTTTGTCTACATTGCTGAGATCAAAGTGTTCTGCTCTAGGTTGGTAAGTAAGAGATTGTTTTATTTGTGTCCCAATCTAAAGTGCCCCTTCTTTTAGGAGCTGGATGTTACATGAATTGATATCCAAACTCTGCCCTTGTGGGTGGGCAAGTATATACGTTATCCGTCAAAACCAATGAGAAGGGAAAATTTCATCGTTTTATCTGGTGTGTGTAAGCGTTACCTTTTGTCCCTCCTCAGAAAACATTCACAACAAATACCCGCCTAGCTAAAACAAGTGCTAACAACTTTCTGCATGCCCTTTCTGTGCTCAAAACTAAACACTTTACCCTTATTCTTATCTGTGCTCAAAACTAAACACTTTACCCTTATTCTTATCTGTGCTCAAAACTAAACACTTTACCTTTATTCTTATCTGTGCTCAAAACTAAACACTTTACCCTTATTCTTATCTGTGCTCAAAACTAAACACTTTACCTTTATTCTTATCTGTGCTCAAAACTAAACACTTTACCTTTATTCTTATCTGGGCTCAAAACTAAACACTTTACCCTTATTCTTATCTGTGCTCAAAACTAAACACTTTACTCTTATTCTTATCTGTGCTCAAAACTAAACACTTTACCCTTATTCTTATCTGTGCTCAAAACTAAACACTTTACCCTTATTCTTATCTGTGCTCAAAACTAAACACTTTACTCTTATTCTTATCTGTGCTCAAAACTAAACACTTTACCCTTATTCTTATCTGTGCTCAAAACTAAACACTTTACCCTTATTCTTATCTGTGCTCAAAACTAAACACTTTACCCTTATTCTTATCTGTGCTCAAAACTAAACACTTTACCCTTATTCTTATCTGTGCTCAAAACTAAACACTTTATCCTTATTCTTATCTGTGCTCAAAACTAAACACTTTACCCTTATTCTTATCTGTGCTCAAAACTAAACACTTTACCCTTATTCTTATCTGTGCTCAAAACTAAACACTTTACCCTTATTCTTATCTGTGCTCAAAACTAAACACTTTACCCTTATTCTTATCTGTGCTCAAAACTAAACACTTTACCCTTATTCTTATCTGTGCTCAAAGCTAAACACTTTACCCTTATTCTTGAGTTACCTCCAGGCTTTGATAAATAGTGACCTAAGTAAAAGAAAACATAAGAAGATGATAATTTAATTTGTCTAATAGTAATAGTTTCTGGTTAAAGTTTATATCATTTGCTTGGATGAAAAGCTTTGCAACACCTGCAGATGGTTGAATCAATACCCAATTTAATTATGTCTTATTTTATGCTCTGTACTTGCGATTGGTTATCATTCTTTAATAATTTAATAATAATTTTTTTTTCTTTTCTTTTTAGTATTTACGAAAAGAAGATCTACAGTTTCCAGCGGATAATTCTAAGAATCCATGGATTAAGTTTTCTGATCGGGAACCTGCCATGACTGGTAGTAAAAATTTTTTGTTGTTAGAAAGTGTTACGAATTACAAGTTTACAATTTTTTGTTGTTTTTTTTTTTCTCTTGCATGCATCCTAGCATCTCTATGAGCAATGTTTTCCCCGTCAGTTTATGTTTAAGTTTATGTTGTGGACCGGTAAGGGTCCCGAAAAAAAACTATTAACTCTGTATTTAGTGGAAACTAAATTTATTGAACAGAAAAACAAATACAACAAATCGTGTGGTTATATGTCATCCAACTACCAAGTGTGCATGATTTGTGCATAACGACAAGAGATGTAGTCTCCTGGTCATTATAGTAAGTGGAAGACTTTATTATTGTCTGTAAGGTAGGCATCACAACAGTTTACAAATCTGTGAGAGATGCACTGTTTTATTAAAAAAAATTTTTTTTAATGAAAACAATTGAATAATTCACAACAAAATATTTTTAACTTAAAAATTAAAAACGCAATTATAATATTTTAAAACTAGCAGGACCTGTGTACCAGTGTTGCTCAGTGGAAATATAACACAAAGCCAAAATCTCTACCCCCACCTCTCGCCCCCTGAAAACGAAATAACTTTTGATTATCTAGTACATTGTCGTATGTACGATGCTTTTGTTCAGTCTCAAAAGACAAAGGATATCCTCCTGTAAGGGAAGTTGCGCATATAATTGTGTGGCAGAGATTGCGCAATACCCAACCTCACCTTTCTTGAATCGACACTGTTTGAGTCCAGTGGCAAGGATAAGTTCAGGATGACTGGAAACAATGCTGAGATAAGCAGAGAAGTTCCAAATGGTCACTCATTTAGTACTAACCAGGTTCAACATTGCTTAACTTCGGTGATCCAGCGGGAACCGGTGTGTCAACGTGATTATGCTGTACTATTGTCATATGTAAGATGTAAATTACTTACTAAACAGCTAATGAAATATTAACACAGAACACAGGTAGATGGTGATGGTTGCTAATGGTAGTCATTCTTGGCTCAAGAAAATTGTTGGTGGCATATGGATTCTACTGTCTTGCATTGTTTGGTATTGCCAGCTAGCAGAATCTGGGGGGGACATTAATCTTTTAAGGTGATTACTTTTAACCGATGGCCCAGGTGGGCCCTTGTAAGCACTGTCAATTATTGAGGCAGTGACTTGTGGGCATTAGCTTCCTTAACAACTGTTTCTTACAGTCATCAAGTGTTGTAGAATGGTGGCCATGACCTATGTAGAATTTGCTGCGTTGGTATAGATGTTATATTGCAACATATTTTTTGTAATTATGCAGAATACAGACCATGCCATATATTACATACTTTACTTATACTGTATACGGTAGGTATTGTTTACTTAATTGTTAGGTGCCTCCCATGTTAAGACTTGGTCAATAAATAATAATGTTAGTATTTCAGCACGGTCTGTATAACACATTCATGTGTAGAATGTTAAGATCCCAAATGCGATTCTGCATGTTTATTTAGTCACAATTTGTCAAAGAAAATAATTAGGGAGAAAAACTTGTGCTACCTCCATTTACTAAGATGCAGTTTGGATTGTGATGCTGCTAGGACTTGATATAAGATTTTATTATCTATATATCTATAAAAGTGAAAGTGTCTGTCTGTCTGTCTGTACATTTCCCTACATAATAACTCTGTCAATTTTAAGTCTACAGACTCGAAATTTGATATACAGGGTTGTGAGATTTGGGAAAATCTTTCTAATCAGTTTTAAGCCAGAAATTTGACTTTTAAGAGGTCAAAGTTCAACGATTTGACCTTTGAGAACTCTACCAAACTCCTTGCCAATTTTGGGTCTAAACACTTGAAATTTTAGATATAGGTTCCTTGGACATGGATCTAACTTAATAACTTGATTTGAGCCCAAAACAGTAAATGTTAAGGGGTCATAATAGGGGTAAAATATTTTTAAAATTTGACCTCTGCGGTCTCTACCAAATTACTCAGACAATTTCTGGTCTAAACATTTGAAATTTTACATAAAGGGTTTTCAGAGATAGGGCAAGCTTTTTAATCGGTTTGGGTCGAAAATTTGAGGTCTGCCTAAAACTTTCGACAGAGGCGACGGATTTTCACAAGATTAGTATCGTTTTGAAGCTCGACCCTTCAGACAACAAATACCGAAAATTGGCTAAAAACATTAATTTCTTCACCCTCCACTGGGCACTTTTCTACAGGGAGGGGTCGCTTTGTTCGCCTATATTGTCGAAAGTCATCCCCTCTTTTTGATTGTCTAGCCTTAATTTAAACCTACGTCACTTCCGGTATGGCGGTAATCGTAACAGCAAAAACGTCACATTTTTTTCACGTCCTTTGCAGTACGGGTTCGAGCCTGCCTTCCTACTACCACTTTTTTTTTTTGCTCAACACACACCTCCAAACACCTGGGCAACGCCGGGCACCCATGCTAGTAACTGATAAATGCGACTACAAATATATGCAAAACCTACATAAGATAATGGCTAGTAATCTGATCATAATTACTTTATATATGATGTCTGCATTTGCCAACCTGTAATGTTTCTTTCTGTAAGGGAATAATTGGTTCTATTTTATTAATAAAAAAAAAAGAAGATAGATAGAAGAAAGAATATGATAGAAGATGACAAGAAACAAGTTGAAAAGATCTGAGTAAAGGGAGGCTACTCTTTAACAGGCAATAGTACAGATTTAAAAGTTGGAGTTATCTCCCCTACACCTTTTTTTTTTTTTTTTGGTTAAAATTTTAAGGTCGATTATTATTTCTCACAATTACACTATAGATTAAACTCCAAATTTTTAAATTATTGAAAAAAAAGTATTATTGTATCAGTACAAAATATTTAGATCACACAAAAATAAAAATGAACTTCTACTATTTGTTGATTACATGTAAACAGTCTAAAAAACTGGATGATAAAATATATTAACAAACAATATCTAAATATATTTTAGAGCTTAAGTGAAGAATAAGTTCAATATATAAGTGTAACATAAAATGATCATCCACTTTTCGACCAGATAGTGTTTTAAGGACGTGTAATTAATTTAGTTAAATCTTTTCCAGGTTCTTAATTTCTTGGAAATCAATGTTTATGTCTATGTTGGAGGATATTTTTTGTGTTTTTACTTATTGCCATCCGAACTAAATGTTTGCCGTCCTTTTTAACATCCCCCATTAAAGTTAGTGGTAATGTTAAGGGAAGGCATTGTAATATTTTTTTTTATTTTTTTTTATTAATTTCAAGTTTTTTAGGCTGTTTACAAGTTATCTCCTATTCCTATATCATCAACTTTTCAATCCATTATTTCTTAGTCATTTGGCATTTCTCAGAAGGTTATATGTCTTTAAAATGCTATATGCTGGCTTGGAAATTGGTGATCATGTTAAATTTATATGAAAAACTGATCCTCCACTTTAAATTTCTAAAATAATTTTTTTTTATATTTACGGCCAAGTTTTTCAAAGTGTTTACATGAAATCGCCTAAAACAAGTTGAATCTCATTTTTTATTTTTAGTTGAATTAGCATACAGTGTATATGTGTGAAAAAATTATATTATTACTTTAAAGCAAGAAAATTTATTTACTTTTTTTTTTTTTTTAATGCAAATGATATTAGTGTTTAGTCAAAAAATCTCAATTACAATCGCCTATTTAGAATTTTGAGCCAGAGTGATCATTTTATATTAAACTTACATAGTAAATTGGACCTCCCTTTGAAAATTGAACAATAAATTAAAAAAATATATTTGCAATAATTTGAGGATTTGATGTTTGATCAAAAAAAATTAAATAAAATTTTAGAGAATATTGAAAAAATTCTGGGGATGAAAAGTGGATCATTTTACATGAAGTTAATTTCATGAGTTAATTTCAAAATTTTTTCTTTTCATAATCTGAAGATTCGTTGCTTAATCAACTTACTCAATGTTACTTACTCCTCCCCTCCCAAAAAACAAGTTTTGGTTAAACCAGAATTTGCATTAAAAAAATTATTCTCTTATGTCAATTGTTTTCTTTGACAACAGCCAGCAGTTTGCTGTATCCTGTGAAACCAAATAAATCATTGGTTCAGGTGCAACAAATTTTGGAAGATAAAGTTGAAGTTGCACTCACTAAACCAACAGTAAGTGTTACAGTTTTTTTTTATTTACTTAAAATATCTATCTATCCAAATAAAATATGTATACATAAACATGTTTTTCTTCACACAAACGCATGCATGCACACACACACACACACACACATATATATATATATATATATATATATATAGTAATTTATGAAAATATATGGCAATTAAGCTACAGAGAATCTTCTGTGTTTCATCCCCATAGGGAATCATCAGGTTAAATGATTCCCTGTAGGAATAAAACATGGAAAATTCTGTGTAGCTTAATTATCATACATTTTCATAAATTAATACCGAGCTCTGTTTATGTATTGAACACTATCGTAGTAAATACTGAAAATTGATACATAAAATATTAAATCTCCATATGACATTTTATATTGCTACAGGAAATATTATATATATATATATATATATATATATATATATATACATGTATACTAGCAAAAGTACCCGTTATAGACTGGGTTCAAAAACAGCCTACAGAAAATGGACTCTGATTTATGAAAGTATGATAGTTTATGAAAAGGAAGAGTTGTAAAGAGATAGCTTCGAATTTGGAGGTATCAAAACCAAGCAAAATATGATGAAAGTAAAAATAAAATAGATAAACCCCATAATTTATTATACCATACCTGTTCACACTGAAACACTTATCACAATATTCTGTGGATCTATATCCAAAAACCTTGTTAAACTTTGTGACATATTTCCATTCTATGGAGGTCAGGCACGAACAAACACCCCATAATTTTATTTATTATTTCTTCAAACTAAAAACATAATTCAAACACCCCATAATTTTATTTATTATTTCTTCAAACTAAAACATAATTATCAAAGTATACTTACGCAGATAGATATGAAAAGTCTTTATTAAAGTTTGTGCCTGTTTCCATTCTATGGAGGCCAGGTGCGAACGCAGACCCCACAATTATACCATCCCTATTTAAGTTAAAACATACTTATCAAAGTATTATGTACATCTATATCAAAAACACTTGTAAACGTTTTTTTTTTAAATTTTTAAATTTTTTATTTCCATACTTGTGGACCAGGCGTGTACGCAGACCCCACAATTTTAATAAATCATCATTATGCCAGATCAAACATACCCATTCCTGTGTCTCGATACATCTTCTATCATTAAATGTAAGCAGTTTTTTAAAAAAAGTCAACCATATAGGAGCCTATTCGTGACCAGACACACACACACAGATGTTCAGCTTTATATTATAGATATATGAGTCCTTTTTCTAAGTTCTAAGCTGAATCTTATTTACGATCACTATCAGTTTCAGAGTATGGCTTTTAGAGAAGTATGTTTTTTCATATACATCAAACCATTTGATGAATTGAAAACATTTCTCAGAAATTTATCAGTGAAGAATATGTCTAAGATTTAGTTAAGTCCCTAAAGAGACAAAATCAAAAGACTATTAAAATTTTTAAAACTTTCAATTAAAAAACATCTTTAATTTCTTTTAAGTTTTGCAGACTTGATATTGAACATGTCATCTTTTCCTATTCTCATTGCATGATTTCTTTCGTCGTTTTTGTTGTAGACTGTGATTGGCCGCGAATGCCGTTGCACAAATTTAGTGAAGTTATTCTCTTCACAACATCAACTCAAGTAAGTGTATTTAAGTGGCCCTCCTTTATCTTTTCTTCTTTCTTTTTGATGAACCACCAGATGGGAAAGAATTGTATTGAAATATCATCTAAACGGATTATGAAAATCTAGTAGAAGATTTTTTGAATCATAGCGATGCAGGTACATGTTAACTGAATGTCATCAGATCTATGCCCATCTTTAAGACTTGGATTACGTATACATTGTAGCATTCTCATATCAGTTATATTTGTTGAACAGATATCCCCATTACTCTTTTATATTTACTTGTGCTTGGTAAATCAAAAATATTTCGACTTTTTTATGTTGTTTTCTTTGATATCTTGTAATATGACAGCAGAATTTTTACATTATAGAACAAAAGTATTTTGCTATAAATTATACATAAAGGTCGTTATTCTTCGTTGAGTTATGTCCCCTTGATAACTATAAATAGCCACTATCTTATAATACATTCCTAAAACTTGTGAACTGAACCTACTACATGAACTGTTCTACATGTAAGTCCACTTTCAGTGTAACCATACCAACAAAGTCTTCTATTCTGGCCACATCTCCCTAATCTTCCTTATAGGTCATTAGACCTAAGCCTTTCTTAAACAGTCACATTACACATCCATCATATATTCATATCATTTCAACTGAATATTAAAATAAAATATGAGAGAGTATAAGAAGACTGTAGCAATGAAGGAAACCAGGTGTTGAAGTGATGTGATGTATGAACAAAAATAAACAAACGAACAAAGATCTTGTAGGTTTTTTTTTTTATCTTCGTATATTTATTTTCCAAAAAACAATCACAAATACAAATTAGTAAATATGAACTTCCTGTTTGAGATAACCTACATGGTGGAAGTCTTTAATATTTCGAGAATATCATCTCTTTTTCAAAAAGAAATATATTAATATAGAATATTTAAAAAATTATTTCCCTAAATATATAAAACTATCAATATGCAGAACAAATTATATTCAATATTTTATCCAATAATTCACAAAAATTAATTTAATACAAAAAATTTTTCTGAATTTATCGAATTTGAAAAATATTTTAAATGTAATTTGGCAATTTGTTCCAAAAATAGACAATTTTTTTAGTAAAAAAATCAAATCGTTAGTTTTTTAAAAAAATTTTTGTATGAAGAACAAATATTGGAAAAAAAAACTAATAAAGAAAAGGCAATCTTGTAGAACTGAGAAATCTAAACAAATCTGAACTTTAGAACTGAGAAAACAAAAAACAACAAATAACCAAATGCATTAAAATAGTATTTTCTACCGAGATGACTAGTTTTAACGTTCTAAAATTATTTTCATTTTTTTTTTTTTTTCAAAATTAGATTTTTTCATCACACAAGAATCAAAATATTTGCGTCTCTAAATGTTGCTGTCGACACTATTTTTTTTTGTGATAACAAATTCAAAAAGAATAAATATAAGAATCAGTTTCTACACTTTACAGGTATACAGGTCGTAGAAAATTAAATTTTAATGCATTTGGTGAAAGTTATTAGTGGTAATCTTTTTTCAATTTCTTGTCTGTTAACTATACTGCAAGGTTACCAAAAACAAAAAAATCTGAGGAAAAATATATTTTCAGATAAAATTTCAAATTATTTGTCAAAAAAAAGCTTGTTTAAAAAAACATTTTTTTTTATTTTCTAGGAAGGATAATGAGTTGCTTCCACGAATTGCTCAGTAAGTATTTTGTTTTGTTCACTCAATATTTTGAAATTTATTTGTTCTAGATTCTCGGTAACTTCTTTTGAATGGACAGAAAAAAAAAAAATTATTCTTTTTAGATGCTGGTGGGGAGGAAGTATTTTTAATGAAATTAGATTCAAATACTTCAAGGATGAGATTTCATCTAGAAACATTGTTTTAATTTGAATAAAATAAAATATGCATCAAGTACACTTGAAAGCCAAATCACAACGTAATATTCTTGACGTTATTCTCGCGTTGCCTATGCACAGTTCAAACATTTCAAAATACAACCGCCAGCTTTCTCCAACTTAACAACATGGCAAGGAAGAAGAAGAAAAGAAAAAAAAAGAAACAAAACAACACACTGAAGATGGAGTATACCTCTGAAATAAGTTTGTGATAAATTTCAAACAAGTAAAATATTTGTTTATTTTCCTAATATTACGTTGTGATTTGGCTTTCAAGCACACTTGATGCGTATTTTATTTGATTCAAATACTTGTTTTACCAGTGACATGGATGGTGGTGGGGGGAGGGAAGGGACACTAATAATTGGTCTGTAATGTTAGATGCAGAATGCTTTCAACTGAAATTGATTGCCTTCTTAATATTTACCTCTTTACCTCTGTCGGAAGATACGACTCAAAGCAGTGGCGTGGGGGGAGACGTTTTGTGCCAGAGGGCAGCATTTTGAGAAGGTAAAATAGAAAATAGAAAAAATGAGTAAAAATATATAAAAGCGAACAAAAAATCTTAAATTTTATACCGAAATGAGTCTTTAAAGTTTTAAAAAAAATCGAAACTTTTGGAGGTGTTGGAATTGGAAGAATGTGTCCCTATTTTCTGATTCCAAAACCGATTATTTTAAATTTTTTACTTAATTTTTGCATTATTGGTACTAATGATTAATATTTATTGTTTTTAAATTATCACTAAAACTAAAACGATGATTACATCAAAATATTATGTAAATTTATTTTACTTGTACAACAAAAATTAAAAAAAAAAAAAAATTATGTAAATTCTCTAGGTAACCTTTTAAAGGAAGCAGTTGATTTACATGTTCCGAAAAATGTTGAAAAGTTAAACAAAACAATTTCGTCAAGAAAAATACTTTCAAACATCCCTAATAATAAAATGATGCAACAGAAAATTGGACACTGGAAAATTAGCAACAGAAAATTATGTAATTTTGGAATTGTAGAAACATTAAGCAACTACGGAATAAAAATCGACTGAAAACAGATTTTATGATCGTCCTATTGGGGGATAGAATTTTAAATAGGAACTAGATGCTACATCTCAAATACTATTTAAGTGGTTTTCTATTCGATAGTTTAAATACTGACGAATTCCTTTCAAGTTTCGAACAGTAACAGAGTAATTGATTTTTTTTTTTAACTATTAACAAAATTTTATAATCGATAACGTACTTATGAATAAACCAAAATGTATCATGATGAATTAAATCTGTTCATAAGATTTTAATTACTTTTTGTCTGTAATTGTTCAGATGAATTGGACATTAACAGGATTAGTACAATCAAAGCTTTTCAGAGCTGTACGCAACAACACGTGTTGGCTCATTTCTTCTTTCATTTCAGTTTATGTGTCTACTAAAACAAAATTTCTGATAAGAGAAAACGGATTTGGATGGCAATATAAAGCACTAAAATCTCAGACTACTAACAGAAATTATTTTTAGTAAATAATATTTTTGATTCCATTCAGCAATTTAGTTTTCAAGTTTCCCATATGCTAAGAGGATGCACAAAAGACATTTAAAATTTGCCAATATAAAATGTAAGCATATATTTTATATCTATTTTAAAGACATTCAAAATGTATTTCATGATTTAAAAATTAAGTACTGACATATTTTTCATGTTTAAACTTTTATTTTAATGTAATGCGAAATTGTTTCCTTTGTAAAAGTTAAATACATTCTTTTACTAGGTAGAAGAGTTACTTATCTTGCCTTTGGTAACATTTATTCGTTTTGTATTTTTTTTTCTCCCCTTTTTTGCTTTCTTAGATAGTCTGGAAAATCATCCACCAGGTGAGAAGAAATAAACAAAAAAATAAATTTAAGAATTTAAAGTGGGGGGGGGGGTCATTTTCACATGTAAATTTAATGTAAAATAAACCTCCATATTTGAGCTATTCTAGCGTTTTAAGGCAGTTAAGTAAAAAGTGATTTTCTTGAAATATTTTGTTGATTTTTCTATGGAAAAGTTTTTTTTTTTTGAAAATCGAATTTTTTTTTTTAACCAACCCCTCCTGTAAATTATAACTATTTTCAAAATTGAAAACTTCAGTAGCCACAATAAAAATATAATAAAACCATTCGATTTTTTATTCTACATGAACCTCAACTTTTGTGAGTGGTGGGAGAGTTTGTCATTAAAAAAAAAAGCATATAAATTATTTTTCTTCTAAAAAATTTTAAGCTATGCATGCTTTGGGCAATCTTGATTAAAGATGGCGGCCACGAACAGATGTAAAAAAAATGGAACGGAATGCAAGTTTTAATGAAATGAAATTAGCGAATCGACTGTACAGCCTAGCAAGAAAAAAATCAGCAACTCGACTGCTAATAACAACGACTAATAATAAGCAGGTTTTAATTTTTAACAACTCTGTACTTGTTATGAATATGTGGCCTTCTACATGACAGTGACATGTTAGCATCAGAGACGAGCTATTGACCCCTGTTCTTCGAAAAAGAAATGACATCTAGCAGTCATTATGTGAACCTCAAATTGTTTATGATAATGCAAAAATATATAACGGAATAAATAATACAAAAATATATGAAAATCGAAACATTTATTGTATAAGTATAAAATATAATTTTAATGTATTAATATAATTTCTTTTCAATGAGTGATTTAATGTAGCAAAATAATTTTAGTTTGTCGATGTAGCAAAATATAATTTTAGTTTGTCAATGTAGCGAAATATAATTTTAATATAGCAGTTTTAATTTATTTTATAATTTTTTAATAATATTGTTTTTTTTTTTCAATGAGTGATTTTCATTGAAACCTTTTTGGAATGTAGTGTTTTTTTACAGTTACGAAGGATAGAGTTCCCTTATTTGTTCAAAAATTCCTTCCAAAGGATTGTCTTTGCACAAACTTTTAGAAAGATACGAGTTATCGACCCGTTTGGCTGACACACGCCCTCTATCGGCTGTTCTTGAAACTAAAATACACACATTCGCCTCATGTCCTTTCATGCAGAAGTGCAGAATATGTTAATGATTAAATGAAATAACTAAGAAATGTTTTTTTTTTTTTTTTTTCAGGTAGGCTTTAGTTTCACATGACATCTTAATAAACAAGAGTTCAGAATAGACTTCATAGCCTAGTGGGGGATGCCCTTTTCTCTTCCCTGCAACCTCTTTCTTACAGAAGAAACTTTGCAAGCCTGTCTATTTTATCGTTATTTTCATGGCAAGTGCTCGCCTGAGCTCCAATCTATGGTCCCCCTTTATCTGACTTTCACGAAAAACACTTGTTTGACTGAAAACACTATCAATAATTCCCCTCACTCTTTATCTGTGCCTAAACCGAAATGTAGATTCCATGAATAAAGTTTCTTTCTTAGAACTGCACACCTGTGGAACTCTCCTCCGTTTACCTGCTTTCCAGCTGACTACAATATGGCCGTCTTCAAGTCCAATGTAGACAATTTCTTGATGAGCCGTTTCCATTAAGTAATCCAATTTACCAAATTATCTAATGATTACTATGATATTGTCCTTTTGACCACTGTATACTCTTTAACCCTTATCCTTTAGTGGCCTCTGAGCCTTGATAAGTGGTGATTCCCTTGTAAAAAAAAAAAAGATACCATAAAAATTGAATTTTATTGTCCTTTCTCTGCATAATTACCAAAACAAAACAATGAAATGAAAAAACTAAAATCTTTTTTTCGTTTTTTTTTTCCCCCAAAATGGATGAAACACATTAACAAAAAACAACTGTTACCAAAGGCAAGCTAAATTACTTTTTTACCTAACTATATAAGTTTTTTTTGTGTTTTGATCTATTTACAATTTTCACACTACTATTATTCTTAACTAAAAAAGACATTAAAATTGCTTTGTTTGCTATTCTGGAAGATTACATTATTGTTTCATTTCATTGTTTTTGTTTTATTTTTCATTTCATTGTTCTGTTTTGGTAATTATGCAAAGAAAGGGCCATGGAATTCAACTTTTATGGTATCTTTTGTTAATGAAATTGTTATGTGAAACTACGATCCTGTTTGCTAAACTACAGTCCTATTTGAAAAAAAAAAAAAATGAAAAAAAGTTTCTTAGTTTTTTCATTTCATTGTTTTGTTTTGGTAATTCTGCAGAGAAAATATTAGAAGCTAAAGGTCTGGAAAGGATTGGTATTTCTCTATATTATGCGTGCTTGGATCTTAAAACTCTTTGTGTCTTGAGAATTTATCAGAACCTTTCTGATTGAAACTTTAATAAAAATATTTTTACAGATTTTCTGTTAATTACGGAACACAACTGTATACCGTGTTTACTACAACAACGTTACCTTGTGATAACTTGTATATTATCCGAACTCCAGACTCGACAGACAGGTAAATGGATTTCTTTTTTGGGGCATGTTTATTTTTCTTTTTTTTTAAGTTTGAAAAATTATTATCTTTCTTGTTGATGATTATCAATGTTTTATTAAGAATTTCAAGAAATGCCATTTTGAAAGAATTAACAAATGCTCTGAAATTTGTGGTTGTTTAAATAC
Organism: Euprymna scolopes; assembly: GCF_053919585.1. NCBI lineage: Eukaryota > Metazoa > Mollusca > Cephalopoda > Sepiida > Sepiolidae > Euprymna > Euprymna scolopes. The sequence goes on along the minus strand of NC_136489.1, from coordinate 101,513,022 downwards.
TTGCAATTTCTTTAATAATTGCTATAATGATAATGTTTTTAATTGGCATTATCTGTGGGCTACTTATATTAGGTAAATTATGATAAATATGCTAAAGCAAAATTGGTTCTTATTTAGAATTTGACAATTAAAAAAAATAAAAATGCAAACATAAATCTTTATGATGTACATGGAACAAAAATATCATATTCCAAGAATCATGTGAATTGATCAATAGTTTTTTTAAACTAAGAAACTAAAAATCATGATGTTATTTTTTGATCTGCCATTTTTTTCTAAATAAGAGAAAAACAACTTAATTCGAATTATTGAGATCAAAATCAGCCTTGTAATGGATATAATTCACTATTAAAATTGCTAAAAATGGTAAAAAAAATGATTTTCTATTTAAAAAAAAAAGCTACTTGATCAATTTACGTGACTTTTGGAATATGACATCTTTGTTCTGTGACGAGTGTATACATCATAATGATTTTTCTGTATTTTTTTTTTTTTAATGAAATCAAATTTTAAATAAGAACCACAAAATTTGCTGGATAATGATTTGTAAAAGATTTTAAAGTACAATGAATTTTCAAACATTTGTTAAGTTTTCAATAATGACAGAAAATATAAAGCAGAATAATTCTGTTATATATGTGGAAATATGTTTGTTTGTTTTTTCAATTACATTTTACCTTTTATACCAGTCCTTTAATTTATGAAGTTCAATGTAATTACAGAGTATATAAAAATAAATGACAAAAGCCTATATTCCAAACTTCAAGATGTTGTTCATAAATTGTGCATGTCAGCATACTAAAGGAGTAAATTGTAAGATGGACAACATCTTGAAATTTGGAATATGGGCTTTTTTCCTATATATATATAGTCACCCACATACAGTACTGTTTCGCTGTTTCACAGCTCATCAGTGTGGCTAGACAGGCAACTACCTCAAGCCAGGATCGAAACCTGATCGCCTGTACGACAGTCAAGGTTCCTAACCATTACGCTAATCGGTAGCTGCTGTGTGATATATATATATATATATATATATATATATATATATATATAAATAAAATCTTGGAAGATTTTAACCTTTAAAACTATATATAAAATAATAAATTAAAAAATTTTTTTAGTCCTTTGTTGGAATGTTATTTTATCAGTAAGTCATTTAATCTCCTGCAATCGCTGAATCAACTTGCTTTCTTGAAATCACAATAGTCCTAATATTCTTTCAGGGATCATCAGTTGTTTATTATGAAACACTATTTTGGAAGATTTAAAATCAAAACAATATATTTATATATATATTGAGTTTATATAAAATGTATACTTCTTAAAATATATATTTCTTATAAAATAGTCCAAATTGCTATGAATAATAAATTCAAAGAAGATGCATTTCCATCTTCAGAGCATATATACTGTAAAATTACATTTCAGTTGACACAAAAGTTAATCTACAGTCATGATTTTTATTTATTAATTTAAATTTGTTTATTTAATTATTATTTATTTTTATAAATATAGGACGATTTTTATATTTACTTTTTCCATATGAGAGAAGTCAATATGAAAATTGTATATATTTAAATATTTGGATATATATGAAACAGAATTAGTGCCAATGCAATATACAGCTAGAACACTGTCAACGAACATGGCTTGGAACAAAATGTAGTATCTGTTCTGATTATTTTATTACTCTGTCATTCTAGACTTAGACAGTTTTTATTTTTATTCCAATCCAGAGTTCCCTGTTTTGGGAGCTGGATTTACCTATATTAAAAGCCAACTTTGTGTCTAACTGCCCTCATGGGAAGGAAGGCAATTAAATAAGAACACGTATGACATTTAAAAGGTTTTTTTAACGTATTCTTCCTAAAATTGGAGGCTCTCATATTTTGCAAAACTTTTGAGAGGATGACCATTTTACAATTTTAGGTGCTACCAGATCAGGCTGTCTGAAGATATTGGCTTCCTGACTTAAATGGTCCTGGATATGACCTAAAACTATATCCGATGGTGAGGCCCCACCTTGCGGGCCTTGGGGAGTGTGGAGCCACCCTTTAATTGCCATTGCTCCCAGGTCCACTCTGACCCGGAGTGGTAGTACCTGTTAGGCTCCCAACTATGGGTTAAATAGAATCCGACTTAAAAAAAAATATACTCCATTAAAAATCATTCCTCAAAATAACTAGATTCGGCATTAAATAACCTGAAAAAGGTTGATATGCCGTAAAACAAAAAACCAACCAACCAACTAACCAACCAACCAACCAACCAATCCTGACTTAAATGCATCAAAGATTGTTCTTTTTCTTTCCCTTTCCCGTTGTTCGCCTTAATCATGTTCAGAAAAGTCAATAACAAGAATTTTTTCTTTACAAAACAACCAAACTAAACACCATGAATAAATATATGAAAATATAAACAACTTGAAGCGTAAAAACATTTTTCTAAAATTATTCAATTTGGCATTAAATAACTTATATATGACATATCAACCTTTTTGGGTTATTTAATGTTGGATCAGGTAATTTTGGAAAAAAGTTTTTATGCTTCAAATTCTTTGTCTTCACATATTCATTCATGGTGTTTGGTTTGGTTGTTTTGTTTTATGACATTAATCCTATTCAGATTATTTAATGCCAAATCTGGTCATTTTGGAGGAATATATGCTTCAAGTTGGTTATATACTCAAATATTTATTCATGATGTTTAGTTTGGTTGTTTTGTTTTACAATGTTTCAACCCTTTTCAAATGCCAAATTATTATTATTATGAAAGCTAAAAAGATAAATAAAAACTAAGGTTAGTGTGCTGAATGTTTTAATTTCAATTTCAGTTAATGGCACCAAGATCATTTGTTTTTTTTAAACTCTTGAAATCATTACTATTTATATTTGGTACCAAATAATAATCAATAGAGAATTTGCTCTATAATAATATGAAATCTGCATAAATTAAAATATAATATTTATGTGTCTTTTACAACAAGGCAATGCTGGACAACCTGCTAGTAGAATTATAGAATTGCTGATGTGATAATAAGTTCTCATGTCAGCAAATAATAAGTGATTAACATATTTTTGGTCAGTTTTGTAGACTAGCACAGATTTTCATTTGTTCACTGTCCACAGTTTTAGAGCAATTACAGTTATCAGTTCATATTTTTTTTTTAAAGGAAGGGGGAAGGAAGCAAGAGACTATTACTAATGGACATACATTTATTAGGGAAATCAGTTATATTGACTCAAATGAAATATGGCAGTTCAAAATAAAATAACAGGCAAACTTATGACTAGTTTTATTCATTAGTGAAAAATATTAGTGGGCACTAAATATTATGGAAAATAATTGAATAGATTTTAATTTTTATTTTGTGAAATTCACAAATTTCAAACAAGTCATCTTCATATTAAAAGAAGGGAGATAATCTTTTATGACAAGCTTGACTTGATGCAAATATCGGGAATTTGTAGACTCTAAATAGTAAATTAATTTTATCTGTATAATTATAAAACCCTGTGGACTGTCTGACTGTTCTTGCTTGCTTAAATCTTGTCTTTGACAATTGGGTGATTCCATCTTTTAAAATAGGGATGTCGGATGAATTTTTATTAAAGCTCGAGAATTTAATAAAATATGTTGAAAAACACTTAAGCAAGAGTTAAAAACATTTATTTTTCAGAAAGGAAACGCAAATAAAATGAATTGTCCTTAATCCGCAGAGTTTTGAAAAAATTATTTTCCTTCTCATCAGAGAAGAGTAAGCAAAATGCAGAATCAGATTTTGCTTGTAAAGTATTTAATGAAACCGCAAGTATGGAGTCAATCGTACTAGCGTAAAAATTAAAAACAGTGAAGCAGAGGAAGTGGGGGAAAAAATGAAAAATAATTTGATATGAATGAATATTCAAATCAATGACAAGTCGAAAATCAAATGTAGGTAAAAGTGGAGGTTTCAAATGTAAAAAATCCAAAGACATCCCGTAAATAGAAGATGTTCCAAAGTAATCCAAAAGAAGGAATTCTGTGTAATTAATCACTAATGGGTTCAAGGAGAAAAAGTGAGTCAGAAGTAAAAACTGCACCCAAATACGTATACATAAGTACATGCATATATACATACACATATACAAAAACATAAATGCATAGGCACACATATACACATATACATACATGCATATACATTCCAACAAAGTCTGCAGGTGCTAAGCCAGCCAAACAAAGAGAAGAAGACTTCTAGAAAAAAAATTACATAAAGTGCTGAGAAAGTGCGTAAAAGAGATCTATAATTTTATGGAATTATGTATCTTAGTGATTAATGTTAAAACTAATTTCAAATTCACTTTGGTCTTATGTTGCAATGGGTGATTATTTCACTTTTAGAATTTATTATATTGCTACTTTGGGGGAAGTAATTATTTTTACAGCTTCGGATTTGCAAAGGTGACATGACTTAGAGCCTGGAGTGTAAGACTTAACCTTTTTTAGGATAGCTTATTTAATTGAGAAAGGAGTTTTATTAGACGTGAGTTTTTTTAATTAAAGTGGTTAGAAAAGTTCCTTGGGTATTATTAGAATTTTGGTTATTAAAACATGTGTGGTTAGATATTCTTGTCTTTATTAAAGTTGAAGTAGTGCCAATATATGTGTGTTTTACTAAGTGCTCGGGTCCTGTTATTAATTTGATTTTTTACTGAGGTTTGATGTGGGAAGATGGTTTAAATTTTGTTTATTGTGGTGAGCATTAATCAGATCAATAAGTACTGGGATATTGTTTTAGAGGGAATTATGAGTGCTATTAGTGTTAGGGTGATTGTAAGAAGAATTATTAATATGATTGATGGCAGGCAGATTGTTCAATTCACATATTGGATCAGTGATTCTATTAAATGGTTGATGAGAACAGAAAGAACTTAATGACGGAATATTTGTGTCTGTTGTGGGGGAGTTATGAGGTAGCTCTGTGATTTTGCATGAATATATAACATCTCTATGCAATCATTATTGAATGGACAATTTTGCTTGTTACAGTTGCAGTTGTTTTTGGGCTTAATTGGGAATGGGATTTTTTGGACTGATTTGATTTTTTTTTGCTTTTGGATATTAAAATTCTTTGTGCTAAATTAGGCATAGTTGAATAAGAAATCCTTACTGAGTTTTTATTAAAAATGGAACTATATGTGGGTACTTGAAAGAGTTTTGTACAATATTAAAAAATTCCTTAGGTATGTTGGTTTTGACATTTGAGCTAAATGGAAGATTAAAACCAAATATTTTTCTTTCTCCTAAGGTGGTTAGGTGGATTAGAGGTGTTATGATTAGTGTGTTAGTTCGGATTATAGTTGTTGCGTGGTTCAGTGTTATTGATTGCTGTATATTTTGTTATTTGAACTGGTTTGTTGTGAGTCATATTGTGTATGAGTATGGATATATATATATATATATATATATATGGACATGGCTCAGAGGTTAATGAATGAGGGTGGAAAATTGTATGTTTTGGTTTTGATTCTGGCTGATGGCACCCATCATATATATTATTTTAGTTTTTATCTCACTACTATGTATTAGGTTCAATATAATATGTAATCTGCATGAATTAAAATATCATATTTAAGTATATTTTACAACTGGGCAACGTCTGACGACCTGCTAGTTTTGTATTAAAATTCTGCTCACTTATTTTCCATAATTGAATCATATTTTCCACTGATAAGTAAGTATATTGATAAGTTTTCCTGTTATTTCATTTTGAACTGCCAAATTTTACTTAAATCTCAATATAACTCAGTATCAGGGAATATCTATCGAGATTATGACAATAAATTATTGGAAGGTTATTTATTTGTATTTGATTGCTTTTTTTTCTTTCTTTTTTTTCCCTCTGTCAAGACCAAAAGATTGTTTCCAAGTTGCATCAATTTGTATCAAATCTCTGGGTCCCCCCGAAGAAGAGGATCAAGATGAGTCTGAGGTACAGAAGGATGAATCTTTGAATACATCAACGTAAGTTAATTTTTCAATTTTATATTTTTTGTTTCAGTTTCCATTCGTCATTTCTGATTTTTAATCAGTAATCCAAATTCAATTTTTAATACAAAGCAACCAAACAAACAAAAAAAAAAAAACAAAAAAAAAATTTTGTATACATATATTATTAAAGGAGATTTGGCATTTGTTTGTCTGAAGCTGAAACTATTTTGGACTATTGTATTATCTTTCAATGTTCAATTTCAAGAGAGAGTAGTGTAGTATATGTTCTGTTGACATGAAACCATCTTTACAAGCATTACCTCTTCGTTTGAGGGAGGATATACGCTCGTTTGTCATATCATCTTCCCTGACATTACCTCCACCTTATGGGAGGGGGGGAGGAAGGCGTGTAATGTAATATAATTTCTGTTATAAGGCTATCCTCTTAGGCATTATCTCCTTATTTGAGAGGATAGTATAGTATATGATTGTCGTGATACCATCTTTCTAGGCTAGCAAAATTATGTAACCAGAAGGATTATATTTTTTGCTATAAAAGAAATATTTAATAAATGGTTACAAAAAAAGCAATCCTGTTTCAATCCCAGATCTCACCAAGCCATTGATTTACCGAATTTGATTGAACTTGTACATCCTTCAAATTATGATTGTTTCTTAATTATATTCTATCATTCTTATTTTATTTATTATCTAATTCTAGTTAATATACAGATACATACAGACTCGCATACACTTGATAGAGCAGGATATATAAATGTAGATATTTTTTATTTATTTTTTAATTGTTGTTTCCTCACAAACAAGGCACAGTGTCACTTGAACGTAAGTGGCTACTATTTGCGACCAAATCTACAAGGATACTCTGTATATGTTTGTTTGCATTATACTTGAGCAAAAGCGTATCAGTAGATTCAGGGAAGCAAGAATCTGGGAGGGAATTCCAAAGGCTAGCAGTTTAAGGGAAGAAACTGTTTGAGTAGTAGAAGGCTTTCCGGCATCTGGGGATCTCTACAGTGTAGAGGTGGGATTTTGCTACTTGTCAGGCTAGTCAGGAGTATTTACGTTGAGTTGGTACAAATGTTTTTATATCTCTGAGATACTGACAAATCAAAAACAGATCCTTTCCTCTGAGACTTTGATGAGGTTAATGTATTTCACACTTACTATAATAATTTCCCCCACTCTTTATCTATCCCTAACTCTAAACATAGATTCCATGAACAAAGCTTCTTTCTTAGAACTGCACGTATGTGGAACTCTCTTCCGTTTGCCTGCTTTTCAGTTGACTACAACATGGTTGTCTTCAAGTCCAACGTAAACAAGTTTTTGATGAGCTGTCCCCTGAAGTAATCCAATTTACAAAATTTTCACTACTAACGATTACTAAGATATTATCCCATTGACTACAGTACACTCATTCTCGAGTGGCCTCCGGGCCTTGGTAAGTGGTGACTCCTATGTGAAAAAACGAAGAAAAAAAGTTTTGTATCAATCCATGATTTTTTGGATTATGCAGTTAATTCATCTAATCATCATTATAGATTATTTTAGAAAAAAGAAAACCTTTATTGAAATAAATACTGAAAATTCTCACCAAACATATTTTAATATCTCATTTTGGATAAGTTTGAAATATATGTGTTTGTAGAGATAAAAATACATATGTATCACAAACATTTTCGATTCTTCATCGAATCGTCATCAGGTAAAGAAGCAAATGAATGAAAAAAAAAATCTGGATAGAAGAGAATTTAAAAAAGTAGCTGTGAAACTGGTCAGTTAGATGCCAACAGAACGTGTTCACACTGTTCCAGGAAAGATGTTAACAAGTGTGATGCCAGAATTGGCATCACAGAATAAAATTACGTTAAGCATTTTAAAATATTACTAGACTATCCGTGACCCGTTGGGTCAGTATGTTATATTAGCTATGGAATTAATGTATGAGTGTGACACTTGTGATGTAAAGAAAATATTTTTTTGTGACATAACAGAAACATGTTTATGAAAGTATATTAAAATGAAAAATGAGTATATATAGATTTCTGAGTCGTTCTATTTATAATTGTTTATTTTTGAAAAAAAAAACAAAAAAACTTATAGCCATTGAATTATAAGTGGTTAGCCATACTTATAGGTAAATGTGCACTGAACAGATAACATAATACTTAAAGTTAAATTCAAATTTTGATATATCTTTTAATTTAAATGCGAAAAAAAAAAAACAATTGGGACGCTGAAAACGTACACAGTAAAACAATACGTTTTATTGTTGCGTTGATTATTTGTTTGTAACGCAAATTAAAAAAAACATTTTTGGGATTATTTATTTATTTAACCTACACTCCTCCATCTTCTCTAACTATTTTAACATCCCTGGATATCTCCCACTCTGCTGTAAGGACTCTAACAGACATATGCACGGGCTTGGAGTATATATTCGGAACACCCTCCCCTTGACTAGAGAAACTAAACTAGAATTGGACGATCAAGCCTTTATGTGCTTTAGACTTAACATACAACATAACATTAGCTACTTTTATTTTCTCTACTGCTCTCCCTCGACCCAGGACTGTACCCTAATAAACAAAGTCTCTGACAGCATAGATACAACACTTTCCCTCGAAACTAGCGCACAAGTGCATGTATTTGGTGACTTCAATGTCCACCACAGCAACTGGCTTGGATGTTTTACTCACACAGACGCAGCTGGTATGACTACGTATAACTTCTCTATATCTCATTCCCTATCACAGATGGTTACGTTTCCAACCCGTTTCCCAGATCAGCAAGAACATCACTTCTAGATTTGTTTCTGACCACAGTTCCCGATGACTGTGTAACTAATGCCCACAGCCCACTTGGGAATGCCAATCATGCAGTGGTAAGTTGAAATAGCCCTAAACTTTAGAGCTAAAACTGAAGAGCCAGTGCTCAAAACAATGAGATATTATAAAAAGGCTGACTGGGAAGCCATCAGGGATCTCATCAGGGACGCTCCATGGCAAAATATCTTTTTACTTCCTGCTGAACAGTGCGCAAATGAGACCACTGAATGGTTCAAAATAGCAATTGAAGCACATGTTCCCACATAGAAATTTTATAGCAAGCCCCACTCTCCCCAATGGTTTACTTCTACTTGTGCAGCCGCCATCGCGCAAAGGCAGCATACGTACCACAGATTTAACCGACATAAGTCCAGTTCAAACAGGCAGAAGTATATAGAAACCAGAAGTAACTTTAAGAAATAGCGACAGCTAAGAGAGAATTTACTAAAACCACCAAAAAAACGCATCGAAGCACAGAAATTAAGAACCCGCGACTTTTGGAAAATCTACAACAGTGTAGTAAATAATGGGCAATCAACAATTCCCCCACTATCCAACAATCACGAGGTTGTTTGCTCTGCAACTGAGAAGGCTAACATGCTTGCCAGTCGGTTTGCCTCCAACTCCACACTGGACCCTGCCAACCACCCCCTCCCTGATTTTTTTGTGGACAGACACCACACTAGACGATCTGAAAATTACCCCTTCTCAGGTGCATGCTATTGTAAGAAATCTTCCCGGCTGTGTTATTAAAAAAGTGCTCCGCCGAAGTAGTTCCAGTTCTCTCCAAACTTTACAACAAATGCGATAATGAATCTTGCTTTTCTGCCTGCTGGAAAACTGCTTCTGTCGTATCAGTTTTCAAGAATTTTGGTGAAAGAACTGACCTAGTAAATTACCGCCCCATTAGCCTCCTCCCACTTTTCGCCAAAATATTTGAGACAATAATTAACCAAGCTCTAGTCCATCACCTTACAGATGCTAAACTTCTGACTGACAACAATATGGATTTAGACAAGCCTGTTCAACAGCAGACATCCTAACTGTAATCTCAGAACGTATGTACCAGTCACTGGACAAAGCGGGGGAGGGTAGAGCTGTAGCTCTAGATATATCTAAGGCTTTTGACAGGGTATGGCATGAAGGTCTTCTCAGGAAAATCAGATCATATGGTATCACTGGAAGAATACATGACATAATTAAATCCTTCTTAGATAAGAGAAAAATCCAAGTTGTCCTTGACGGTCGTACCTCTAAACAATACGGTATAAATGCGGGAGTGCCTCAGGGGTCTATCCTGGGACCCCTGTTATTCCTAATATTCATAAATGACCTCCCTGACAAAATTGTCTGTGAGATAGGTATATATGCTGACGACACCACACTCTATAACTGACACGACAGGAAAACAAATGAACACATATCTAAAGAAATGGCAGAAGCAATAGAGGATGACCTCCGATCTGTAGTGGAATGGGGACATAAATGGATGGTCACATTCAATGCTGCCAAGACTAAATGCGTTTCCTTCAATAATTACAAGAAACCTTCTCTACCACCAATAGCAATGGCCAATGACTTTATCTGAGAGTACATCCTTTAAACTCCTCGTCTTAACGCTCTCAGGAAACATGAGTTGGAACAATTACATCGAGAGTATCGCCAGGACCGCTGCAAAGAAGGTAGGTTCTCTCTACCATGCTAGAAAGATACTAACGCCCGAAAGTATCCTATACCTCTATAAGGCCACCATTCGCCCATGTATGGAGTATTGTTGCCATATTTGGGCTGGTGCATCTGCCACTAGTCTCTCGCTCCAGAGTTTCCAATCTGATAGGTCCTGAACTGTCATCTAAACTTCAGCCTCTGTCCCATCGATGAAATGTTGCATCCCTCTGCCTTTTCTACAAGTACAAGTACGGTGAATGCTTTGATGAACTGCAAGCACTTGTGCCCCCTCGACGTAAATACCCCCGACAAACCCAACAAGCAGCTAAATCTCACCCCTTCATAGTAGAGATCCCCTAGATGTAAGAGAGCCTTCTACTCCAGTAGTTTCTTCCCCAGGACAGCTAGACTTCGGAATTCCCTGCCGGGTCCCTGTTTCCCCAACTGTACTGACATGTGGAAGTTCAAGTGCGACATAATCCGACATCTTGCTGCCCAACTCCCTACACAGTACCCCTGATGCCTATGTCTCTGGTAGTAGCCCCCCATAACAAAGTGGCAATATGCCTTGTTTGGGGTGAAAATGTAATAAAAAAATAAAAAAAAAAATTTATGTTGGTAGTGTAGAAGAAAATGTATGAATGTTTTTTAAGAAAAGTGTATTAAAAAATGGAGAATGAAAGAAGACGGTGGGTAAATCACTGTTGTAAAATGCTCTTAGGTTGTCAACGGGTTAAAGTAGATTTATTTGTAAGAAAATTGTGTTAAAATAAATTAAACGTAATATGGAAATGAACGATGTAAAAAAAATGCAGAAAGTATTAACAATTGTTTATTTGGATAATTTAAATGCAAAAAAAGAAACAATTGGGATGCTGAAAATGTACACAGTAAAACAATATGTTTTATTGTCATGTTGATTATTCATTTGTAAATATGTTTTTTTTTTAAATTTGCGTTACAAATAATCAACACAACTATAAAACATATTGTTTTACGGTGTACGTTTTCAGCGTCCCAATTTTTTTTCCATGTTTAAATTATCCAAATAAACAATTGTTAATACTTTCTGCTTTTTTTTTTTTACGTTGTTCATTTCCGTATTACGTTATGGGTTTATGTGTATGTACGCATGTGCAACCGGAAGTCGTAAACCGGATGTTGGGTTACAATACCCATTACAAGGTCATTTGAGTTTTATAATTATATAGATTATTGGTTTCATAGACAATATTATTAATTGTAAGTTGTTGGGTTTTAATGAAGATAGCTTTAAGTATTTTTGATTTAAAAAAAATTAGTTTTGTAATGTATTATTTTAGTGTTATTAACTGTGATTTGTCTTAAACCGGGAGAGAGCATGTAGATGTTGGTAAATTGAGTTAGAGTTTACAAGATACATGGTGAGGTGACTTGATTGGTCATAAAACCAATATAGCTATTAGTTTTATTGTTATTATAGAAGTTACATTCTCCCAAAGGATATTTAAATTTATACATAACATTGGGTTGAAGAGGAGTTGTTTTTAACTGTAAGATTTTGGGTTTTACATGTGTATATATCTCATAGAGATCAAATGTGAACCTCATGAATAGATCCCTTAATTTCTGAGAAGTAAGAATTTCTGAGAACATCGATTGAAGTAAGATGAAATTTAAAAACAAGCAATCCACAGAGACAATTGGTGTTCGATAGCTTATCTGAACTAACAAACCTTTACTGGAAATTGATTTTAGATAATATTTTTTATTTGTTTTGCTAACTCAGACTCTGGGAACTCACTTCTTTTTATAGAAGAGTATTGCATTATGCTAAGTGGAGTGGAAACCATTATTTACTCCAACAGAGTGCTCCATTTATAGAATACTGTGTGTGTGTGTGTGTGTGTGTGTGTGTGTGTGTATAGTAATTTTCTTTTTTTTTTTTTTTTTTTTTTTTTTAAAGACACATTGTTGAGGCTAGATACAGCATATTGAAATGTGAAACCAGGATTTTTATCAACTGTGACAGTTTACTACTCTTACTCTCTGAGCCAATTTGCCTGCTGTGTGTATGTATAGAATATGTCTCTCTCTCTCGGGCAGTCTGTCGATTTCAACGATGACGCGAACCTCTCTCCGAGCCTAGGCAAAGTAGGAATAAGCAGCTTGCCCAGTACTGCTAGCACCCTCTCCGCTGAAAGCAAAAGTACAGAGTCAAGGACGGGCCAGGACAGTCTGCACACATGCAATCGGCCGCATCCGATGACTGAGTCAGACCCGAGTTGAGTTGTACATCACCCTTGTTGACCGCGTCGGCACTGCAGTGCTGATTGATCCGCTGCGCAAGCCGTTGGGATTCATTCCTTATAGAATGTGTATATTATTTCTAAAAACCATGTCTGTCTATCTCCACTTTTTCAAATTGTATCGCCATGAAAATGGCAGGTCAAAGAATGATGCTAGATGGCTCAAATGATTGCATTTTTTATCGATCATTCTTTAATTGGTCTTTAGCTGGTTAAAATAGTTTTTAAGGGGTCAACAAAAGGGTCAAAATTGAAAGAAATCACAACTTGTTAAGCTTGAGTTGATTAAAACTATTCTTATATGCATGCTCAAATTGCTATACATTTCATGTTAGTTTGTTTTTAATGATTTCATATCCGAGTGATGATGATCCAGTGGTAATGTCATTAGCTTTTAATGCTGCAGTTTTGTTTTTGATTCTAGCTGATGGCACCCAAGTCATAATTTTTTGTTTTTTACTTTTGAAATCACAACTATATATTGGGTACAATATGATATGAAATAATCAATAGAAAATAGACTCAAGAATAATATATACAAAATCTGGATTAATAAAAATTTACGCATATTTTACGACTGGACAATTCTGGGTGCTGACCTAGTTTTGAAATAGAAGTAGCATCAATTTATGTATTTTTCAAATAATTATTATAAATTTGGTACAATCTCAACGTGAAAAACAATGACGTTACTGAAATAGTAATTAATTCCCGAAAAATATTGTTCAATCATGAAAATGTATTTGTTTCCTCATGAGGAAAACAAAAACAGAACTTCCACACCGCTTATTCTCAACTTGAACCTTTACTCCTGCTCTAAGATGGGACACGTACATCAAATCCGTTGCTAGAAAAATGGTGAGATCGTTCTACCGTTCCAGTAAATATCGCAATGCTGATGCAATTCTCTACCTGTATAAGAGCCAAGTGCGTCTAAGGATGGAGTACTGTTGCCATATCCGGGCAGAATTTGACAGAGTTATCAAATTTCCACTACTATCGATGACTGACATGTTCCCCTTGACCATTGTGCACTCATTAACCTTTATCATCGAGTGACCCTCAGGCCTTAATAAGTGGTGACACCTTTGTAAAAAAAGAAAAGAAAAAAAAATAGTAATTAAATCCTGCAAAAAATATTGTTTGATCACAAAACACTTTATTTTTACAATCCATAACATTTTCCAATTTTGTTTTGAAAACTTCTTAAACAAGATTCTTTTACATATATTTATTTTTTACTCTGGAAATGGTTGAAGCAGTTTATGATTTGAAAGCCATACTTTTTGGAGGGTAGGGGTGGTCAACTATTTTTTAAGGAGCTAAAATATTTTAATAAACATAAAAATATTTACAAATATTTTACATGCGTAAATTAAAGTAAAAACATTAGTAATAAATAAAATGAAAGTGGTTATGTGGCATATTCATTCATCATTATAATCTATAAATATAAAAGCGAAAATGTGTGTATGCATGTTTGCTTTTTGTGTATGTCTGCAAGAGGCTTTTTTCGTCGGCCTTCTCACTCGGCTCACTTCTTCTTAAAACTTTTTATATCACGTATAAATGATAATATCTACGACATAAGAATGAGGATTGCGTGTGTATTTAATTTACCCAACTTTCATGGGCTATATTTTCCAGATAGTTCGATCGCCATATGTTTCTTTCACTTTTTAGTATAAAATAAGCGAAAACTGGCTTACAGCCGCGTCCTGTTTCAAGGTAATACATCACGTGACTTAAGTTTCTCGCACCTGTTAATTTCATTTTATAAACGTTAAATTAAGATGCTTTTCATTCCTCTTCTATTGTGGCCGAGATGGTTAGGTCCCAGGGTTTTTTTTCCATTTCGTTTCCATCTCCATTCAAGCCTACTTTTCTACTAAAACTTTGTTTTTTTTGTTTTTTTTTACACCTCCAAACACTCAGCTAATGATTTTTTTTTAAAACAGGGTTGTTTTGCCCCCCCCCCCCCCCCAACACACACACCTACAAACACCCAGGCCATGCCGAGTACCCCCCGCTAGTCTATATATAAAAGGCAAAATGTGTGTGTGTGTTTTTCTATATCTGCCAAAAACTTCCGACACCGGCAACAACACTGACAAAATTTGTATCATTAGAAATCTCAAACTCTTGGATAACAAATATCCAAAAAACATTAATTCTTTCACCGTCAACTGTGGATGTCAGTTTTTGTATCAACATTTTTGCAAAGTCATTCACACCTCGTGATCTTGACATACGTATAAAAGACATTATTTCAAAGGCCACTGACGTCATAAGTTGCATGGGCGAGACAACTAAGATGTTTGCTTTTTTTTCACCTCCTTTCCCTCTTAGTGTTACAGGTTTGAGCCTAGCTACTGCAAGTAATTTTTTTTTTTTTTTTGGCACTTGCACTAGTATTTTGATTGAAACATTTTTTTAGGGCTGGTTTGCTCAATAGTCTTACTATACCACCTCTCCACACTTGGGCAATGCTGGGTACCCCTGGTAGTCTTTTATAAAACTCGCTGTGTCTGTCTGTCTCTCTCCAGTTTTTGGTTTAAAGTTTTGGTTTTGATTCTGGCTGATAGCATCCAAATCACAATTAAAAAATTTTTTTTTTTAATTGTTATATCAATCATATATATTGGGTACAATATCATGAAATCATTGATAAAGAATTGATTTTATTACAATACATATGAAATCTATAAAGACATGTTTGCTTCAAGGCTAAAAGTTAAAACATGAATCAATAGCTATTACATTGCATATTCGTAATGCCGTCATTTGACCTTTACCATTTTTTTTTCACATTTTTGCACCAATTTTCCCTGGCTAAAACCCAAGTATAAAGTTTCACATGGGTTCAAATACTTTATATATTAAGTTTCATGTCTGTAGACCAAAAACTGACAGAGGAGTTTTGTAGACAAAATTTTTTAAAAAAATATATATGCACATACATAAATAAATATAGAAAGAGGGTTGTGTTTATTATAACCTTTTTATGCAAATGTTACACAAGTATAAATCTGCATGAATATAATTACACGTAATACTTAAAGATGATCATCCCATGAGAAAACACCAAGTAACCTTGCTTATCTCAATCTTCTGTACCATAAACTATCAAAAGGATGAAGAGATCTGGGAGTGATTAATATTTGTTATATGACATGAGATACGCAGTGTATAGACAATGCTTGACAAGCAGACAAATGAGAGATGCCAGGAATTTCAGAAATTTCCTCTCACCTACTATGTATAACCATCCAGTTTTATTATCTTTTGTGTTTTGCTTTTTCATAGTCTGCTAAACTTATGTTTTTATTTACGACACAAAATGTTTTGCTTTGGAGTGTATATGTATGATATTTGCTTCCAGAACAGTAGCAGAAAAAACAGCTTAGCATGCATACATGTATATAATCAAGTTTATCAGATGTTTTTAACTTGTGGGTTTTTTCATTCCAGTTTCCAGATAATGTTTGGTAGTCAGAAGAGAATACGCTCCATTTTGGAGCCTAACTCTCACTGTAGACTTGTATATAATAAAGTTTTTTTTTTTTTTTGCGAGGTAATCCATTCCGGTATACGGATAATTTCAGGTTGTCAGAAGAGAATATGCACCATTTCAGGGCCTATTACTCTACATTTTTTTTTTACGTACCCCCTCCCCCCTTACTTGTCATTGATCTGAGGCTCTATTATCTGAATTGTATTTAACTGAAGTGTTCAATAGACTAAAAACTGGACATTTGTCTCCTGTCTTTCCAAGTATCGCTGTTCTATTTCCGATCACCATTCAGCCTATTCCTGAAAGTCAACAGACTAACCCTGTCTCTATAGAATAATATTTTCCGTTATATAAACTATCCAGTTTTATTATCTTTTGTGTTTTGTTTTTTTCATAGTCTGCTAAACTTATGTTTTTATTTACGACACAAAATGTTTTGCTTTGCAGTAATATGTATATATATAAAAAGACAAAGGTTACTTTTTTTTCCTTTTTCTTTTTTAATGAATGCTGATACATTCATCATAGAGCAAAAACACGAAAGAATTAGCACTCGTAATAAATGTAACAGCATTGGATTACTGAATGTTTCATCTATTCAACATATGGTATACACCTACTCATCCAGAAAGCTGCAAACATCCAGAAAACCATTGACTGTTAAAAATAATTATTAATAAACCCTGAGGAACAATTAAGACTACTAATGCAGATTCTCCATGTTTTTTGGATTTTTTAAAAAAAGTTACAACAGAATGAATAAAAATGCCATAGGTTCGTCTTTGATACTAACGTGCTTAAAACATGGCTTAAAACTAACAGAGGCTGCATCTTTTGTTCAAACATTTTACGGTGTGACTCACTGGGCAACATTTTTTTTTACCTTTTGAATGTTGTCTAGATTTCTACAACCAATTTTAGATATTTTTGCACTGTTGAATCAGGAAATGGCACTCATTTCTCACCATCAGGTCAAGTTTTTGTGCTAAGTTGATTAAAAAAAAAAAAAAAAAATCAGATTTGTGACAAAATTGATTACATTTTTTGTGGCATTATCCACCTGATTTTTGGCAACACGTATCATCCTAAACATATTTTTAAGAGAAAAATAGGTTTTACCAGCAACTTATATTGATTACCTGATAGAAACATTGATTACTGTAAACTGAATGGTGTGCATTGATAAAGGCAAGTTCTCATAAATTGCATGTTGCTTCACTATTGTTCAAAGGGCTTAAACTTCCATTTCTTAAAATTCCTTGAATTCTCAGTGGCAGGGAGATCTCTTTTCAGATTCCAGCAGTAGTCAGCCATCAAGACTGCATCCCTGCAACCCTGATATCTGGTCTTCCCCTGCTAGTCTCTCATTGAACCCAGATTCTCAGGAAACCAGTCGATATGTGAAAATAGATAGTGCATCTTGATGCTCATGTTGCAGCCCAGGTTTCTGAAAGCAGTCAGCATGTTGTTGACAAGTTCTGTATAGTTTCTGGCCTTATTGTTGCCAAGAAAGTTCTTCACTACCAGAACAAATGTCTTCCACACTTCCAGTTCCACTTTGTTCATTGAGTTTTCGAACTCTGGATCTCTGAGCTGCCGAATCTGAGGGTTGTTGAAGATGCCAGCTTTCAACTAATTTAATAATGCTTTTTAGTTAGCATCCTTCTAAATCGCCTTGAGTAAAGCCGAGAAACAGGTCCTGCTAGTATATATATATACACACACACACACACACACACACACACACACACACATATATCTCTATATATAAAAAAGCGAAAATGTGTGTATGTATGCATGTGTGTTTGTATGTTTCGCAAAAACTTTTGACACAGACCACAGATTTTCACCAAATAGGTATCATTTTCAAGCTCGAACCTTTGCCCGACAAATATCGAAAAATTGGCCAAAAACATTAATTCCTTCACCCTAAACTGGACCCTTTTCTACAAGGAGAGGTGCCGAAAAAAAATCATTCCTTCATTTTCTCTCCTGCTACTACGACAATGATGTCATGTTTGACCTCGAAAACATTGCCGTTAGTTGAAACCACCTGCAAGTGTTTTTAAAGGTTTAATTTTATCCGTTTTCAATTGTATGTCTCTTTGGCATAGGCGTAACATGGCAGGCTTTTTTTTCCACCTTAGCCTCGATGCTTCAGGTTCCAACCTATCTTCCTACCTAAACTTTCCTCTTTTATACCTTTTTTTTCCCTTTCTTTTTACGTTTGTTCGCTGTTTTGCTTTGTTTTGGTTTTTCCAATTTTTTTTAACATGTTTTTTTTTTATGATATTAAAACAGGGTCACCCTCTCCTACATACACACCTCCAAACATCCGGGCAACGCCGGGTACCCCCGCTAGTACATAATAAGTTAAAATATAGAAGAGATTCTAATAAAGAAAATATTAATTTTTGTAATCTATGTAATTTATTTTTTCTATATATCTATAAAGTTGATTTTTTTTCTCACTTTTACATTGAGATTAAAAGTTTAATTTTTCTATTTAAAAATTATGAAGACAAACTTTTTAATATACTCAGTTATGTATATGCAAGTGACTATATGAAGATGAACTAATTTGCATATTTATTTGAAAAACAGGCATTAATTCATTAACTGTTTAATTATGTTTTCTTATTAGATAATTGGTTTCATTTAACTATTACGCTGAATTCTATTTATGCATATTTTTTACATTCTGCATAATTGCATAGAATTTAAGATGAAAACTTTCTAACATACGGAAATATTCTTATATATATTACCTTGTCCGTGTGTGTGAAAAAAATCTTTACTAATCTCCTCTCGTAATATTTGGTGTACAGAATTGAAATTTGATATATAGGGTATTTGGACCTGTAGCAGACTTTCAATTTGCTTTTTAGCCGACAAAAATTACTGCTGAGGGGTCAAAATTGACCTTGAAAGCATAAGTCGGATAAAACATTGACTCTGTTGTTACTTTTGTGCATGTTCAAAATGAAACATTTATCATTCAAAGTCGCATAATATTTCATGTTTTGTATCCATCTGTTGGTAACTCAGCACTGGAGAGATAAATAACAAACAAGTCTGGATTGCTAAACGTTCTGGTTTCCATTCTAGTGGATGGTATGCAAGCCATGTTTTTTTTGGTTTTTTTTATAACTTTTGAAATCATTACTATATCTTGGATTGGGTCTATATTAATAAGTAAAAAATCTGCACAAATTAAAATATAATATTTATGCGCATTTTATGGGGTTACGCCAGACTGCCTGCTAGTTATGTATATATATATATGTGTGTGTGTGGATGTGTGCATGCGTGTGTGAATACATGCATATGTATGTGTGTGTGTGAATACATGCATGTATATATGTATGTGTGTGTATATATATATATATATATATATATATGTATATATATATATGTATGTATGTATATGCGTTTGGCTAACTACAAAAGAAATTTTTTATATTTCACTCTTAAAATTTTCAGCCTGTTAATATCACATCTATAAATCATATTTGTGAGAAATGTTTAAAAAGAGAGTCCAACTTATCTTAAATGTTTTCGAAAATTATCAGATAACAAATCTAAATTTCTAAAATAATATCTCTACTGTGTGTGAGTGTGACAATGTGTCTTTTGTCTGTCTTGTTGGCTTATCAGACAAAAAACAAACAATCTTTAAGGATTCACCTTGGAGATCTCAACAGCTTGATGACCTCAAAACTTCTACAGCAAATAAAGAGTGAAAAAAAAAAAAGACTGAAAAATTTAAATTTGCAAGAAAAAGGAAACATTTTTGCAGTTTTAAAAATCATTTCTCAAGCTTAACTTTTGTTTGCTTGGTCTGTTTTTCTGCATATCAGCCCTTTTGTGTTATTTAATGCTGTAACAGTATACCCATTGTAAGACTTAAAGGTACATATCTCAAGCCATAATTTTAATTTTCATTACATCTAGAAACTTTTAATGTAATCCACATAGATCTAGACAGAACATGTTCAATGACAGCAAATTTATTTGGCTGCACAATTATAACGTTCAAATTATGACTGTTCAAAGTTACTATTGGAACTCGTGCAAATTTTTGGCATATCACTAAAAATGCAGGCTTTGAACAAGTGAAAATTTCGGGTTTGTTTTACAATCCACAGAGATTCGAAAAAGTGGTCAAAATTTAAGTATATAACAAATAAATGTTATCAAAGGCAAAATAAGATACTCTTCTACTAATCTGGAAATTTCTTTTAGTGGGTTTGCTCACTTTAAAATGTTTAATTGGTTTGAAAAACACAATGCATTGTGTTTACGTGAGAGCAAAAAAAAAAAATGGCTGCACTCTTGGCTCGTAAAATTCAAAGTTTTGATAATGACTTTAAAAATAAAAACTTGTACAAAATACAGTAAGAAACCCACCCAATTTTAAAAATTTTTTATTTTTAAGTCGTTATCAAATAACTTTGAATTTTACGAGTTAAGAGTGCAGTCATTTTTCTTGCTCTCATGTAAACAAACAACAATGGAAACAATTACTATTAGATCAAACCAGCCTAATAATTCAGTAAAATTTCATCTCTCAAAAAAAATATACACTATTGACATAAAAGCATGATTTTGATTGGTCATATAAGATTCATTTCAACAGCTAACACATTGAATCTTCTTAATATGATTTATAGAATAACAGGAATGAAGCTAAATTTTTTAAATCTAAAAAAAAAAAAAAAAAAAAAGTCGGATTTGAATCATGTAAAAACTGATGGAAACACAATATGAAGATAAAACAAAGATTTTATTCATTAAAATTTTCAACTTTGGAATTTTATTTTTTGTGAAAAGCAGCTTAAAATTTTGTATTATACCTACAATATTAACAAGTGTTTTTCTTTAAAATAGAACTTAGTAGGTGATGCCCCTTTTCTTGTCCCTGCAACCTCTTTCACAAAAAAGATGTGAGTCTTTCTCTGCCCTATCGTTATTTTCATGACATGCTCATCTCAGCTTCAATTTATGCCCCCCTCCTACTGCCAAACTTTTAAAAAAGGTACTCTTTTAACTACAACCACTATCAACAATTTCTCCCACACTCTATATGTGCCTAAATCTAAATGCAAATTCCATAAACAAAGCTTCTTTCCTAGAACTGTCCACTTGTAGAACTCTGTTCTGCTTGTGTGCTTTCCGGCTAACTACAACATGGTCATTTTCAAGTCCAATGTAAATAAATTCTTGTTAAGCCGTCCTCTTAAATAATAAAATTCTACCTAATTTCCACCACTAACGATCACTACACTGTTATCTTGGTGAATACCATACTCTTATTAACCCTTATCCTTGAGTCGCCTTTGGGTCTTGATAAGTGGTGACTCCCTTATAAAAAACAAAAAATTGTTATTATAAGTGCAGAGACATAATATCATGTGCATTAAGTTGAAAAACATAAAAAATAAATTACTTATCACTGTGGAACTCTCTTCCATTTGCCTGCTTTCCAGCTGACTACAATCTGATAGTCTTCAAGTCCAATGTAAACAAGTTCTTGATGAACCGTCCCCCTAAGTAATCTAATTTACAAAAGTCTCACTACTTATGTTTACTACGCTATAATCACATTGACCAATGTATACCCATTAGCCCTTATCCTCGAATGGCCTCTGGACCTTGATAAGTGGAGATTCCTGTGTAAAAAAAAAAAAAAAAAAAAAAAAAACAGTGGCGGAAAAACATTGTATTCCACATTATAACCTGAAAAAACATATCCTACAACCACTGTATTCTGGGATTCTACTGTACTAGATATTGACATTAGTTGATTATTTAGACATAACTTTGATATATTTACATTTTAACCTCATGAAGCAGTGTTTTTTTTTTTTTTATGAAAAAGTTTCTGAAAAGGAAAGCTCTAATTAAGAAGTTTCTATATAAACGAGCTTAAATCGATGCCATTTATTGAACTCTTTTGATAAGGGGTTGATTGTTGGTCAGATGATTACTTTTTATGCTGTGGCCATGTCCTTTTGAGCACTTTCCTTATTGAAATCGATAATTATATCAAAATCAGGAATTTAGAACAGAATCAGAATTTTTGTATTCATTTTTTGCAGACTGTTATCTTCATCTTTATAGTTGTTGTTGTGTCACCATGTTTCAGCCAACTTCTGGCCATCTTCAGGTGGTTTCAATCCTACTCAAAGCAGGTCAGAGGATTATTTGGCCAAAACGTGGTGAGACAACAACAACTATGGAAGGCAGTAATTACTGGGGATGCAGTTACAAGACTCAGCATCCCTATCCTGTCGCGGTTAACCACCTGGAGAAGGCCAGAGGATAAGTTGGCTGAAACATTGTCACAATCTTTAGATTCACACTTTTTGCAATGAAGATGAGGATAACAGTCTGCAAAGAATGAATACAAAAATTATGAAGACCTCATCTCAAAGGATTAAAAAAAAAACAAAAACAAATACAGAATCATAATTGTATTGGAATTGGGAAAAATATTGGAAGTGTGCCATCATTAATAAGAACTCTGGTCATAAAATAATTTGTGGTTTTTGTGGTTGAATGTTAAATGCTGCAGAAAATAAACAACCTTATTTTGAAGGTTTCTTTTACATTTTTTTATCATGCAACTATTGTAATAGAATATCCTACAAGATCCTTTTTTTCTTTTTTTTCCCCTTTTATGGACCTACTATGTATAGCGTGAGCATGGATTGACAAATGTCTTTCTTCTGGGGGAGGGGGGAAGTAATATCTTACTAATGTCTGTCTCTCCCTCTGATTTTCTCAGATCAGACCGTCTGAAGATATTGACTTTCTAACTAAAAATGCACCAAGCATTAATGTTTTTATTTTTTCCCTTTCTTTTTGCAAAACTAAATCATGTTCAGCAAAGTGTGCCTAAACCTAAACGTAGATTTCATGAACAAAGCTTCTTTCTAAGAACTGCACACTTGTGAAACTCTCTTCCGTTTACCTGCTTTCCAGTTGACTACAATATGGTCGTCTTCAAGTCCAATGTAAACAAGTTCTTGATGAGCCGTTTCCCTTAAGTAATCCAATTTACTAAATTTACACTTCTGACGATTACTATGATATTGTCCTTTTGACCACTATATACTCTTTAACCCTTATCCTCGAGTGACCTCTGGGTCTTGATAAGTGGTGATTCCTTTGTAAAAAAAACAAAACAAAAAAAAACAACCCAACCCAAACCTAACATTATGAATAAATTTTTGAAGATAAAAAGCTTGAATCATAAAAGCTTTCTTCCAAAATTACTGGATTCTGCATTTAAATATTGCGAAAAGGGTTTATATGCCATGGGACAAAACAACCACAACCAAATAGATATAAAGGGTACATATGGCATAAAACAGAACAATCAAATTAGCCATACATCTGTCTCTCTAGTAGTGTATGCTCTCTATTGCAATAAGCCTTGCCTTTCTTATATGGACTTTCTATATATATATATATATATATATATATATATATGATGAAAATAATGGAAATAGTATTCCGACAAAATAGAGAAAATAAAAAAGGAACAAACCGTATTATGTGTTCACCAACGTTTCGTCTTTATTTATTTCACCCAGAGGAAGTCTCGAAATAAAGACGAAACGTTGGTGAACACATAATACGGTTTGTTCCTTTTTTATTTTCTCTCTATATATATATATATATATAGCGTCTCGCTTGGTAATATCTTACCAATGACCGTGTCTTCATTATTCTCCTCTCTATTGCAATAAACCTCTCTTTTTTTACCTTGTTGCTTGTTCTTTGCACTCAATCTCTGTATCAAGGACTAGCAGGGAGACCTGATGTTGTCTGGGATTGAATGAGGATCAACAACTGTTCCACCCTTGCATACTTTTATCATCATTGAAACCGGCAAAATCACCCATTTTTCAATCAAATCGATTGATTACGTGCTCTAGTTAGGGACCCTTCCCCTTTGCAGCATACCTGGTGGAAGCTTCACATGCCTTCCCCCAGTGACTTAGTCCACAATGCAGTGTAGTGTACATTGCGACGTAGATAATCTATGATTGATTTTATAAAATTTATCAGTAAATAATGGCTTCACTGAAAGTTTAAAATGCAAAAGTCAAGTATCATGGTTCAGTTGTGCTCTAAACAGAAACATTCATTTTAAATGTGCCTCTGTTTTATAAAAGAATCTACACTTGATATTATAGGCTGGGCCTTTCTGCTTGTGCAGTGATAAAACTTCTCAAATGCACTTGTGATGTTAGCTTGTATAAAAGTGTTAACTTTGGTCAAAATCGGACTTCCTTCTTTAATCAGATTTTTTCGACTATTGATTTTGATACATGCATTCCAATACAAAGCCTACATAAGAACATTCCCCGACACATATAGTACCTTTGTGTGAAATTTAAAAAAATTAGCCCAACCGTTTCAGGGTCCATAAGTAATGAATTCAAACAGATGCACAAAGTTTCTTTTATATAATAGTAGAGAAGAGATAGAGATGCAATAGAAACAATAATAATAATCCTAAACAAATCAGCCATTTTAAATTTGGTTCAATTCAATTAAATGCTTTTCAAATGTACATTGCAAAATTGTTTACTGATCCTGCCATGAAACAAAATGATCTATAAAAAAAAAAAATAAATAAATAAATAAATAAAAAAATGGAAGATTTCAATCATGGTCAACATTTTTAATTTAACCTTAACAACAAAAAAAGAAAATGGAATGTGTCAATTATGGTCGACATTTTTAATTTAACCTTACAAAAAAACAAACAAAAAAAAAAAACATGTAGATGACATCTTCGATCTCAGTACTTGAAAATGATATATCATTTTTTTTTTTTTATGGAACTTACTCCAGGCATGATATAAATGCGGGAGTGCCCCAGGGGTCTATCCTTGGACCTCCTATTATTTCTAATATTCATAAATGACCTCTCTGACAAAATTATCTGTGAGATGGGTATATATGCTGATGACACCACTCTCTATAACAGGCATGACAGGAAAACAAATGAACACATATCTAAAGAAATGGCAAAAACACTAGAGGATGACCTCCGATCTGTAGTGGAATGGGGACAAAAATGGATGGTCACATTCAATGCTGCTAAAACTAAACTTGTTTCCTTCAATAACTACAAGAAACCTTTTTTTTTCTTTTTTTTTACATAAGCATCACCACTTATCAAGGCCAAGGGGTCACTCGAGGATAGGGGTTAAAGAGTGTACAGTAGACAATTGGACAATATAGTAGTCGTTAGTAATGGAAATTCAGTAAATTTATTAACAAGTGGAATGGCTCATCAAGAACTTGTTTACGTTAGACTTAAAGATGACCATATTGTAGTTAGCTGGAAAGCAGGAAAATGGGAGATAATTCCACAGGCGTGCAGTTCTAAGAAAGAAGCTTTGTTCATGGAATCTACATTTAGATTTAGGCATAGATAAAGAGTGGGGAGAATTATTAATAGTGTTTCCAGCTAGACGAGTGTTTCTTGTGAAAGTTTGGCGAGGGGGGGGGGGACCATAAACTGAAGCTCAGTCGAACACTTTCCATGAAAATAATGATACAGGAGAGAAACTCGCAACATCTCTTCTGTGAGATAGAGGTTACAGGGAAGAAAAAAGGACATCTCCTACGAGGCTACGAAGTCTATTTTGAACTCTATCAAGGCAGGACAAGTCCTTTTTAGCAGCTCCTGGCCAGATGTGGCAACACTATTCCATCCTTGGACATATCTGGCTCTTATATAGATAGAGAATTGCATCAGCAGTAAGATATTTACTGGATCGATAGAAGGATCCCACCATTTTTCCAGCGGCCTTGGCAACAGATTTGATGTACGTGTTCCATTTAAGATCAGTAGTAAAGGTCAAGCCCAGAAGTTTGTCAAAACTTGAGGCCTCCTGAAGACGAGAGCCATTCATTTCAATTAATGCCAGATGTGGATCAGAACGTTTATGATGTAAAGATAGAAGCTTGGTTTTTGATGCATTAAAAGTAACCAGCCACTCCTTTCCCCATTGTTCCACATGCACAAGATCAGAGGAGAAAGAATCGGAGAGAACTTTATCGTTTACTGTCTTAGATGTGCTATCATCGACTCCTCGGCCTAACGTTCACAGGAAACATGAGTTGGAAAAATTACATTGAGAGCATTGCCAGAAACACTGCAAAAAAGGTAGGTTCTCTCTACCGTGCTAGAAAGCTACTAACACCCGAAAGTATCCTGTACCTCTATAAGGCCACCATTCGACCATATATGGAGTATTGTTATCATATTTGGGCTGGTGCATCTGCTACTAGTCTCTCACTCCTAGACAGGGTTCAAAAGAGAATCGCCAACCTAATAGGACCTGAACTATCATCTAAGCTTCAGCCTCTGTCCCATTGACGTAATGTAGCATCCCTCTGCCTGTTCTACAAGTATTTCGATGGTGAATGCTCTGACAAACTGCAAGCACTTGTGCCCCCCGACGTAAGTACCTCCGACAAACCCGACAAGCAGCAAAATCCCACCCCTTCACAGTTGAGATCCCTAGATGTAAGAGAGCTTTCTACTCCAGTAGTTTCTTCCCCAAAACCGCTAGACTTTGGAATTCTCTTCCAAGTTCCTGCTTCCCCAACTGTACTGACATGCAGAAGTTCAAGTGTAACGTGAACTGACATCTTTCTGCTCAACTCCCCACATAGTACCCCTGTAGCTTATGTCCCTGATAGTAGTCCCCTACAGCAAAGTGGCAATGTGCCTTGTTTGGGGTGAAATTGCAATAAAAAAAAAAAGTTATAAGAAAAAAAAATAATACTTCAAAGTCGAAAACTAGTCAATAATAATATTCTGACTTAAAAAGCAGCAATTCTTCCTCTTTTGTCAAAAACATCACCCATAGAATGTGAGGGCTGAAGGACAAAATAATGAAAGCGAGGGTTCACTTTCTACTCTCCTGAACTTTAGCTTGCAACAGAGATATTGATTTTTAAACATTGTCACAATCTTTAGATTCACACTTTTTGCAAAGGTGAAAGGGTCATATCTCTGGAAGAAATTAATACAAAAGAGATGCAATTCAGTTCCTTTCATGAAGATCTAAAGTGTATTAAAATAAAATCTGTCAGCCATGTTCTTGACATGGAGTTGATTCTAATATATATATATATATATATATATATATATATATATATATATATATATATATATATATATATATATATATATATATATATATTAAATAAAGGAGTAGTCACCAACAATGTGTATTTTTTAACATTATTTTATTATTCCGTGTCTTGGTTTTTCATTGAGAATTATGTTTGGATCATTGTAATAATGTTTTTAAGTCATTGAAACATTACAATTATCCAAACATAATTCTCAATGAAAAACCAAGACACGGAATAATAAAATAATGTTAAAAAATACACATTGTTGGTGACTACTCCCTTATTTAAATATACATCTTTCTTTTGTTAGAATTTATTAACCCATTTTATATATATATATATATATATATATATATATATATATATATATATATATATATATATATAAACAAACACACATACACCAAACTATCTATGACTCGTTTGATCTCAACCATTTGTTCCGCTTTTATTTTAAGATTCACAAACTGTGACGGATCTGAAATACCAATGTCTTCTGTAAAACATGGAGAGAAACTGGAATCTACCTCCATCATTCCGGTAATTATAGGAGCAACCAGACTCATGAAAAAGAATTTCAAAAACAACCTGCCAAATATACCCAGTGAACAAAGTGCAAGAGGATACAAACAATCAATTGCACTTAAGACGAGTAGAATCTTAAAAAAAAAAAAAAAAGATCTCTCGGTTGGAATGTATGAGATAGTGGATGAATGTCAGGTATCCGGTAGGGTACCCCATCACTAACTGAAAGAAAATGATGAGAAAATTAAAAAAAAAAAAAAAAAAAAAATTTAAGAAGTTTATTACGTCTTATCATACGTAATATCAACTCAAAATATGAGCAGACAATGAAATATAATCTTTAACAGATTTATATAACAATTTACAGAACAAAATGGGAAGATAAGAGCACCTAGATATGTTATGATTTAAGTCTGTGATACAGGACACTTGTTTACCTCCCAAACTGTCATGGCAGAAATAGTCATCACCATTTTCAATGCACTTTAACCTCAGTTGTGAAAGTTCGAAATGTGCTTTGTCACTCATGTTTCTGCCGCCACTCTGAAACCAACAAACTCATTTTCTAACTGTGCTGACATCAACTGCATCAGCTTTGTAACTGTTCAACAGGCGCCGGTGAATGTTGATTTGTTCAATTTGTTCTTTAGGGAGGAATTCAATGATGCATTTCTGCTTCTGACGCATGTTCATGACAGAGGTTGCATTCTTAGAGTCTCATACAGTCAATATCTGCAACAGAGAGATGAAACTTTCAGGTCATGAATGCATAAGTTCAGTTATCATAACAATAAAATTTGTAATCCCCTCTGATCCATTTGGGTGGAATAAAAGAGTTAGTTTAGGAATGTACCTAGTATATCATGTAGAGCTACCAACAGTTATTTTTTATTTTTTTAAAGTTTTGTTTATCATTTAATATTTTTCATTGTATTTCATGTTTGTTACCTGTTTTTTTGTTTTTGAGTTTGCCTATCTTCAGATATTATTTTTGTTTGGAGAGAGATAGAATATTCTTCTATAACTACATAAAATACTCTTTCTAAAATTACAATACTTTTCAAAATTGAAATAATATTTAAAGAGAGACACGTTCAAAACACGTCATATACATAAAAAAAAAAACCCCCTAAAAAACAAACAAACAAACTGTGGGTGGCTCCACTTCTTTAAATACATATATTTCTCTTGTGTATTCTTTTGAATTTTAGGTAAACAAATTACATGGTTACAACAATAACAAAGCTACTGCTTCAGTCAAGCAATGACCTTCATAGGGTAACCTAAACTTCCTATTTTATAGAGACATTCTCTTAAAATGAAATAAAAAAAAAACAAACAAACAAAAACAAACCTACCAAGTTCTTAAATTTTAATTAAGGACCCAAATCCGTGATTTACAACTCTAATAAAAGAAAGAGGGGAAGTTATAAAGATGGGTATATTTGGGGTAGGGCGTAAGAGAAGGGTTGCAATACTTAAACAGATAAATTGGTGGGATAAAGAAATTGACTGGAAAGAGGAAAGGGTGGATACTAGAGTAGGATGTGAGGAATGCCTTAGAAGAGAAGGAAAATAATTAGCAAAAAATTCTTTTAAAGACTTCCTGATAAAATTTATTTAATCCCCGGGATAGTTTGTTCTTGTTGTGTCAGTCATGACTAGGTAGAATTGTATTCCTAGTATCTCCCATAGTAATCATTGAATCTCGAACCACGAAAAGATTGTCACTTAGACCTGATTATTACTTAACACTTTGCCTTGTAGAAAACTTTTTTTTTTTTTTAATTATTTATGAAAATTATTTGAGACAAGGTGTGAAGTCACTTGATTTAAAGAGCGGACAAAAACAAAAGCTAATTATTGCAAAGACAGAAAATGCCTTCCGGCATTAGTCTTGAAAAGGATGAAAACAGTGAGGAGGAAGAAAGTTTCACAAGCTTGCAGTTCTTAGAAAGAAGCTACTGGAATAAGAAGCTGTATTATAATGACGTATGGAGACCGCTATACCAACAAGTCAAATGAGCTGGAACAAAGGAAGCAGTGAATAGATCAGACAATTCTGAAGAACACATACAATAATAGTATTTATATAAAAGACTGAGACTAGCAATATTACGTCTGTGGGAGAGAGATGTTGCAGTGATGAAGAAAGGAAGGGACCAATCAAATTACAGATACGTTTCTGCACCTTATCTAGAACCCTGAAATATTTTGATTCATCCCCCCCCCCCAAATGATGTGTTCTGGGTGTGACCATTTTGCGTTAAGATTACATAGAAAACTGAAACAGTTTTCTTCAATATCCATATCTATATATATAAAAGGCAAAATGTGTGTTAGTGTGTGTGTGTGTGTGTATACATTTTTTGTATATGTCCGGCAAAAGCT
This sequence comes from Euprymna scolopes, assembly GCF_053919585.1. NCBI lineage: Eukaryota > Metazoa > Mollusca > Cephalopoda > Sepiida > Sepiolidae > Euprymna > Euprymna scolopes. The sequence goes on along the minus strand of NC_136489.1, from coordinate 101,482,639 downwards.
TTTGGGTGGGGGGCGCTCGGTGGGGGTCACTCATTCTTAAAACTTTTTATATACTACGATTTAAAACTTTTTATATACTACGATTTACGAAACGAGATCGCGTGTATCTTTGATTTGGGCGACTTTTAATGCTATTTTCGTGATATTTCTTGGTCTACCTGTGTTTTAGCTTTTCAGTATAAAAGCGAAACTGAATCCAGAGCAGAATAAAGCTTCCTGGCCCTCGTGGAAGGGATGTCCAGAAAAGCAATGTGGTTTGATCAATGCAGGGGAAACCCTTTATATCAGACAATTACTATTCATTTGGACACTCTCCTTTATATGGGGAGCTGGTTTTTCCCAACATCTTCGAGGGAAATGCAGAAAGTGGCTTGCAGCCAAAGTTAATTTCATTCACCTATGGCGTGATGTTTGACTTCATTAAGTTCATGCACTTGTCATTTAACTTTTTAATTGTTAAATTAAAATGCTTTTCATTCCTTTCCCGTCGTGGCCGAGTGGGTAAGATTCCAGTTTTTTTTCCCTTTCTTTTTCACCTTCACTTCAAGGCTTCGGGTTCGAGCCTACTTACCTACCTACCAAAACTTTTTTTTTTTACACCAACAAAGACACGGGCAATTCCGGGCACCCCCGCTACTATAATATAAATTTCACCTGTCTGTTTAAATGTATGTATGTATATATATGTTTGTATGTCTCGCAAAAACTTTCTACAGGCGACAGATTTTCACGAGATCGGTATCATTTTGAAGCTCGACCCTATAGACGATAAATATAAAAAAATTGGCCAAAAACATCAATTCCTTCACCCTCAACTGGGCACTTTTCTACAGGGAGGGGTTGCTTTTTTCGCCGATATTTTCGAAAGTCATCGCCTCTTTTTGATTGTCTAGCCTTAATTTAAACCTACGTCAATTCTGATTTGGTGATGGGCGCAACAGCTAATGTGTCACTTTTTTTTTTTTCACTTTCTTTTCCTCCTTCGCGGTACTGGTTCAAGCCTGCCTGCCTACTACCATTATTTTATTTTTATTTTTTTCTCAACCAACACCCTTACACACACCTCCACTTTCTTTTCTGCCTTTGCGTCATGGGTTCGAGTCTGCCTGCTTACAACCATTTTTCTTTTTGCTCAACACACACCTCAAAACACTCGGGCAATGCCGGGCACCCAGGCTAGTTTTATTATATGAGAATTTGGTGTTGAATCGATACAAATATTTGTAAACGAGATATTTGGGCTAAACAGTTTTTTGTTTATACCAATAAATTAACACTTACTAAGACCAAAGATAAAGATCAATGAGATTGTCGGTTTAAATGATAAACAGTACTATGAGAGGATTGCAAAACGCTGACTGGAATGACTAAAATTTGTTTACTTAAGAGGATGGCACAGGAAGTATTTGTTGACATTAGACTTGAAGAGGGCCATGTTCTAATCGAATCAATCTCATAAAGAATGTGTTCCACAGATGTAAACTTCTTGGAAAGAAACTCTGTTCATAGAAATTTTGATTAGTTTTAGTGAGATAGGAAAATTTTCTGCAGTGGTGGTAAAGATGAGTTTTGCTGTGAATGTCTTATGGTGAGCAACCTCAGAGATTAAAGCTCAGTCGATCATCAAAATAATGATAGAGTAGAGAAAGACCATCGATGTCACTTTCTGTGAGAAAGAGTTTGTTGTGAAGAAAAGAGATTATCAATTAGGGAGAAAACTGAACACTCTCCTAAAAATTGAACAAGTCGATTCTAAAAAAAAAAAAATATTTTTGGAAATAGAAATTAGTCAATTCTTTTGTGTAGCTTACAAATTACAAGGTTTTCAGATATTGTTTTTATCTACAACACTTGTTAGCTCTCATTATATGTCCCCTAGTGTCACGTTAGCACACATACTAGAAATCAATATACGTGCATTTTATTATGGTTAATTGATGTACATGCCTGAAGTGAATATAAGATTACATGCAAAAACCAATAAAGCTCAGCTGTTTGGCGCCTGCAGATGTCAGCTATTTGATTGGCACATGACAACTGGTACCGCTTTGTCTACAACGCGTTTTCATGATGATGCAGTAAGCATTCAGACATTTAACTCTGATTTTAGACCATGAAACCAAAAGAAAACTTTTCAGTCTTATTCATTGTAAAACTTACAAGTACCTATAAATGTATTGATTTTCTAGAAAAAAAGTAGCAGGTCGCCCGGCGTTGCTGTCATAAAATACACTTCAATATGATATTTTGATTTATGCAGATTTCGTATTTATTATTAACTAGCATGGTTGCCCGGGTGTGGAGAGGTGGTATAGTAAGGATATTGAGCAACCAACCTCCTAAAAAAAAAAAATGAAAATAGCAGCGAGTGCCCGTGCGAGTGCAAAAAAAAGAAAAGAAAGAAAATTAGTCGCAGTAGCCAAACTCGAACCTGTAACGTGAAAGAGGAAAAGTAGGTGGAAAAAAAGCAAAAGTGCTAGCTGTCTTACCCACGTAACTTGTGACGTCACAGGCCTTCGAAATAACGTCTTTTATATGTACGTTGAAATAGCAAGGCATAAATGACTTTGCAAAAAAATGTGGACACAAAAACTGACCCCTCCTTGCAAAAAAACGGCCCAGTTGACAGCCAAAGAATTAATCTTTTTAGCCAATTTTTCCATATTTATCGTCTGAGAGATCGATCTTTCTAACAATACCCATTTTGTCAGGGTTTGTTGCATCTGTCGAAAGTTTTTGCAAGACCTACAAACACACAGACAACTTTTCTTTATATAATTCTCTATCAATTATTATATTGTACCTAATATACAGTAACGAGATCAAAAGTAAAAAAAAAAAATATATGACTTTGGTGCCATCAGCTACAATAAAAACCAAAGCATACAACTCTCCAGCCTCATTCCTTAACTTTTGAGCCACGTCCATACGTGGTAATAAGTAAAAAAAATAACATTGTTTATCCTATGAATATAGATCTGTGCATGTAAACAGGTTTAGTCGACTTCTCCTGCCAAGGTCAACCAACTGTTTTGTTTTTAATTTTTACTTCTTAGCAGTAATTTTTGCTGGCTAAAAACGAAATAGAAATTGTACAACGGGTTTAAATACTCTATATATCAGATTTCAATTCTGTAAGCAAAATATTCAGAGAGGAGTTTGATAGCGACTTTTTGCACACACTGACGAGGTCACATATACAGGGTGACTCAAAAAAAAAACAGGGGACATTCAATTGTTTTTCTGAGCATTTTACAGTCAACGGAGAAAAAAAGGTCAAAGACCCTAGTGTTTTGATGTGATGTTTTGAATATAATAAACTAGTTATGACCAAAGTTTCATTTCCTTCGGACAAAACACTAAGAAATGGGGCCTAATTATAGTTATATATATATATATATATATAGTTATATATTTCCATGTGCTAGAACGATTTTATCTTAAATTCTGAAATAAATGCAATTATGAAGAATGTATAAATGAGTATAATTCAGCATAATAGTGAAATGATCTAATAAAAAAAATTATAAAAAGTGAATAAGTAATTAATGCTCGTTTTTCAAAGAAATATGCAAATTAGTTAACCTTCATGTAGTTGTTCGCATATTCACATGATTGAATATATTAAGAAGTTCATTTTAATAATTTTTTAAATGGAAAAAGTTAGCTTTTAATATCAATGTGAGAGCGAGAAAAAAAAAAAAATAACCCTCAACTTTATATTGAAAAAAAAAAAAAAAATTGTACTTTTACTTTAATGCTCCCATCACTAGATTTTTATTATTTTTTTTTTTACTGTTCGACTGCACCTTTTAAAAACTTCTCAATATTTTCAGCATCAGGAATCCTTGAACTTAGACATAAAACTAGATGTTTCTTTATTTGTTATGGTTAAAATAATACAAGGGGCACACCTCACCTACCTCGACTCTCTCAAAGAAATTTTTGATACACTTCCAAATTTTTTTTTTTTTTTTTTTACTCGTCTTCACCCCAAACAAGGCATATGTCCACTTGGACATAAGGAGCTACTAATTGGGACCATGCCCAAAGAAGGATTAGGATGTTGTTTATGTTGCATTTGAACTTCTGCATATCAGTACAATTTGAGAAGTGGGCAACAGGAAGAGAATTACAAAGTCTAGCTGTTCTAGGGAAGAAGCTATTTGAATAGAAAAATTTCTGACATTAAGGAACCTCAACAGCGAAAGGGTGTGATTTTGTTGCTAAGCGGGTTTGTCGAGGATATGTACGTCGAGGAGGCACAAGTGTAAGCAGTTCATCAGAGCACATTCCATTAAAATACTTGTAAAACAGGCACAAAGATGCAACATTGCAGTGATGGGAAAGGGGTTGGAGCCTAGTTGACAAAGTAGGGCCAATTAGATTGCAGACCCTTTTTTGGACTTTAAGGGAGAGACTAGTGGTAGATGCACCAGCCCAGATACTCCATACATGGACGAATGGTAGCCTTATATAGGTACAGGATACTCTCAAGTGTGAGCAGTTTTCTAGCATGATAGAGGGAGCTCACCTTCCTTGCAGCAACCTTCGTAATGTCCTCAATGTATTTATTCCAGTTCATATTTCCTATGAATGTTAAGCTGAGGAGTTTTAAAGAAGAATTCTCAGGTAGGGAGTTATTTGTCATGGACATTGGTGGTTGGAGAGGTTTCTTGTAATTGTTAAAGGAGAGCCGCTTACTAGCATTAACTGTTACCATTTATTTACGACCACATTCAACTACAGTCTGGAGGTCATTTTCAAATGATTCAGCCATTGTCTTGGATTTGTGTACATCCGTTCTTCCCTCATGCATGTTATAGGGCATTGTATCATCAGCAAATATACCCATCTTGGACACAATATTATCGGGGAGATCATTGATCAATATCAGGAATAATAGTGGTCCAATGATCGATCCCTGCCCTATCAATGACAACCTGAATGGTCCTATTGTCTAAGAAGAATCTAATTATATTTAGTATTCGTCCAGTTGTATTATATGATTTAATTTTCATTAGCAGCTCTTCATGCTAGACACTGTAAAAAAAAAAATCTATTATTTGAACTAATGTTTCTTATAAGTATTATTCTCCAAATATTTCTGCTGATGTAACCTCTGACCTTCTTCAGGTGTATCTTGTTGAACGAATCCGTACAGAATTTTGTCTGGAAATCAATGGGGGTAGCATGTTCTATTCTATCAGCATTGAAAGTAATTGACAGTTGTATTCTTAGTATCGCCCACACTGAGGACTGAATCTTCAACCTCCAGAAGAGTGTTAATTAGAACTGAATTTTCCTTAGTACTTTATCCATTATCGTATTGGTCCCCGTGGACAATTCTAATACGAAATTTGGGAATTTTAATCTATTCTTGATTTTTGATGTGCAGTCTTACTATTTATCAATATATATTTATTGATCATTATATATTAGTTTTACCGATTCTGTTCTAAATTCCCAATTCTGATGTAATTACCGATTCAATTCTTTTAAATTTCTAAATATAGAATTGTTTTAGGGGTGGGGAGGGAGAATTACTGCAAAAACCATGTACATATAATTTACTAAATGTAGAAATACACTTGATGATCCATAGATTTTAGTTTTTACTGGCAGTTTAAAATCAATAAATATTACTCATTTCATTATTAATATGAGCCATGGAAAATTAAGGTTTAACCAAAAACAAACAAATAAAAACAATGGAAAGAATTGTTCTTGGCATCGGAAAGTAGGTACAAATTTTTCAAGTTCGGTTACCCCCAAAAGTTCAGATTTTTTTTTTTTTATTCCTGATTCTGATTAATCGCCCTAGCACTAAATAGTGACCTTATCTATTATTTATAATTAACTAGTGAGGGGGGGGGTACCCGGCATTGCCCGGGTGTTTGGAGGTGTGTGTGTTTTTTTTTTTTTTTGGGGGGGGGGGGTAAATCAGAACAAAAAGGAAACTTAACCCTGTTTAAATATAAAAAAAAACGATGTTAAACTTGTTAAAAAATATAATGATAAAAAACAGGGATTGTAAAAATGGAAAAAAAAATAGGGGGGGGGCTTGATGGCAGGTAGGCTCGAACCCGGAGCCTTGAGGCAAATAAGCTGAGCCTGAACACTTGCGCTACGGCGACAGTAACAATGTAAGAGCGATTAAAAAGCGAATATCAAACATCACACTATTCTGCAGTTTTTAATGAGATCAAATCGTTTTACTGCAGGATAGTTGTTTTGAGTTTGTTTACCCCCAGACTTTTACATCCAGTTCGAATCCAGTTTTGCTGTTTTCATACTGAAAAGTGAAAGCAACAAGTGGTGTTTAGAGTTTGTATGGCCGATCGAATCCGATTTCGCTTTTTTTATACCGAAAAGTGAAAGCAACACGCGGCGATTCAAAAATGTGGACTATTTAGCTTTTCAAAGTTGGGCTAATTCGATAGACAGGCAACCTCCATTGTTAACTTGTAGATATTATCATTTAGACAGCAGAATGAGCGACCCTCCCCCCCGAACCCCTCCCGGAAAAAAGCCTTTTGCAGACATCCACAAGCACACACATTTTTCCTGGCTCATACATTGTTTTAAATTCTATATTAGGCCTATTTAATAGGTCATTATCATCCAACGCATGCAGTGCTCCTCTCCATCTATAATTCTTACTTTGTTCCATAAGGAAAGATGATTTCCTTTTTCCTTCCATATGTGGTCAGCCATATTTGATTTTTCAATATCTCCACATATTATGGCTCTCCTGTGTTCTTTCCTTACTTTTAGTAAGCGACATGTCTAACTTTGGTATATTTTTCCAGACCTTTATAGAAGCATGTACATACAGCTCTTAGTCGTGACTTTTTCCACAGGGGACTTGATTTGCACAAGATGCTGTTGGAGAGCTGAGTAGCTCCTGAATACCAGGTGAAACAATAAGTGTTGCCCTAAAGAAAACAACACTACAGCTTTATTTTAAAACTTTTATTGAAAAAAAAATCAGTTCAGGTAACTTGATTATGTAGTAGAGCTAACATCTAATCAGTGTAGCCGCCTTCAGCCTCAATCACCACCTCGATATGGGTCCAGAACTGGGAGCATGCCTTCTCTAAAAGCGCCGGCAGGAGTTTGGTGAATACATCAGTCAGGTCATGTTGGTAATGTTCTCATCATATGACTAAACGAAGTAGATCAGCTGGTTCAGATCGGTGGAGGAGGTGGGTCAGTGAGAGAAAGGTACAAAGTTGTAGCACTTTTTCTGAAGCCAAGTCTGAGTCTCTTTGGATGTGGGCTGGTGCCGAGTCCTACTGCCACACCCAGGATCTGCTAGTGGCCACCTGATTGCACCATAGGATCACCACTCTCTTCAACATATCCAGGTACACTTTGGTGTTGACTTTCAAACCAGCTTCGAAGATGTGAGGTGGCATGATGTGGCCCTCACTTGAAACCACATCAAAGACCATAACTGTGGCTAGAAACTTTGTTTTTATCACCCTGCTATTTGTAGTAATCCAGTGATGCATTTTGAGGGTGCTGGCAATGGTCCTGTTGTCATAACTTGGATCGAGGATCGGTAGAGAGCATGAGTTGTACAGTGGCGCATCTCTGATCTCACTTATTGAACATGGTGTTACTTTTAGACATGATAAAAAGCTTCTATCACTTGTGGGATTTCTACACAATTGGCCAACTAGTAGATGTCTGCATAAAAAAAACAAAAAAAAAAACAGGTTTCCATCAAACAGAAATGGAATCGTGTTGTTTTTTTTAGGAGGACAATTTTATCGTTCCACCCCGTACTGTCATGGTATCAAGTGGATTACACATTGAAAAAAAAAAAAGTTTCTAACAAGTTCTTTATCTAGTTTTCTGAGAACTTCAGTCGAAGTTCTCAGATACATAGATATTCGAATGGTCCATTAAAGTTCTTTATCTCTTAAACTCTGGGTTAGTAAAGAAATTGAGAACATAAATTTCCTCTCCCCAATGAACCATTTTCATATGTTGTAGTATATCTTTTGTTTTGGTCTCTTCGTTTTTACTGGATTCCATGACAAGAATTCATCTAGTCTGGTAGAGTCTCTAGCTTCGTGCTATTACTTGAGGTAACATCACTTGGAGAAGGTGCACCATTCCTCGTAAAAGCTAATGTAAATTAGCCATAGAAAGGAGATTTTATTTGATTTTGAATATTTGGTCAGCGTTTACTTCTAGGGAAAAGTATCCTCATGCCAGGTTGTTCTGACAAACCCTTGTACAGAGAGACTTTAGACACTTGACGATAGTGTCTAGTAGGTATTCAAGTTCTCTCTATATATAAAGTTCTCAGAAATCAAGGAGCCCATTACCTGGGGCTAACACTTGAAGTCTATGAGATAGATAGATATTCGAATGTTCCATTAATGTTCTTTATTTTTCAAACACTGGTTTAGAAAAGAAATTGGGAATATAATTCTCAATTAACCATTTTCATATGTTGTAGTATATCTTTTGTTTTTGTCTCTTGGTCTTACTGGATCCCAGGACAAGAATTTTTCTAATCTGGTGGAGTATCCAGCTTAGCACTCCTATTTGATGCAAGATTACTTGGAGAAAGTGCACCATTCCGTGTAAAAAATAATGTAAGTTAGCCATAGTGAGGAGATCTTATTAGGACAGCGAATACTATGTAATTTTGAATATTTGCCCAGGGTTTACTTCTAGGGAAATGTATCCTCATGCCAGGTTGATCTGACAAACTCCTGTACAGAGAGACGTTAGACACACGAGAATAGTGTCTAGTAGGCATTCAAGTTCTCTCCTTATATATAGTATACAAACTGTGTTGAGTTTTTAAGTGTTGTCCTTCATTATTTGGTTCAGATTTCTTGTCATGCTTTTTGGATAGTTATTTCGCTGTTTTTTGCTATTACTATAATGTTGTAGGCAACAGACGATTCCTTTCTTTACATTATGTGGATGGTGGGAGTTAAAATTTAGATATTGTCCTGTGAAAGTTGGCTTTTGATATACAGATGACCTAAATCCTTGATCAATAAGAGTTATTAGGAAGGATGGTTTATCATGATCTTTCTCCATCGTGAACTGTACAGATAGATGGATAGAGTTCACATGGTCCAGTAATGTTTGAATATCTTCCTGGTGAAGCCAGAGTATGGATGTGCCATCCACATATCATAATTATTAATTTAATGTGGCAGGTGTTGGATGGCTTTTTAAAATTGGCTTTTAAACTAATCTATACCTGGCCAGGTCTTAATCTATCCCTCGTTAAAATCCATCCTTATTACTTTTTCCCATGTCTTTTTTTTTCGTTGCCTTGCCAATTCAATTATTTTACATCCAAGAACTCTCAGCCAATCATTCAATGTTACGGACAACAAAAAAAAAACATTTATTTCAAATTTTTTTTTATCAGATGAATAGCATTTGTTATCTGCTGACAAAAGTAGTGTACTTAAAAAAAAAAAAAAAAAAAAAAAAAAAGCAAGAATCTGGAAATTCAAAAGGAAATAATTTGAACAAAAAACAAAACAAGTGAAACAAATTTAAGAATATTTACAATTTTATTGAATTTTTTTGCCAGGAAGAAGTAAGATAGAAAAAGATAAAGAATAAACGTCTTTATTTTATGGCTGCTGTCATGTGATACATCGGTCATGTGAGAACCACTTCCTTTTTGCAGCCATAATTGTCATGTTGTTTTTGTTATTTGTACACTTTGTTTTCTTTTGTGTGGATGAGGTTTGTTTTGTGACACTCTTCAAATAGATGTCTATTTCTGTGTAGGCCTTTTATGTCTCTTCCAACAATCCTCGTCTATCAATCTTATTCAGAAAAAAATTGAATAGACTTTATTTTTCATAGCCTTTCTCACCAGTCTGGAGTCGTTGAATTGTAAACCTTGTTTGTCAATTAAATAATTTATTAAAAAACTAAAAAAAATTTTTTTTAATATATATTCTTTTAAGCATGCAAGTATGTCTTTTAACTAAAAATATTTAAAATATTAAAATTCTTTTTTTAGAATAACAATATTTTTTCTAACATTTAAAATTATTTTGTAGATTTTTCAAAGTCAGACCCATGTAACAATCCAATTGATAATATTGATACTTGATTCAAATTAGCCTCTTTTTTTTTCCTCTCACTATGGTATTGATGGGAATATATTTTATTTTGCAAATACTTATTCTGGATAATATTTTTATTTTGCAAATACTTATTCTGGATAAAAAAGAACATTTTTTTTTTGTAAAGAATGGCTTCACTGAGAAGCATTTAAGTTTTTAACAATTGCTCATTTATTAAATGATTTAAAGTTTTGGAAATTATTTACATCCAATAAATCAGTACAACTGTAATAAATGATCAAATAATACTATAATTAGGTTTAACTTTTAAAATTCTTTTAAAATAAAACAAAAAATTTGAAAAAATAAAAACAGTTTAAAAATTTGAAAGAAAAATAAAAGTATAAATAATTCTGGGCAGATCTGGGTCAGTAGAGCTAGTTTATTACCTAAAGGAAAAATCTTTGTGCATGTATGTATGTCCACCGAAAAGTAAAAAAAAAAAACAAAAATACTACACAAGACACAGCTACAAAGCTGAATAATTTTTTCCACCATTGTCTTGGATAAAATATCAATGCATTTTTTAATGTTCATTCTTCAGGGGGTGGAGGCAACAGAAAAAGAATTACTTGTTAGGAGGGTTGATATTTAGAGTGACTTTTTTTTTTTTTAAATGTTATTATATAGTAATTTGTTAACGATTAACTATTTTCCAGTTAAGATGGAAGAGGGGATTGAGAGAAATAGATGTTTTAAAAGAAAGATATTAAACAGTCTTCTGTTTTGTTGGCTATGCCCTTCGGCAATGCCGCATAACCATACTAGTTTGCAGTATAAGCAAAAAGTTATCTTTAGTTAAATTGACCAAACATTCATATCTCTTGTTTAACCAAAGAGTTATTTTTTTTTTGTTTTTAGTTTTTACTTTATAGATTTTTGTTGTGATACAACTTCTGTTTATGTTATTTTGTTGTTGTTGAAAATATTAAATAAATATTGTTTGAAATATGATGCTTGGTAAAAAGTCATTTTTTTTTTTTTTTAAATGCAGAAATTGTTTATTGGCAAGAGATGATTTATTTGTTTATATTAGTTTTAAAAAAATGATTTGTTCCCCTTCCCCTTCAATTTTGATATCATTTTTGAAATTTCCTTTTTTTTTTAAATTAAACTTTAGAATTAATTTTTTTCTTTATTGCATCATATTTAGGCACCAATTTAATAATCTTCTTGCAATAGTTAAAAACTATTACTCAAATGCAATCATTCAAGTGCTTTCTTTTACTTTTCTCAACATTCTCTCTCTCTCTCTCTCTCAAAGACTGGAATCTGCAAGTCAGCACCAGTTTGACAAGAGCAGAGTTGGATTAAGTATGTCATGGATACTTTGTATGGATCCCAATCCCAATCAGATCTGTCAATCATCTAAGGGATTTTGGCTGTAAATGCTTGGATTTGTTTTTCATTTTCACCAATTTGAGAAGGTGCTGATATCGTCTGCTACCCTTGTGTTTGTTGTGGGCTTTGTGCCGCAAATTCTTAGCTGTTTCTTCACCGATGTCCGATGGATCATTGCCGCTATAAAAGCTTTCAAGTTTGGCATTGTCAATTTTGGGACATTTAGAATCTGAAAAAAGCAACAGAGGAAAAAGTTAAGTTAATAAAAAATATTTGTAAATAAAACTTTTGTATAAAAACAAGAAGTGAATAGGAAAATTCCAGAGAGATTATGCTGTTGTCATTGTCATATTTTTATATATTTTTTAACTTTTGAAGAGCTTTAATCTACACACGCATACACATATATATATTATTCATCCACTGACTGTTTTGTTGTATCACAACTCTTCAGTGTGGCTAGACTACCACTTCTTGCTAGCTAAGGATTATTCAACCATCAGCCAACAAGCCGTAGTAAATGATAGCTCACATATCTATTCATATAAACATTAAATTTTTATAAAAAGTTTTGCATTAACAGCAGGAGACATCACCCAACAACAATGCTCTACACGAAAATATGAGGTTATATATGTACATACACAATACAGTACAGTATTTAAATTAGTGTTGGGACGATTCCTAATTTTTATACGATTCCGATTCCAGGAAAATATTGATTAACGATTCCGATACCAAGTATGATTCCGATTCCGATTCCTAGGGAATTATTGTTTTGAAATATACCAGGTAGTTTTATACTTATGATCGGGTAGTTCCCAAATATGTTCTCTAACTTTGGAAGAGATATTTTATGCCTACACAGTCATGTTTTGGTTTAAATAAAATTATTATATAGTAAACTAAACGGAAAAATTAGCAAAATTTATTTTAGAAAAAATTTATTTTACTTAATTGGAATACAGAAAAAAAAAACAAAGAAAACAGAATTAATCCTTCAGAGCAAAAACAAATAAAATAGAATTTATATTACAGAACAAAAACAAGAAAATTAGAGAATAAATTAACACGATTCATTATTTTGGTCCTCATAATTAACAGATTTAATGAATTAAATAAAAAAAATATTGCGGAAGAGAAAGAAAATATATACTAATTAAATATAAAAAAAGATAAATATTTAATTTAATAATTTATAAATGAACGTGCATAATTCACAAAGTGTAGTTAACACCTATTGTTTTTTCTTACTTTTTCATTGCTTTTACACGTTGGTTCTTACGTAAAGAATAAGTTTAGCCAAACTAATTTTTAAATAGGATATATCAAAAGAACACATATAAAAACGATACCACTATAAAAACAAATGAAATACTAGATAAAATTGAGCAAAAATAATTACCAAAATTACAGAAAAAGATAAAAGAAAAACAAAACAAAACAAAAAATGGTGAAGTTTGTTGAGTGAAATGAATTATTGAAATAAAATTAATTGAACTAATAGAAATGTTAAATAAAAAAAAATGTCACATTTCAATATTTTTTTAATAATTAAATTCTCAGGGTTGTCGAAATTAAAAATTAAGTGATTTTTTTTTTAATTAGACTTCTTTCGAAGCTTGTTACCTTGAAAAATAAACCCTGTTTTTTTTTTTAAAATAAATTGAAAATAAAACGCAATTAAAAAAATTTAATTGATGATTGAAACTTTAAAAACATATTAAACATTGAAAAATTACTTATCTCACAAATTAACGTCCAATAAAGTAGATCCAGTCTTCATACAGGAATTCGGTTATAATAAATATATCTTTCCCAAACTTAAAAATTTTTTTTTTTTTTTGAGAGAGAGTTCTTTAAAATCGCCGGGGAATGCCGCCTAAAATTTTAAAGAAGTAAATTTTAGGAGTTTAGTGCCTTTTAAAGACGGTTATCATAATTTATTATCATCATTTAATTTCCTTTTTTCCGCCCCCCCCCCCACACGTTTCCACGTGGTTCACACTGGTTCAGTAGTTAACCAGTGCTCCTGTTGATGTCAGTTAGCTATCTTTACCTAAGTTTTAATTTCTAGTTAAAAGAATTTTTCATTAATAGAATCAGCATTTTTAAAAATTATTTTTTTAGTTGTATATATTGTATTTACTCTTTGAAGTTAAGGAGGGTTAAAAAAATTGGTGACACCTAGATGGTGATTTAGGCAAAAAAAAAAAAAAAAAAAAAAAAAAAGACCCTTACTAATAAAACTGCTCTGGGTGACTAGTTGGTAATTTTGCTAAGTCGTGGACCAAAGAGTTAAAAAAAGATTTCAAGAAATTCAACGAATTTTCATTTGGTCCAAATTTCAAAATTTTGCGAAATAATACAACGTGATCAATTTCATTTTAGAGATATTTCTTTCAAAAGCCTTCTTTGAAAAAAAGAAAAAAAAATATATTGTTCTATTAAACCTTTTACTGTTTAAATAATTTGACTTTGCTCGATTTATTTTAAGAAAATATAAGTTGAAAAAGCATTTTCATTCAGTATTAGAAGATTTCAGTAAAAAAAAAAAACAGTCGCCAAAAAGATAAGCGTATTTTTTAAAATTTTTACTCGCAATGTAGAGCCCTGCATACTTCTTTTCAAGTTAACTCTTTTGTAGTTTTCATTACAATAGATCTGAATGAATGAATCTTGTAAGGGAGGGGCACTAAGCATTGCCCTGTTAATAATGAATTTCTTTGGTTTCTTTTTATAACATGCTACATTTCTCTCTTGCGGTTAGAAATATCAGGACATTTTTTTCTTTTTTTCAACATCAGACTAAAAGAATCGTAATGAAGGAATCGGAAAATTAAGGTATTTTTTAACGATGCGATTCCGATTCCGATACCTCCCAAAATACACGATTCTTACGATTAACGATTCCGATTCATCGTCCCACCACTAATTTAAATATTTGTTACTTATATATAATTATAACACTGCTTGAATCTGGTCTTTGACTATTGAGCGATTCCATCTTTTAAAAAAGAGATGACAGGTGAATTCATATATGCATATGGGTGTGGCTCAGAGGAATTAGGGTGGTGTATGTTTTGGTTTTGATTCTAACTGATGGCACTCAAGTCATAGTAATATATATATATATATATATATATATATATATTACATTTTAAGTTTTAATCTTATTCCTATATATTAGGCTCAATATAATAATCCGAGAATTGTCTCTATAATAACAAATATGTAATCTGCATGAATTAAAATATATTTATGTGTATCTTATGACAGGGCAGGTTCATGGCCTGCTAGTATATATTAAAATTTTGGACAAAAATTGTCACCAAAATATTTAGAGACTAGTTCATATTTTATGTAATAAATAAGCACGCACACACACACACACACACACACACACACACACACACCTTTATATGTTGACTGATGGAAAGAGTAATTATGGTACTTTTCTTGACTGATCTCAATGATTTGTGTAGAGGGATATTTATACCCAACCCTACCCTCACCCAATATCTAATGGAAGTGAAACTATCCTCTCTCTCTTGAGGACATCAATTGTTGGCTAGTGTTTCTTTTTATCAACTGACAAAAATAAAGCAATGTACAATCATTTACTTTTGTCATCTTGGGAAAAAATATATAAAAAAAAGGGTTAAATATTTTATTTATTCAATAATAACCCTTGCTTCTTGTTTGAGTTTCTCACGGTATCTTGGCTAATTAACTTATTTAAAGGATGGAGGAAAAGAGGTACACACTGGTGGTTGTGGTGGCTCTGATGGACAAACGGATTCTTATGATAGAATTTGGTATCTTGTGTGTGTGTGTGTGTCTATATATATATATATATATATACATACATACATACACAGACACACAACTTATTTAAAACTATACATTACATATTTTAACAATATACCATGGTTTCATTGATGTAGACAGATCTTTACTGCTTAGAAAAGGCCTTTACAATCCATTTTAAATCTTTGGTGGACTGTCTCCATTTCGTTAGTTGCTGAAGATTTGTAAAGACCTTCTCTAGGTCTACACATGTCAATAAAACCATAGTACGTCTCTAAAATATGTAATGTATAGTTTTTAAATAAACAATTCGAATTTTAACTCTTACAATTGAGTGCTTTATTGATCTTTTCAATTTGTTTAATGTTTTTTTTTTTCATAATCAAAAAGATTATTAAAATTTCCAAAGTCTTGACTCGTCTGCAAACAACATTACAAATAAATTCGATTTTAATTATTAATTTTTGTCAAATAATGACGTTTTGTTGAAATATATACATTTTACCATAACAAATATTCAAGACCAAATTTTCAAAAGAGTTTATCCATGTCATTGACCTCCCCCACTCTTCCTACATCAAATGCCCTTGGGATTTTTTAGGAGTTCATTTATAATTATATGCCCCCCCCTCTCCCACACACCCACACTTCAAGTTAGACATAGCATGTTATGACAAGGCTCATCAGCGCAGACATTTGTCAGTTAGTCAGAAAACTTCACTTGACAGCAAACATTGCAAATGATAGATCAGAAGTTTGGTGACAGAAACTTTTTAACACTTTAATAATAATAATTATAATAATAAGTGATAGTAATTTTAGTAATAATAATAGTAACAATAATGATAAGAGTAATAATAAGTTATAATAATAGCAATAATAATCTGTGCATATATAAAACTTACTATGTCTGTATGTCAGTCTCCAATTTTTTTAAAAGGTCACAGAGCAGTGTGAGGTGGATCAAATAATGACATTTTTTTATGGATCCTTATTATATATATATTTTATATATATAAGCCAGTAAAAATAGCTGCTAAGGGATCAAAATTGAAGTAAAAAAAATTGGAACTTGGCAGGCGTAAGTCAACTTAATGTGTTCTTATACGCATGTGCAAATATACATTTGTACATTAAAGTTAGTTCATTTTTAACTATTTCTTATCCATCTGGTGATAGCTCAAATGGTAATGACTAAGGCTGGAGTATTAAATGTTTTGATCTTGATTCTAACTGATGGCACCAAGTCATATTTTTTTTTTTTTACTTTCACTTTTGAAATCACTACTATATATTAGGTACAATATAATAATCAATTGAGAATTGGCTATATAATAATAAATACAAAATCTGCATTAATTAAAATATCATATTTAAGCATATTTTCCAACCAGGTAACTCCAGGCACCCTGCTAGTAAATAATAAAGTGTATGAATAGAGATATGGAATGGGGAGAGAAAGAGAACGCATATTTTAATAGATGAGTTAAAAAAGGAATATGGTGTGATTGAAAACTAAAGGAAATTCATATTAAAGTTTGTGTCGTTTGAGAAAAAATAAATGGAAGCACAATTTCATTTGTTTCTTGTTATGATTAGAATACATGAACCAAGCAAATTTTTCTATCTTGGTGCTAAATATCTCTGACCCCTAGTGGTAATACCTGTTAGGGTCCCAACTATGGGTTGAATAGAAAATATATTCTATTAAAAACTTTCTTCAAAATCACTGGATTTGGTATTAAATAACCTGAAAATGGTTGATATGCCATAAAACAAAAACAACCAACCACCATTCCATTTCATATATTCTTCAAAAAATATATGCACATAACATATGTGATAATGTATGTATATAATAATAATATACTAGTGACAGATGGTGCAACTCATCTGTAAGCATTTATCGCATCTTGCATTCAATATCTTTGTATATATGTGTGTATGTGAATGTATATGTATGTGAGTATGCACATACATATAAGAATGAGCCATCTGTTATTTATAAATCATGTAATGAAGACTAACAATACATTTTGCACTTCAACATGTTTTTGAATTTATTTGTTAGTTTTAGGCTTATCATCAACAGACTAGTAGGGAGACCCAACATTATTTGGGATTAAATGAAGATCAACAAAACCTTCCATACTTTTATTGTCATCAAAATTTACTGATTATTGATTGTCTGCTTCAGATGTGTTATCTATTATATAAATCTCACCTGTCTGCTTAAATGTATGTATGTATGCTTGTATGTTTGCCTAAAACTTTTTCACGAGATCGGTATCGTTTTGAAGCTCGACCCTTCGGATGACAAATACTGAAAAATTGGCTAAAAACATTAATTCCTTCACCCTCAACTGGGCACTTTTCTACAAGGAGCGGTCGCTTTTTTTGCTGATATTTTCGAAAGTCATCCCCTCTTTTTGATTGACTAGCTTTAATTTAAACCTTCGCCACTTTCAGTTTGGCGATGGACGTCACATTTTTACGTTCTTTTCCTCCTTTGCGGTATGCGTTCGAGCCTGCTCATCTACTACTACTTTTTTATTTTTATTCATTTATTTATTTTTTTTTTTACTCAACACACACCTCCAAACCCGGGCAACGCCGGCCAACCAAGCTAGTTATATATATAAATATAAAACTGAATTGAGATGGTTTGTATTACTATGCTCCTTTTTGATTGTTAATTTCATGTTTTGGATAATATAACCTCTGAACTTAATTTAGGTGCATCTTTACAATCTTTGGAATCTATATGCGATTTCAATTACTCAATAAAAATGACGTAACATTTCTATCTAGTTATGACAGACATGAGAACAATCTACCTGTATGAGTTAAATGGGGGGGTGGAGGGAATCAATTTGGAATTCAATGTAGATCCCTGGGTTTGACAAGGATTCTCGAGTTGAGAAAAAAAAATGCATCTGAAGAATGTTGAAGATTAGGTTGGACCATTCATAAAAATAACGTTCAAGATGAGAATAGTAGTCAGAATAAGCCGCTCTTCCCTTCCAAAATAAGAAAATAAAAAAAAAAAGCAGAAAAACTTATCATTTAAAACATCTATTAGAACCTGCTGATTCCAAATAGGTCATTGTTTTGCTCAGGAGATCAACCATTCACAATTGATGTATGGACTGACAAACAAACATACATTTTTGCTTTTATATATATACTAGCAGGGGGTACCCGGCGTGGCCCGGGTGTTTTTTGGTGTGTGTTGTGGCAAAAACAACCCTGTTAAAAAAAAACGGCCGGGTGTTTGGAGGTGTAAAAGAAAAAAAAAAGTTTTAGTAGGAAAGTAGGCTTGAACCCCGAACCTTTGACGTGAAGATGGAAACAAAATGGAAAAAAACCCTGGGACCTAGCAATCTCGGCCACGAGAGAAGAGGAATGAAAAAGTCTTAATTTAACGTTTATAAAATGAAATTAACAGGTGCGAGAACCTTAAGTCGCGTGATGTTTGACCTTGAAACGTGACGTGGCTTCAAGCCAGTTTTCGCTTGTTTTATACTGAAAAGCAAAAGATACACGGGACGCTCTAAAAATCTGGAAAAAATAGCGCGTGAAAGTCAGGCAAATTAAATAGACAGGCGACCCCCGCTCGTAACTCATAAATATTATCAGTTAGAGGTGATATAAAAAGTTTTAAGAAGGAATGAGCCGACCGAAAAGTCCAGTGATAAAAGCCTTTTACAGACATACACAAAAAGCGAACATACATACATACACACATTTTCGCTTTTATATATATAGAGGTGTTTGTGTGTGTGAATGTAAAGAAAGAAAAAGAGTGTTGTCACTTAAATGCAACTTACCTGGAGATTCCCAGAATTCCACTGTAATAAATTCGTGACCTGCTATCCAGTTCTTTGATTGGTGGAAATGGGTACAATCCCACAATGCCACATGGCCAATCGGTTTATTATCAACTTTTGCATAGGTAATTATTTGCAAGATACCTTGCTTTCCGAAAAACTTCTTCATCGTATGAATTGGTTCCGTAGCATGCATTTTGGAAACTGTTGGATAACCATACTTGTCGGCCAGGAAAGGTCCATAAGCAATCGGGTGGTAAATGTATTGCATGTGATTTGATCCACTGACACTGTCCTGACCGTACTTTGAGAGACGGATGAGGGTTTTTCCAAGTGAATGAATGCCGCCAATCTGGTTCAGCGTGTGGGACAAGCGAACGGCACTGGTATCGTGAAGTAGGCTCTTTTGGCAAGATTTGTTACAGCCAATTTGCCTGATCAACTGCTGGTGGCTGTACTTCCCACCTTGATGCCTATAACCAGGGTAGAATTTCTTCAGCAGCTCAAACTTAGGAACAGAGACCTTTTTGAAAAAGAAAAAAAAAATTAGTTTTACTAATTTATACCTGCTTCTTAAACAATGTTTTTATGGTACTTATGTAATAATTTATTTTTTTATTTACCTTAAACAAGGCATATTAATATTGAAACATAATACTGTGACTAAAGGGCCAGATTTATAAGGGGCATCCTGAGTGGAGAGTTGTGTGGAAAGATATTTGTTCACATTACATTTAAATTTCTGCATGTCCATACAGTTGGGGAAGCAGGGAGGGAATTCCAACTATAAGATTTTTTTTTTTTTTTTTTTTTTTTTTTTTTTTACCTTGTTTCCACTGTTCTATAGTAGATATAAAGTGGTAGAAGCAAGGTAAAGATCTTGCTTTTGAAATTCTCTCCCTGCTTCTCCCAACTGTATGGATATGCAGAAATTTAAATGCTAACATCTTACCATGCAACTCTCCACTTGGGATGCAAGAAAAGTATTTGAAATTTTGTGAAAAAAAAATATACTGCTTATTAGTTTTTTAAGGGAAAACTAACTACAATAAATGCATTTCTATATTGTTTTTTTTTACTGGCAACAAACAAATTATGAAAATGATTAACATAGTTTCTGCACATAAAGCTTGGAGAATACAATCGTTTGAATTAAAAACATTTTAAGCCAGATGCATTTTTATGAATTTATCAAATTTGCTGTTTTGATCCACCCGAATGAATAAAAAGCCAGATTTTTTATTTAATAAAAAAAATTTGAGCTAAAATTTACAAAATTTACTTTAGGCCAGCTTCCCTCACCCTTCTGTCAGGCGTTGGGGAAGCTATTTCTCAACTCACAGTTATAAGCATACATACTGACACTAATGCACACACATATACACACAGCACAAAAACTCTTTCATACTGTCGTCTGCTCATCGAAAACAAATGTATAAACTCATTCATTTTAATACTCCTAACATTTCTTACTGAGCTTTTCTAAAAGAAATGAAGACTGACTTTAATTAATAACTTTTGATGAAATGTAAGTTTTGTAATTGAGCGAGAAAGTTTTGATTATGATTTTTCAGACCTGTAGATAATTATTAACTCTTAAGTTAACAACTCAGGTGTTCTCGAGTAATGAAACCCCCTTGTTCTGCGAGGATTCTCAAAATATGAACCAACGTCTATGTAAACTTCCGCTTTAAACATATATAAAATATCTTTTTTTTTTTTTTTTTTTTTACATAGGCATCACCACATTATCAAGGCCAAGAGGCCACTCAAGGATAAGGGTTAAAGAGTGTACAGTAGAAATTGGACATTATAGTAATCATTAGTAATGAAAATTTGGTAAAGTTGATAACTTATATGGAACGGCTCATCAAGAACTTATTTACGTTAGACTTGAAGACAACCATATTGTAGTCAGCCGGAAAGCAGGAAAACGGAAGACAATTCCACAGGCGTGCAGTTCTAAGAAAAAAGCTTTGTTCATGGAATCTACGTTTAGGTTTAGGCACAGATAAAGAGTGGGGGAATTATTGATAGTGTTTACAGCTAGACGAGTGTTTCTTGTGAAAGTTTGGCGAGGGGGGACTATAGATTGAAGCTCATTCGAACACTTTCCATGAAAATAACGATACATCAGAGACAAACTCGCAACATCTCTTCTGTGAGATAAAGGTTGCAAAGAAGAGAAAAGGACATCTCCTACGAGGCTACGAAGTCTATTTTGAACTCTATCTTTTGTGAACTTATGCTTTTTGGACTCCTTTTGTTCGTGTTTATCATATAATATTTCTCTCACATTTGAGTATTACCTAAACTGCCCCCCCCCGTAAAGAGGTCTTTTTAAAATCAGCCCCCCCCCCCGCCAAAAAAAAAAAAAACCAAAACAAACTGGAATCCTAAAATCATTTTTATCATATTTTTCTTTCTTTTTTTTTTTTTTTTTTTTTTTTTTTTTTAATTGTTAATCACATTACAATTTTTCTTACTCTTCTAATCAAGTATTTGTAATTATTTTACCTTTAACTCTCATTACAACAAATTCAATCATGGTACTTTTCTACCATTTCGTTTAACATAAGCCTTCTTCTAATATCATATGACACTTAACTAAATATAAATAAACACTGATCAACTATTATTTGGTGATATTAGAACAAACTCTGTTCTTTCTTACTTGGTGTCCTCCAATTTAGTCCTCAGATATTTTGAGAAGGGCGCATAGTTAGTGGATGGCTTACCCCATAACCACCCTGACATTCTCTCGAATGGGGAAGGGAGGGGGGGTGTCTAGGAAAGTGTAAATAATCCTTGAAAAGATGACAGAGCAGCTTTTTGAGCTTGTGGCATTTTTTTTGGGGGGGGGGGGAGGGGGATCGTTTTTAGTTCATGCATTTTAACAATGTTTGACCAGACTTGTTGCAATGTCCTAGTACACACACACACACACACACACACACTCTCTCTCTCTCTCTCTCTCTCTCAAAAACACTGATTATTCCCCACCCTCTTGGTGCCATCTGATTGATGGGAGGTGGGCGAGTGGATGATTTGTGTCTACAACAGTCACAAGTTGCCTATTGTTTTGACCAGGCAATCCGATCCCCCCTCCCTACCAACCTTTTCAACAACTTATAAAGGAAGTGGGAGGGGGCGGGCATAATTTATAAACCAAATGTATTTCAACTTAAAGCCTTTGTTTTTTTTTTTCACTTAGATTACTTTTATAAAAATGTTTTTTGTTTTTTTTTAGGAAAAAAAAAACATTTGAATCTTTTTCTCGATCAGATAAAAGTCCTAATTTAAAATTGGCAGAGAGAAGAAACATTTTTTTAATAAACCGTTTGACATGGCGATCATATATTTTTCGATAAATTTAACATAAGGAACAACAACAACAGAATTAAATTTTATCTTGAATCTAGAATACCCGTCCCAGGACGAGTAAATAAATTTCCAAGCAAAACAGTTTTGCACTACATTTCTATCTCCTTCCAAGGATGAAAATGGAGATATGATACTAAACCTTATGTCTAGTATCTATGTTCCAATTTCTATCAAAATCCATTGCATGATATCGATTCTAAGGCTTAAGCTTAAGAGAACTTAAGAAATTCAAATTCAGGCACTCGTGCTTTATTCGTGTATTATAACAGTGGATCAAATTTAATGCTAATCTGAAATATTTGAATTTTCAAATGCGAATCTTTACCCATATTATGCCTCCTAAAAACCTTTTAAAAGGTTTTTAGGAGGCATAATATGGGTTAAGATTTCCATGTGAAAATTCAAATATTTCAGATTAGCATTAAATTTGATCCATAGTTATAAACATTCTCCATTTTTCCAAATCCACAGTTGATAAACATTCTCCACTTTTCAATTTCTTTGAAGTATTCAAAATACTTCAAAGAAACTGAAAATTGGAGAATGTTTATTGAGATCTAATATCTATTGTCATAGTCACGTTGAAATACCGGTTCCTGTTAGACTACTGAAATTAAATGATGTTGTGACTGGTCAGTGCAAAAATTGATGACCATTTGGTAATACAAGGTGCTATACGTGCTCTAAAGCCTGGAGAGGGGTGAGCGCCACCAAGATGCTTTTGCCCAGGACACACTGGATGCAATAATGCAGTGCCTCCACAACTCTGGAAGGTTAGAGGACTCTCGGATCTCTAACCGAATCTATTGTCAAAATTTTCATAAAAATCCGAGATATTTGAAATTTCATAAAGGGCTTTCATCCCTTTTTTTAAAAAAAAATTTTTTTTTTCTTATCTCCTTTGCCTAAAACTAAACATAGCTCACATTACTCATTCTTACACCCAATAGCTGTGCTCCAAAATTTTCAACGATCGGTTAATTAGGAGTGAATCCTGTACATATAAATATACTAACCTGAGTACCCGGCATTGCACGGGTGTTTGGTGGTGTAAAAAAAAAAAAAAAAAAAAAGTTGTAGTGGGCAGGCAAGCTCGAACTTGTGACGCAAAGTCAGAAAAAAAGCGAAAAAAAAATCTGACGTCTTACCACTACTCCATGACGCGACCGGAAGTCCAAAGAGTTCAAATTTAACGTAGTCAATCAAAATCAAAAGATGACTTGGAGAAATGGCACTTTTAAACCTCTCACGAAAGCAAATTAGACACGAGGTCGTTTTTAATGTGGGGGAAAAACCAGCCCCCCCAAAATTGTCTCAGTATGAAGGGTTTCCCCTACATTGACCAAGGACCTATTACAGAACAGATACTACCCGGCCCGAAGGCCAGGCGGTTGCATTCCAATATTCACTTTATTTATACGAAAAAGATAAACAAACACTAGAGATGACGGCACAGTGGGAATTTTGTTTAACTCGATCAAAAAGAAAAAAAAAAGAGACACAATGTCCGTTTGCGAATGCGAGATATTACAATCTGGGAAGTATGCAAAAACTTCTTGCGGAATCTAATGTGAGAAACCTGATGCCTTTCGTGGACATACACAAACGCGTGTGCCTATTTTGCTCTTTATATATTAGATGAACATATAATCATACCTAACTTCATAAAGAGGGAGATGTTTTTTCGATGTGATCTCCAATGTTTCAAGCTGTTTATCCTCATCCTTTTGTCATGTTCACCAACTTTTGATTAGTTGTACTCTCTTCGACTGATTTTTGTTTTAATGGTGACACAAAAGGCAGCTGAAGAAGGCCAGGATGAATACAACAGTTTGAAATGTGTAAAATAATTGTTTTAGAAATTTTTTTTAGATAAGGATTGATAAATCAAATTACTTGGTATTTTCATAATGTGGGGCAATGGATAAATGTTTGATTAGCAATCAATTCTAATTGACAGTCTTTTGGTGGTTGAAGGTTCAATCTTTCCTATAGGCGATAATAAAAAAGAATAACATAATTAAATAACATTTCTACCCTTCATGGCTGACTGAATGAAAACAATATACCCCTGTAGATTAAATAAATTCTGTTTAGATTCCTGTGTTTAACATAAAGATTCTCAAATTTGAAAAGATGGATGTAAATTTTCTAAATTTTTTAGATGAGGATCGATAATGTGTATTATTTGGACTGCTGTTCTCATCTTGGGTGTTTTTCGCACAATGTTTTGGCTGATGGAACCTCCGACCTTCTTTGGATGCATCTTATTGAACTAGAGAATCTGCACGGAATTTTGAATGGAACCCTTTATTTAATCTACGGGTTTAGTATGCTTTGTTTTGTTCCATCAGCCATGGCTGGGTAGAAGTCTTAAACAATTCATAATTGTTTTCTTCATATTATCTACATTAAGAAGAGTGTCACTTACAAATGAATTTTTACCTTGTACTTCCAAAGGTTCAATCCTCACTGTGGGCGATACGAAGAATACAATTGTGAATTACTTAAGACATCTACCCAGTCATGACTGGCAGAACGAGAGCATGCTACCCTCGTAGATTAAGTAAAGTGTTTCATTCAAAATTCTGTGCAGATTCCTGAGTTCGACAGAAAGATCTGTAAGTTGGACAAGACAACTTGAAGAAGTTCGGAGGTTACATCGGCCGAAACGTTGTGTGAATAACACTCGATGAATAATCCAAATATGATCTAAATAAGGTCGGGGTTGCATCGGCCGAGACGAAAATATCCAACATGCGAATAATAGCGAATATAAATAGTTGTTCATTTGAAAACTAAAAAAAAACAAAACAAACTCCACAAAATCTGTTGAATGAATAAAGATGATTGAGCACCTCCCCCCCACCCCACCCCCGTGTTAAGGGCTATATATTATAGCTTGACTGACATCATGAAAAACAGTCCATATTTGACAAAAGAGATCTCTTAAGAGTCTCATATCCCTCCCACCTCCCGGACAGCAGATCTTCCCATTCCCACTCAGCCCAACTGTTGGGAGGTTTGGGAGAATTACAGCAGACACAGACATTGTCAGTTGTCGTTTTTGTTATTGACTCAAAGATTTGATGCCTGTCAAAACAGGGAGCTTATTTAGAAACGACCTTTCCCTTGTTTTCTGTTTAGAGTAAAATAATTGAGGAACTTGACATTTTTACTGGGAAAAGAATGTTGAGGAGGGCTTGATTTGAAATTTTATTTTTCTAAATTACTTTTCGTTCTATAACATCTGTTTATGTGGCATCATAAAAAAAATGAACATTTAATTTTTTTTTTTTTTTTTTTAACTAGAAGACACATTATCAAAGAATTGAAATTGATTATTGTGACCTTTTTGTCTCTTTGAGGAATCATCAAGTGATGAGACAATTCCAATATTTTTTCCCAGATTCCGATTCTTTATATGTCTCTAAATAAAAGTTATTTTTCCTGATTACCATAAGAACAAAAGTTAAATGTGCGTATATTTTCTAAAACATAAAAATACACTTGTGTGTGTAGGGGGGGGGGTGATCATCTATAGATTTTAGCTTTACTGGTAGTTTTAAAATCAATATTTATTTTATTATTATTACTAGCAGTGGAAGATTTTGTTTTAAACAAAATTAAATAAAGATAATTAAAAGAATCGTTTTTTGTATCAGAAAATAGGCACACATTTTTCCTATTACGATACCCCCAAAAGTTCTGATTTTCTTCTGATTCCTGATTCCGATTAATCGTCCCAATATTGGAGTCAATCCCCAACAACTAAAATTCTAATATTTACAGACAATAAAAGGGGTGCATGGTTGAAGATTGTCAAATCAACAACCTATCGGATACATTGCTGTCATTCTTTGTATGTATGTATATATATACACACAGAAAATGACAGCAATGTATCCAATATATATATATATATATATATATATATATATATATATATATATATATATATATATATATAATCGCTAATGATTTGAGGAAATGTAGTGATAAGAAACACTCCAAAACAGACAAGAAAAAAGTATTTTCTTTGCATTTATTTTAGCTGATTATTAACTTTTTACCAGTGGAATCTAGTGGATCACCATTTTTTTTTTCCTTTTCGATTAATTTTACTGCAGCTTGCTGTAATTACCAATCATCAGAACGTAAAATGTTACTAGCTTGTATAAGCTATTCTATTTCTCTCTCCGTTTGTTTATAGCTTACTCTTTTCTTTTAATTTTTCTTTTCGTATCAAGGAAAATGCGCTTCACCAACTTCTTTTTTTTTTTTTTTTTTTTTTTTTTTTTTAGAGGTCTGCACAAACGCTCTCCCCCCTCAGAGACCCCAATCCCCGAAATAAAAACAACATTATTTCATATAAAAGTTTATGTCGACATTCTGAGAAAGGAAATGAAGCAATCACTCCTGGTTTTGCGATAAAATAGACCCTTAGAGAAAACCAGTCTTTATGAACTCAAACATTAACCTTAACTCCTAGATGGCAACATATCTCTCTTTCTACTTATATATAAAAGGCACTTTTTGTGTATGTGTGTGTTCGTTCCCTATGGACTCGAAAACGACTAGGCCGATTTTTTTTTAAATTACACACAAATGTACTTTATGTGTTTGGGAGTGTTCTTAGGTTTTGTATCGGAATGCTTCAGATAAGTATTGATAATCAAAAGAAATCCGATTAAAGAAGGAACAGTTCGATATTGACCAAGCAGAAGAGCCCAGTGTATAAAATCAACAGTAGGTTCTTTGATAAGACAGAAGCACGTTCGGAATAAATGTTTCCGTTTAGAACACAATTGAACCGTGATACTTGACTTTTGCATTTTACATTTTCATTTAAGCCATTACATAAAAATAATTTTATAAAGTCAATACGTTCTCTACCGTGCAATGTGTACTACAATGTATTGTCGACGAAGTCACTGTGGGGAGGTACGTGAAGCTTCCTCTCAGTACACTAAAGTAGGCTCTCGACTAGAGCAGGCAATGAATCGATTTGATTGAAAAATGGGTCACCGATTTCGATGAATAAAAGTATTGGAAGTGTGGAAGTTGATCTTAATTCAATCCTGGACAGCGTCGGGTCTCCCTGCTAATATATCTGATTAAATTGTGTGGCGACTATTTGATTAAATTAATCATATTAAATGCATTCTTATATTTTTTTTTTACAAAACTTTGATCACCCTGACTGCAGTAACTCGTTTTTTGTTTCTCTCACACAAAAGTTTTTGTCAGTGAAACAGAACAACAAATTAGACAGAAACTTCATTAAATCAATGCGATTGCTCCTATTTGCTAGTCTCTCCAACGAGGGCAGAGTTACACACGAGATCATTTTTTTTTAATGTGGAGAAAATCCAGCTTAAAAAAGAAGCACCCTAGATTGAACCGAACCAGCACTCATCCTAGTTGGGATAAACTGGCTTCCTCTGAAGGGGTGAATTTCATGGGAATATCAAATTCACAAGCAGTCCCCAGTCGCTTGTATATTCTCGTCAGGAGAGATGACGATGTTAGGTTTTTGCAGTTCTTTGCAGGGAGTTGTCGACGTTTTTTTTTTTTTTTACATACAGTGCCTACTATTCCTAAATGGTCACCCTCGACTGGTACTGGCCAAGCTCAACGTTGCTGAACTTCGGTGATGCAACGAGAACCAGCGTATGCCGTAGATTTCTAGATTGAGACAAAAAAATAAAATAAAATAAAATAAAAATAAAAAATTGATATTACTCCGGTATAGGAAGATCCCTTTCTTTACCGACCGAATCCAGAAAAGATGAAATGCACTGCAACACCAGAACAGATACCATACCTTGCTCAGAGCCAAAAGGCCAAGGAAAACCTTTAGAATGGCGAGTGGTGTTAAAATATCATTTTGATTTGAAATGAAAGAAAAAGTATTAATTCAAATTTATTAAAGAATCTAAATTGTTTCATTACACCCACTCACCATGACTTCGTTTCCTCTTATCTTCCCCGTATCGAGTAAACCCAATTAGGCCGTGTTTTTACATCCGTTACAAAACAACTAAACCTCTCCAAACCAATTCAATCTTTCCTTGTCATCTCGTTTTCCCCCCACATTTCAGTTCCTATTTAGAATTCGACTTTTTTTTTTTTAAAAGAAGAAAAAGAAAGAAAGAAAAAAAACAACAACACCAAAACTACAGAATATCTTTACAACATACGTACTCGTCACGGAACGAAGATGTCATATTCCAAAAATCATGATTTTTGTTTTTAGTATAGAAAATCATTGTTTTACGATTTTTCACAGAAAATTGTATTACTACAAGACTGATTTTAATCTAGATAGTTCGAATTGAGTTGTCTTCCTCTTATTTATAAACAGTGGCGGATCAAGAAATAGCGCATTAATAAAATTTGATTTTCTTATTTAATCAATTGACGTGGTATTTGGAATATGATATCTGCGTTCCGTGACGGATACGTACATTATAAATATTTGTCGATTATGTTATTGAATTTTTTTTTAATTAAGTCGAATACTAAATAAGAACCCACATTTCTTTGTCAGTGACTTTTTTTTTGAGAGAAAAAAAAACAAAAACAAAAAACCGCGCCAAAATTTATTTTATTTTTTTCTAAACAATATCTCGTACCTCGACGGATGCGCGCGCACGAGAGAGAGAGAGAGAGAGAGAGAGAGAGAGAGAGAGAGAGAGAGAGAGAGAGAGAGAGAGAGAGAGAGAATCTTTTCTATTGACGTAAAAAGACAACAACAAAGCAGGTGTCTCTTCATTTTCTAGCACATAAGACACTGATTGTCACAGTGAAAAAGAAAGAACATTTGATTTACCGACGCTTTGTTTTTATCCTCTCCCGACACACTTACCTATACAGATCAAGTTTAAGTTAGACAAAAAAAAATCTATTACCAGCATCAGACCCATTATCCTACCCCTCCCTTCAGACATACTCATACTGCAGACATCTGCCTGGATTCAGGTTACACCCTACGTTGCTCTGCCCCCTTATTTTTATTTATAGGATTGACAACAAAACTTATAACTAATAATCGCTGTCTAATCAACTCATTGTTTAAACTTAGTAATGTACAAATAAAAACAAAACATTGTATGTACTATGTGTCTGTATCACCAACAATACTAATACGCCTGTCTATAGTTATCTGCCTTCTCATGAGGGCAGAGTTAGGTAGAAGGGCAAATGTTAAAAGTCGCGGCTAGAACATAATGTGAGAAAAATTCTGTTTTTGGCATAAAAAATGGTTTTATATTTTCGTTTTTCTTATATATTATTTAATGAGGAATCATTTCGATTTAAAATCCATTTAGTAATACGCATGAAAACTTGAGGAAAAAAGCACGCCTCAAATGTACTGAATGAGTGAAATTAAAACATCTTTTTTAATTAAACATTAAGTCATGATCATAAAAACCGTTGGTAATAGACAAAGGCTAATTAAGGAATGCATACAACTTTGGAACATCACGATAGTTAGACAATACAGAACTCCGAAAATGTGACACTGATACATGTTCATTCACACAGTTCCGAGATAGCACATTCAGGGCTGCAGAACACAGTGCGAAAGGAGATTTCCTGTACATCTCTGAGTAAACACCGATGTGATTATGCAGAGAGTTTAATAGCGATCGAATTTGATCTGATGTGTGATTTCGTTTATCCAGATAATGTCGACACATTACAAGCGTGTTTTTCTCGAGTTCTTATACCCCTTCACCCTGTACTGCTCACCCATCAATGAATATCCTCACCTTTGTTATGTTGATTATTACGCATTCACTCACTAAATTGTAGCACGGAGTGCGAACGCACGCGCTAGTTTAAAATTGATTCAACATGGATGACAATAAATTAGTCTCCACCCTTCCCGACCGCCACGCTTTTTAAACAACCGACTCCTAAACCGTTCAATCTTTTTTCAAAGTGTCTCGTCTCACACATATTTGAGGAAAGGCTGAACTGACCCCTCCCCCCGCCATCATCAAAGAAAGCTGGTCTTTACCCTTATTTACAAACTAAAGCGATTGTTTGTCGAGTGGGAAGGAGCACGCAAGTTCCTAATTTTAGTTTCTCAAACTGAATAAGAAAATACATTCAAAGTTATTATTTAGAAGTCAAGCTGGTGTATATTCGATCCAATTATGGCGAATATTAAAATCTGTAGAGCTTTTTTTTTAATTATAAAATTAAATTAGGGTTTCCCCTAATTCAATGATCGGTACACACAATTCTTTGTAAACACAATTTAAATAATTTTTAACTTCCATATAAATTCACTGATTAAAAAATATTATGCAGTCACCTGTTCTCGTAATTTTAACGCGGAAGTAGGTTTAATTACGACCTCCTTTCCCCACAGAAGTGAAGTGCATTTTGGGTGAAAAGTGAAAAGAACATTTCCGGTTCTTCCTGGTCAATTAGTTGGCAGGTGGGGGTATGATTCCTGGTTTCCATCGATTTTTAAAGGGCAACATTAGGACACCGATCCCGCTAGTCTATCATATAAAAAGTAGTTTGTGTGTCTACATAAAAGTAAAAACTACACAAGACACGTATACAAAGGTTATATATATATATTATATATATAAAATCTTGGCGACCCATCAGCGGTAAGGATGGTGGTTATGTTCAGGGTTTTGGTATGTGCAAAAGTGATTGACAAGGTCGTGAACTGCATTTTGATTAATATTAATAAAGTTGGGATTTAGAGCGATTTTCTTTTCATCGATCTTTGATGTGACTAACTAAAATACACTTTCTAAGTGTATAGTTCCTGTTCTGTCCTCGGATGAGGAAATCTTCATTAACCGAAGCAATTTTAATTGTCTCATCCAGAATATCCATTTTTGGGTTGTTAATAAAGTCGGGACGACCAGCCCTAAGTCTATGGTGTCTGTCTCTTCAGTGTGGACTCAGTGATTTAGAGCAGAGAGAGACCAAGTTAAATATATCTTCTCTCAAAGGTCTGGATATCTCGGCGATCGGGCAGAGGTGTCCCTGAGGCTATTGTTACCTTTCATTATATTCAGTACCAGGTAAGCTTAGCCCCCCCCCCCCGTCAACAGAACTTTATTCCACTGTTCTCCATAAACCAATCTCAAAAAGGATTGTATTTCTCAAGCTTTGAGGGACTTTTTCCTTTTCTCCTTCTCTCCCAATCCATAGTTCTCATCATTACAAAAGTGGGAGAGTGCCTTAATCCCCCCCCCCACTCCTGTTAAGTTTTTACCTTTTTTCTATCACTAATAGGATGGTTTTCCAAAAGCCATCTGTATAAGGTAGGATAAGTGAATCGGTCATCATAGTTGACCATCTTTCCAAAGTGATTTCATGGTCAATCCAATAATTAAAATCCACTCAACATTTATCTACTTGACTTGATTTTCTGGTGGTACCTCAAATAAAACATAAGTGCCAATCTTCACAATCTGTAAACATTTTATGATTCCAACTCAAGGTCCTTCAGCTATCTAGCTTGTGTGTGTGGGTGGGAAGGGTCATTTTGATTATCTGTTAAGAAAACAGATTTATTCTTTTTAGCATCATCATCATTGTTACATCCAACAATGTGAAATCCCCTCAACTTGTGTCAAAAGGACCACCCAGATGCTGACTGCTTCTTAACCCAGCAAGCAAGGCCATTTGGTCCGATCCACCATCTGGTTACATACTAGCATTTTTTTTTCTATAATTCTAGCAGATCTTTTACTCCATTTTTTTTTGTTGTCATTTTTAGATTTTTTAAATTATTATTTTTTTTACTAATTTTGACATGACATGTCAGTTTCTAATCATGTATTCTGTAAGAATTGTATTCTCACATAGTTTAGAACTCTGTCAGAGCGAAAAATAGACACAACATCGAAAAGCGCATTTACTTGGTTGATTAAGGCAGGTCGTCTAATCTGCTCGAGTGCGAAATTATGTTGCGTCGTTTTGCTGCTCAGCCGAGCCTAGTAGTTGAGACTTCATAAGAAGTGGTAAGGAAAAAAATTTTCTGAGTAGAGTATCATTATTCTTTGGCTTTAAGTCTATTTAAACAATGTTCCAATAGAAAAAGGCAGATAATTCCGTCGAAAAGTTAAAACCAAAATCAACTGTCTTTTCTGATTAGAAAAACGATATTACGTGGTGAGTTTAATCGTCTCAAAAGGTACCATGTGAATATTGGGCGCCAAAGCCTTAAATTAATAAAAATATTAAAAATGAGTCCGTCATGCATGAAAGATTTCCTCGGACTAAAGTTTTCAGTTTAAACATGCTCGCGCTTGCGGGTTAAAAATTCAAATCAAACAATGAGAAAGGCTGTAATTAAAACATTGTATTAATCAACCAATGAAGTGACACGATTCAAGTCATGTAATTTCTCACAATTCTTACTTAAAATCCATTTTTTTAAATATTGAATTATAATGCACAACACACTATATGTGCCCGGACAATCATCAAATAACCAGGCTTGTTCTCTCACTGTAAAAAAAAGACATTTTTAATGAATAGGATGATCATTGATGAGAATATTATGTAATTAGTTAATTGTTTGAATGTAAATACATTTTATTGTGATATAAACATGTCTATTTTTGCTTTTTCTTTTTTCGATGCTTGATTGATTTGTTTGGGACATGTAACATGTATTCTTTCTTTGCGTCAATTCGTAGTTGAATAATGCTCCTAATTGTGACTGCCCCCTTCCTTCCTTTCTGGTTACCCAACAATAAAAGGCCGATGATTCATTGGTCGAATGAAAGAGCCCTTTGATCAAAAAATGGTTGCCACACACTCAGAAATGCGGGTAGTTCAGAATTTCAAGCTACCTCATTTCAATAAACATGACCCCCCCCTTACAAAGAAAAAAAAATACTTGTTACGTAGTCCATAGGTGGTGGGAGAAAAAAAAAAGGGGGGGGTCAGAATTGTTAAGTTACAGTTACTTTTAATTGTCCGTAAGGAAAAAAAAATATGTAGGAAAAATTAAGATTTTCTCCAAGATTTTAAATTAAGAAGAAAAAAAGAAAAATGGCGACTCCTTCGAAAAAAGTGCTTAATTAAAAAATAAATAAAATATATATATAAAAAAATACAGAAAAATACTCGTCACAGAACCAAAATGTCATATTCCAAAAACAACGTAGATTGATCGAGTAATTTTTTAGTGCTTGTGCAATTTTGCCACCGCACTATTTTTAAATAGTTTTTTTCATGTTAAATTCAAGCTTCACGATATCATTTTTTTTTTTATTAAATTGTTAGCTGGAAGCACAGAATAGTTACAAAACACCATCCCCTCCCCATGTTAAGAATGGCTTTCAAAATATTATTTCAGCACGGTGGCAAAAGTGCACAAGTACCATTTTTTTTTTTTTTAAACTAAGAAAATCAAACTTTCTGAGGAAGTAAGACAGGGACCGGGAACCGCCATATTTTGTAGAATGTGTTAAAATTCAAGGGTGATAACTCAATTCGACTACCGAGATCCTGTTTGTATTCAAAATAATTAGAACTTGATGTGTAGTAAATTATTTGACAGACAAAAAATATAAAAAACTATTTTTATATAAAACACATTATTAGACCCAAAGGCTGAAATAAAACCAGAAAAAAAAAAAATAATTTTTATTATTTTTTTCATCAATTTTATTAGACTAAATGTACGATATTCGAGGCCGCCATATTGCATTTAAAATTTGGCCTAAGGTTTGACAGATTTGGCCTTTTTCATTACATTAAAAAAAGAAATAGCGGACAAAAACAGTTTCATGAAAGAGCGTAAAAAAGACCAATCTATCAAAACTTGGAAGGGCCAAATTTTAAAAGCAATGTGGCGGTCTCGAAGTCGTACATTTAGTATCATAAAAAATATTTCCTGGTTTTATTTCAATCTGTGGGTCTAATAATGTGTTTTATATAAGAATAGATAGTTTTTATAACTTTTTGTCTGTCAAATAATTTACGCCGCTAAACTATACACTTACCTAAAACTTTTTAATCGCTAAAAATCGTAAAATTTTATTTTAATATATACCTGATCAATTTATGTGATTTTTTTTGACATATGACACCTTTAAAAGTATTTATAAAGGTATTTTTTAACGGCAACTCAGCGTTCACCGTTAAATTGACGTTTTCAGGTATGCTGGAAACGAATATCACATTTAAATTTTGGGCAGACAAGTAGTTTTCTGGACATTGAGACCTTTATTATCCAATGTAATTCATGTTTTCCTCAACTGAACAAGTACTAATGCACATACGCGTTATAAAACACCTCCTTTTCCCCCATGTTAAGAATGGCGACCGCCACTGACATTCAATAATACATTGGAAACAAATGTCTTAATAACCAAACCAGAAAACTATCTGAGTGCCTTAAATTTGAATGTGGTAATTTCTTTTCAGCAGACCTGAAAACCATTAGCAGTCGTCAATTTAAAGGTGAATGTTGAATTACAGATAAAGTCAAAATTTACCTAATCCAATAACTCAATTTATGCCTTTGCCCAGGATATAAGCGAACTTGAACCTTGCACGCTGAACTCGCAACTGGCGCCTGTAACCATGACACCATATATATTTGACTAACACCGATAAACATGTTTACTAATTGTACCCTTTTTCAGAACACGTGAAAAATATAAAATAAATAAAAATAAATAAATAAATGAAATAATCCTTTTCATGTAGAATACACATTCAGCGGCTGTCGTTTGGTCGCACCTGTCACGGCGCAGCTGTGTGCAAACTAAAACTTAATAAAATTTGAAATAATCAGTCATTGTTATTTTAGTTGTATATATATATATATATATATATATATATATATATATATATATATATATATATATATATATATATATATATATATATATATATATATATATATATTATGCAAAAGCACAATTTCATTGCTATGCTTAGTCCCATGTCTATTTTTTTTTTTTCCATTTATCACTTTCATCACAGAAATTACCTATGTTGTGATTTTTTTTAAATGCAATTTTAAGAAAAGAAAAAAAATTATCGACAGTTCGACTTGTCTCGCTTGATCCAAAGTTTAGGGCATTATTTTCGATTGAACATGCCTTCTTAACGTAAATCGTTAAGACATAGTTAAAAAAAAGAGTTCGACTTTCGCTACTATAAAAATAAAGAAAATCTTGAACTCATAGAATGTTACGTTATTAAAGTCTGCGAAAATCGGATATGAAAATTGCGGACATCTTTTTTACAATCGGCAGAAAAAAAAAAGTTGAAAAAACTAAATATATAAAAAAATAAAATGTTACCAAAGTTGAAAATTAAACAGAATACTAATAGAACATTACATTTTTGCACTATTGGTGGCATTTATTGGGTGTGTTTACTACCGGTATTTTGTTTAATTTTCGATTTTTCAGCGATTATCGACCGTCCAAATCGCTGTAACGAAACCGCCGTTTTTTATAACTCTACAAATTTGACACTACTTCTGTTTCAAAGTAAATAAACGCTTCAAATGAAGTTTAAACAACAAGGTAGGTAGAAGAGTAACTTATATTACCTTTGATAAAATTTGTTGTGTATTTACTTTTTTTTTCTCGTCTTTTTCAAACAGCCAAAATTATTTCTATAACTAACCTCACAAATCTTGAAAATTTCGTCAAAGTTCGAAATGTAAACAAGATATTTTCTACACTTTGATCATCAACTTGGCGAGTGCACAAAATTCAAGGCAAAAGTGCCGATTTATCTTTCGGTGAACAATTTTTTACGGATATCAAGTCAATTTAGTCAATAATAATAAACTAAATTTAACAACGATCTTTATCA
Organism: Euprymna scolopes; assembly: GCF_053919585.1. Classification (NCBI taxonomy): domain Eukaryota; kingdom Metazoa; phylum Mollusca; class Cephalopoda; order Sepiida; family Sepiolidae; genus Euprymna; species Euprymna scolopes. The sequence goes on along the minus strand of NC_136489.1, from coordinate 101,446,311 downwards.
AATATTTAAAAAATGCGTGTTCTTTGATAGAATAGTGGCGCTGTCGAAATATATTGTTTTACTTTTGTTTAGGAGCACACATCAACCATGCTACTTTATTTCTGTTTTAAACTTCAATTGGACATTACAAACAAAAAAGGTGATGAAATAAACAACAAATAAATGTTACCAAAGGCAAGAGGTCAATTTTTATAACGTGCCCCACCCCAGCGTATTATAAACACCTCAACCTCCCCATGTTAAGAACGGCTTTCGAGGTTGGGGGTGTTTATTCCAAAAGCCGTTATTAATATGGGGAAGTTGGTGTGCTTATAATACGCTGGGGCAGGGGCACGTCGTAACAATTGACCGGGCAAGATAAATTACTCTTACCCGGATAAGTTTTTGTGTCTCCACTTATTTTAATGCGTTTATTTACTTTGAAACAAAAGTCGTTTCAAATCTTGAGTTCGAACAAAAAATTGTGGCTTCATTACAGCCATTTGGAGCTTCAATAATAACTCAAAATTAAAAAATTAAACAAAATACTGGTAGAAACCCTTTCAATAAATGTGACAGTTGTGCGTTGTGCGAAAATGTAATGTTCTAGGAGTATTTTATTTAAGTTTTGAGTGATCATCGAGGGTCGATATGGTTACAAGAAGATCGTCATGTTCCAAAAATAAATAAACACATTAAAATAAAATGAATACACAAATTATCCCGGCAGGTAGAAGAGTATCTTGCCTTTAGTAACATTTATTTGTTGTATGGAAACCCACCCAATAAATGTTAGTGACATTTATTGGTTGGGTTTCTACCACCATTTTGTTTTATTTCTTATTTTGAAGTGATTATAAAGTCTTCAAAGACATCGCGGCCATCTATTCTAGTTCTCCGGCATTACACGTTTTTCGAACCGAATAAGCATTTTACATTAAATAAATACATTAAAACTTATCCAGTTAGGTAGAAAAGTTGGTGCTAGAGAGTGACTGCCGCGGCCCGGCCCGCGCTATTTTTTAAATCGTATTTCCACGTTTAATTAAAGTTTTATATGTTTTTTTTATTCGATTGTAAGGTATAGAATAGGTACAAAACACCCTCCCCATGTTAAGAATTTTTTTTTTTTTTTTTTAATAATAACGTTATTATTTCAGCACGGATCACTCTCTGCATGATGCACTAGTGCATGAGTACCGAAAAGTTAACTTTGATAACATTTATTTGTTATATATTAGTTTTTTGACAACTTTTCTGAATTTATGTGTATAGTAATACAAGCCCATTAAATTTTATAAACAAGAGATCCTTTGGGGTAGGTGATTTTTTTCCACATTAAATAAACCGTCATCGTGTCACACAGTCTTGCAGAGTTAACTGTCCCCCCCCCCCTTTTTTTACTCCTAAGCCAAAAAACACTAAAAACAGTATTTTTTTTTTCGAACGCGCTACTATTTTAACGAAGAATTAAAATGTGAACGCTCACATTTTATAATATTGCAAAAACAGGGGACATAACTCAGATTAATTATTTTAGAATATTTTGGATTACTTTCAATTTTTGATTATTGTTCGTTATTTAATTAAATTACTTTTTTTATTGAAAAAATTTTTTTATACAAATTTACAAAAATAGAACTGAAAATTATTCAACTTTCAATTAATTTAATTAAAGTTTTTTTTTTGCTGTTTTTTGTTTAACTAAATCCGTACTTTATGCACTGCATTTATTATACCACGCTGAAATAATAACATTATTTAGAAAGTCATTCTAAACATGGTAAGTGAAGAGTGTTTTGTATCTATTCTGTACTTTCATCTAACAATTTAATAATAAAAAAAACTCCCTTGTTTCACCTGTCGCCTTTCTTTGTACAATCACGTTAACTTAAAAAAAAAAGTTAAACATTTTCGTTTACATTAAAAACAAACAAAAAAAAAATGTTTATTTTTAGTTAGGCGACCGTTTTATTTTAAATCGATTTTTTTTTTAGAAACAAATACTTACTGTTGCGGAAGAGGAGGACGAGAAGGAGGATCGTTGGGCAATCGGTGTCCCCGTTGTAAACGTCTGTATCCATGCAATTGAAATAAGAATGAAAAACTGTGTCCAACTTCTACCTCGATCCATTATCTGGCGAGGTTGACGGCCAAGTACTACTAACTACTAGTAACAGTAGTTAGTAGTAATTTACATTAATGTAGAGGAAGTTTTTTTTTCTTTTTTAGAAAAAATAAGAAAATCTCCAAACAATCTCTTCTCCGTGTCGATGAATAATAATTTAATAACTCTCTTGTTATTCCACGGTTTAAAGTCGAGGTGTTTATATATATAAAACTTTGGTGTATAAAAAAAGTTACCCTGTTGAGCGTGTAGGCTTATTTAAGAAACGGGGGAAAGGGAGAACGCGTGTTGCAACTCACCCGCCGAAAGCAAGCGAGTGAATGCGACGGCCTGAACGTTTGTCGTTTCTTAAAAACTTTTTTTTGTTTGCTTCATTTTAGGACAGACGGCGGAGTGCGCGGGGCTAGGGGCGCGTGTATGTGTGAGGAGGGAGGGAGAGAGAGAATGTCTCTGAACTCGGAGTGCGGTAGGTTAGGTTGAGGTCGGGTCGCACTCGTTTCCTGATAGGCTCTCTTCGGGTTTTTACGATCACCCTCCCCCCTCCGCCTCTTTCCTAAAACCAAACGTGATTATAAAAAAAAAAAATAAAAAAAATAAAAATAAATACATTAATAAAAAAAATTGCTACTGACGTAGAGAGGGTCGTATTGATAAAGAGGATATATAGACTCTTATTCGTTCACTTCCTAGATGCGTCCTTGCATTATTATGAGAGGCTTTGTCTATCGGATGTGAAATTGCCATGTCGTTCTAACCTAATCTGTTTTGATAAAATTTTCAGAAAACTCCTATAGTATACATAGGTGCAATGCATCTAAGATGAATGCCCAGAATTCCTTTTATATAAAAAAGAAAGAAAGAAAATAAAGAAAAATCTGTGTCGTACGTACTCATGACGAAAAGAAAACATCGTACATTAAATTGATCAAGTAGTTTCATTTTTGAATAAGAAAATCAAATTTTATGAATAAACTAGACTACCCGTGACCCGTTGCGTTAGTATGTTATATTAGCTATGGAATTAATGTATGAGCGTGACACTTGTGACGTAAAGGAAATAGTTTTTTGTGACATAACAGACATTTCTATGAAAGTATATTAAAACGAATATAGATAGATTTCTATGAGTCATTCGGTTTATAATTGTTTATTAAAAAAAAAAAAACTAACTTACAGCCATTGAATTATAAGTGGTTTGCCATACTTATAGGTAAATGTGCGCCACTGAACAGATACCATAATACTTAAAGTTAAATTCAAATTTTGATATATCTTTTAACTTAAACGCAAAAAAATCCCCCAACAATTATGATGCTGAAAACGTACACAGTAAAACAATACGTTTTATTGTCGCGTTGATTATTTATGTACGCATGCGCAACCGGAAGTCGTAAACCGGATGTTGGGTTACAACACTCGTTACAAGGTCATTTGAGTTTTATAATTATATAGATTACGTCTCTTGACGCCATCTTGAAAACAGTCTGAAGGAACAAGGGAGATAACTCCGAATTGAGATTTAAGAAAGCCATTCTTAACATGTGAAAGGGGGCCAATGGAAAATCTCAAATTCGCTTCAAAATGATTTTCTTTATAAAAATAAAACTTTATCAAATTACGCGATTTTGGATGCACGATATTTTCTTTTCGTCACGGGTACGGACATCATGCATATTTTTCTTTATTTTTGTCTCTTCATAGAAGAAACATTCTGAACAAGCGTCTCTCTCTTTCTTTCTCTCTTCCTACTAGCAGGAAGACCCAAGGTTATCCGGGATTGAATAAGAATCAACGAGTGTTCCATACTTCAATAGTTTTATTGTCGTCGAAATCGATGAAATCGCCCATTTTTTTAATCAAATCGATTGATTGCCTTCTCTAGTTGAGGACCGAACGTGGTGCACCTGGAATGAGCTTTACATGCCTTTCTGCAGAGACTTAGTTCACAATACATTGTAGTCTGCATTCTATTGTAGAGAATCTACTGTTGATTAAAAAAAAAAATTCTATATATAAGCTTGAATTAGAGTTTAAAATGTACAAATCAAGTATCATGGTTCAGTTTTGTTTTTAAACAGAAACATTCATTTCGAATTCACCCATCTCTTGTTAAAGAGCCTACTGTTGATTTTATATGCCAGGATCATTTACGCGGTGATCAAACTTCTCAAATGCACTTATGATGTTAGGTTTTTATAAGGGTGTCAACTTTAGTCAAATATTTGTTCCTTCTTTAATTGGATTTTTTCGATTTTCGATACTTATTGGGGATGTTCTACTACAAAACCTATCTAAGAATACTCCCAGACAGATAAGCTCATTTGTATGAAATTAAAAAAAAAAAAAAAAAAATCGGTCCAGCCATCTCGGAGTCCACAGGGAACTAACTCACACAGACACACAAAGTGCCTATATATATATATATATATATATATATATATATATATATATATATATATAAAATATTATAATAATAATAATATGCATATATATTATTATTATTATTATTATTTATTTTTATTGTTTTATTGCATTTTCACACCAAACAAGGCACAGTGCCACTTTGATGTAGGGGGCTACTATCTGGGGCATAATTTGCAGGGGTACTATGTTGGGAGTTGAGCAGCAAGATGTCTATTTACATTACACTTAAACTTCTGCATGTCAATACAGTTAGGGAAGCAGAAACCCGGAAGGGAGTTCCAAAGTGTAGCAGTCCCAGGGAAGAAACTATTGGAGTAGAAGGCTTTCTTACATCTAAGGATTTCTGTGTAGGGGTGGGATTTTGACACTTGTCGGGTTTGCCGGAGGTATTTATGTCGAGGCAGTACAAGGGCTTGTAGTTTGTTGGAGCACCTACCATTAAAGTACTTGTAAAATAGGCAGAGGGATGCAACATTTCGTCAATGGGACAGTTGTTGAAACCCAGCTGATAATGCGGGACCTATTAGGTTGGCGACTCTTTTTTCAGCTCTGTCTAAACGAGAGAGAGAGAGAGAGAGAGAGAGAGAGAGAAAGACTAGTAGCAGATACACCAGCCCAAATGTGACAACAATACTCCATTCATGGGCGAATGGTAGCTTTGTAGAGGTACAGGATAAGCTCAGGCATAAGTAACTTTCTAGCATGGTTGAGAGAGCCCACTTTTTTTGCAGCAACCTTGGCAATGCCCTTAATGTATCTGTTCCAATTCATGTTCCCCGTGAACGTTTAGCTGAGGAGTTTAAGCGAATTATGCTCAGGTAAAGTATCATTAGTCATGGCTATTTATTAATGGTTGTAAAGGTTTTTTGTAGTTATTAAAGGAAAGAAGCTTACTCTTGGCAGCATTTTTGTCCCCATTCCACTACAGACTGGAGGTCTTCACCTAGGTTTTTTTTTTTTTTTTTTCAAGGGAATCACCACTTATCAAGGTCCAGAGGCGACTCGAGGATAAGGGTTAAAGAGTGTAAAGTGGTCAAAAGGACAATATCACAGTAATCGTTAGAAGTGTAAATTTGCTAAATTGGATTACTTAAAAGGAACGGCTCCTCAAGAACTTGTTTACATTGGCATTGAAGATGGCCATATTGTAGTTAGCTGGAAAGCAGGTAAACGGAAGAGAGTTCCACAGACATGCAGTTCTAAGAAAGAAGCTTTGTTCATGGAATCTAGGTTTAGATTTAAGCACAGATAAAGAGTGTGGGAAATTATTGATAGTGTTTTCAGCCAAACGAGTGTTTTTCGTGGTCAGATAAAAGGGGAGCATAGATTGGAGCTCAGACAAGCACTTGCCATGAAAATAACGATAAAATAGAGCCAGACTTGCAAAGTCTCTTCTATAAGAAAGAGGTTGCAGGGAAGAGGAAAGGCCCCCCCCCCACTAGGCTATGAAGTCTATTCTGAATTCTGTTGTTTATTAAGATGTCATGTGAAACTAAAGCTTAGTTGAAACAAAAGAAAAACATTTCTTAATTATTTTATTTCATTATTAACATATTCTTCACTTCGGCATGACAATGACATGAGACGAATGTGTGTATTTTAGTTTCAAGAACGGCCGATAGAGGCCGTGTGTCAGCCAAACAGGGGTTGATAACTCATATTTTTCTAAAAGTTTGTGCAAAGACAATCCCTTGGAAGGGATTTTTGAACAAATAAGGCTGCATTGCCTTTCGTTTTCCCCTCATGTCTGTTATAGAGCATGGTGTCGTCAGCAAATATACCCATCTCAGAGACAGTTTTATCAGAGAGGTCATTTATAAATATCTGGAATAATAAAGGTTCAAGGATAGACCCCTGAGGTATATCTGCATTTATATCATATTGTTTTTATGTACGACCATCGAGGACAACCTGGATTCTTCTCTTATTTAAGACTAGTGGGGGTACCTGGCCTTGCCCGGGTGTTTGGAGATGTAAAAGAAAAAAAAAAGTGTTAGTAGGGAGGGAGGCTTAAACCTGTGACAAACCCAATGAGGGAAAAGAAAATGAAAGAAAACGTGAGATCTTACCGCTATGCTACGAGGCCATAGGAAGTGAAAAGCATTGATTATTTAGTGATATCAATCAAAAAGTTGACTGGCTGGCAGATGCAGAAAAAAACATTGACTGAAGGCAGCTTTCCGCCGTTTCATTTATTTGTTTCACCCACAACGTTGAGGAAACTAAGCTCCCCTGAAAAAGGGGGAACTCTCAAATCAATAGCAATTGTCTGATATGAAGAGTTTTCCCCACATTAATACATAAAGTATTCCCCACACAGGAAGCTAATTGCTTTCAAGACGTCCCGGCACAAAAGGCCGCTGACACCTTTGCATTGGTGAGTTTCGCTTTATTTATACGGAAAGGATCAACAAACGTACGAGAGGATGGAATAGCATGAATTTGATAAAATTCGATCAAAATAAATGTAGACATGATGTCCCTTCGCTAATCGTAGATATTGTGATCTAGGGACTAGTAAAAAATAGTAACCCTCTCGAGAACCTCCCTTTGCTGGACATAAAAAACGCGTGCATCACTTTTGCCTTTTCTATATATAGAAGGATTTAATTATGTTAAGTATTTGTCCAGTAATATCATAGGATCTGATTTTCGTGAGAAAACGATTGTGTCATATTCTGTGATATATATATATATATATATATATATATATATATATACTAGCAAGAAGACCTGATGTGTCCATGATTTAATGATGATCAACAAATGTTTCACAGTCCCATATTTTTATTGTCATCGAAATCTGTTAAATTGTCCGTGTTTCAATCAAATTGATTGTCTGCTCCAGTTGGGGACCCATTGTGGTGAACTGGGAAGAAGTTTCACATACCTCCCGCAATATATTGGAGCCTACATTGCACTGTAGAGAACTTACTGTTGATTTTATAAAATTATTTTTATATACTACAGCTTGAATTACAGTTTAAAATACAAAACATGGTTCATTTCAAACGTGCCTTTGTCATATCAAAGAACCTACTGTTGATTTTATATGCCTGGCCTTTCTGCTGAGGCGGTGATGATGGCTTGAATGTAAGTTTAAAATGAAAAAGTCAAGTATGATGGTGCAATTGTGCTTTAAGCAGAAACATTCATTTCGAACGCGTACTTGTGATTTTAGGTTGTATAAGGTGTTAACTTTGGTCAAAATTGCCTGTTCCTTCTTACATCGGAGATTTTTGATTATCAATACTTATCAAAGACTTGTTGATACAACACCTTTCTAAGAACATTGCCAGATACATAAAGTACATTTGTGTGAAATTTCATGAAAATTTGCCCAGCCGTTGCAGAGTCTATAGAAAACTCTCTCTTTTTCTCACACACACACAGACACACAGACAAAGTTCTTTTTATATAATAGTATATACATATATATTCAAGAACGATAAGATTTCTAATCAATTTTGGGATATCTTAAGACGGGCCCCTAGTGTAAATGCAGTATTGTGATGACTAAGATTATTTTAGTTAAGAATAAGATACATCTTTTAATGTTATTTTTTTTATTTTTACCAAAAATGACAACGAACCTCTTTCCTCACATTTTTGATGATCTTGTGCTTAATTTAAAAATGTTATTTAAAAAAAATATTTTCTGCAAATAAGTAATAAAAACGTTTTCATACTACACTTTAATGTTCCTGTTCTCAATTAGTGAAGAAGAGATAGTTCTAGACTGAGGCAATTTAAATTTTTATTTTAATCCAACTATCCTTTTGGACGGGGGGAGGGGCTGGATTTTCCTCACATTAAAATGTGACGCTGTTTCTTACTCTGCCCTCATAGCTTCCTAAGTAAATAGGGACAAGGCCTTGTCTGCATTTGTGCATGTTGTGTATGTATAACTCGAATTATAGTTTTTTTTTAAATTTAGCTTTCGAATATTTATTGACATCAGCAATAAAATAAGGGAAAACGAAAACTAATTTTGTAAAAAATCTTATTAAAAACATGTAAGCATTACTAGTGACTTATAACGAGAATTGGATGGGTCATTCTTATTCGGTCTGATTCTATTATTAAATGTGATTTTCAAGAAAGATTTCCTCATAATTAATAAAAATGTTATTAATAAAACTATCATCCAGGATCTCGTGTGCTTCTGTATTTCTTGCCTAACCTAACATAGGCAATTCTAAAGTTCTGAATTTTTTAGATGAGGCCTAATTATTTATATTACTTGTATTGATCAGACTATTGTTCTCACCTTGAGTGTTATTTGTACAACGGTTTCGTCGGTTTGGCCTTCGACCATCTTCAGGCATGTTGGTTATTGTTTGTTCTTAAATATCGTCCTGTGCTGTGGCTGAACAAACCAAACCTGCAATGATATACACTCAGATTAAACCCTCTAAATAATCACACTGGAGTTTACTTAGAGATATAGCAGTGATCTCCTTTCGCATTGTGTTCTGCATTCCTGAACGTGTTGCCTCAAAATTGTGCGAATGAACATGTATCACTGTCACAATTTCAGAGTTCTGTATTGTCTATCATGATATTCCTAAATTTTATATATTTCCTAATTAGCTTAGTAGCCTCTGTCTATTGCTACCGGTTTTATGACCATGGCTTAATAAAAAAATAAAAATAAAGTATTTGTAAAATAAGCACAGCGATTAGACAAAGACTGAAGCTTGGTAGATAGTGAGGTATCTACTAGAGTCTCTGTTAAGTCGTGTATCTAAGAGAAGGAAAAAAAAAACTCTGTTGTAAAACCTGAGCTCTACTGTCTGTTCTATCCTGTGGCAGCCATTGCACCGACGGGGATTAACAGTTGTACCAAAAATATGGTTGGTTCTGCACAAAGCCTTCACCACTACAAACAACGCATCTGTGTTGATTTCCGAACAACTTAGTTTTTGTGACTGACCTAGTACTTTGAAATCGACAAGAGTTCACTCACATTAGATATGAGACTCTCTTTTGAAGCCTATTTTTGTCGTAATCCAGAGTTGGATTTACCCACATTAATAAAAACGATCTTGTGTTTAACTTTGCCCTTGTCAGTAGGAAAGTAAATAGTGACAGGGTTATGAATTACTTTCCTCTAAGCGCATCACCGGGCAATGCCGGATAAATACAGCTAGTATGCAATAAAAATTATTTAACAATCGAGACAAAGGAGAGAGAGAGAGAGAGAGAGAGAGAGAGAGAGAGGGAGAGAGAGGGAGGGGTAATGAATTACATTACACTGATATCTTTGAAAAAAAGAAATCAAGTGTTTCAACGACTTTTGGTATCAAAATATACTATTCAGTGGTTTTATTAACTTCATAAGCACACCAATCAGAACCATCGTATGTATTGGAAGAGTCGTTGTTTAACTCGTTAGGTTCCACTGTTCTAATTAATAGGACATCTAATATTTTTGTTTATGTTAACATTTTTGGGAACTATTTTAACATAAATAATTTTGTACTGTAAAAACCGTTCCGTTTTGATAACAATCTTTCTGTTTCTATTTTTTTTACAAATATCAATAATGATCATAATAATAATCGTCCAGCTAACTTGGCGTTGCCCGGACCCATTATGTAAGAAAATTTCATCTATATTCATCAACTTCTCTCTGCAAGTTGTTGGAACCACAGTAAAAAGTCTTGTGAAATTTGGTAAATTCTGTTTGTTTGCTGATGTATGAATTTACACAAATGAGTCTTGCAACAGTGAGACACTAACTTATTGTGAAACGTGCAGTGTAACTCATTGTGTGACCTACTTTGCTCTTTACCATAATGTGTAAATTTTTTCTTGAATGTATAGTTTCTTGATTTCTAAAATATATCACACGTATTCAGTGCCCCAATTATTGGAGAATCCATATTTCGCTTTCTAAATAAAATTACATTTTCCTTTCAATTTGTGCATTCTAGCCCAGTTTCAGTCATTACATAAAGTTTCAACTCCATAATAATAAAAAGAAAATAGAGGGCAGATTTAGACAAAATGGTCTCTTTTTAAATGGGGAGAACATCTTACATGCTCAAAACGGGACACACTGACTTGGGATAAAAAAAATGAAGAGTCTTTCAGTCTAGAAGATTTTCTTTTCTTTCACCGATCGAGAACAGAAAATATGAAGTTTAGTATCAGAACAGGTACTACACTTTGCTCCTAGTCAAAAGGCCAAGTTTTGTTGGCAATCTGCTTGTTAGCTAAAAGGTTCCCGGTCAAATGCGTAAACTTACACTCTTCTGTACCTCCCCTTTCGAGTTCTTGTCTGTCTGGGACCAAAGCTCATCTTTTGTTTTTCCTCAGGTTTATATAATAATTGTTTTACCATATTTTATTAGATCTTTCGTTTCGTATTTCTGAAATGATCTTAATTTCTAGTTGACCTCATTTCCCAATTATTTTTGGGGGCCGTTTTTTTCCACAGATTTTAATTGTTTTAATTTTGTCTTTTTGACGTTGAGTGACGAAGTAATATTGTGATTTCCAATATTGTGTTTGATGTAATCCTTTCAAATTTTTATCACATCAATACAATAGCAGCTTTCAATTGATTTTCAGATTGTTAAATATGCACCCACCTATTAAAGAAAATATAGTTTTCAATAACATTTTTGCTGAATTCTGATATATTGTGTGAATTTCATATTTTTGTATATACAAAAATAATATTTATTACAATAAAAGAATAAGATAATACATACATTATAGAAATTGTAACTCATTTATATTAATATATTAAAATACCAATATGACTCCATTAGCAACGGACAAACCACACGGCCAATATTAACCATAAGAAATACATTTGAAAGTAACATTTATATAAAGTGTAAATGTCTAGCTGGCGATATAATATATATATATATATATATATATATATATAATGCAAAATATGCCAACACATCACCACACATAAAGATACCAACATTCAACCCAAAGAGCAAGTACGTTGGAGAAACAAGCCTGGAGTTCTGCCTACATCTTGATAATCATATAGAGACAAATCTGTACAATATCTAGTAATCATCCTCATAGCTGCCAATTTTAAGACAGTAACAAAATTATGAAACCAAACTCATTCTGAATCAACACCCACATCTTAGAATTGAACAAAGATTTGAACCTGATATTTTCCTACAGAAGAGGATGAGCGTGTCCGGTGGGGTAGTAACTTATCTTTCTTCATTAGCAAATTTTTCCAATGTTTTCATTTTTTTTTTTTTTTTAAAGTTTTCACTTTGATACATAATATGTATTATATTTTATCATTCTCTATATACCCTCTGCGTGTATACGAACTCTTTCCTCACGCACATATGTTTGTCTCTCAGTCTCTCTCTATTTACCTATATATATATATATATATATATATATATATATATATATATATGTATATATATATATATACTAGCTGTACATACCCGTGTTGCTAGGGGAAAAATATTGCCGGATGAAGGGTTTAGTCACATACTATTTAAGATACACTAAATATTCTAAGTTATGATTTTCCTAAAGGTTGACCATATTTTGGAGTTTTGGATGCATAAAACATAGTCATCTTCATATATGAAGTTCAAACAGGGAACTAAAATATAAGTTAAATGAAAACCTCTTTTCCATTTTTAAACGCAGCCGATGTTGGTTATAATCATAATTAAAAATAAATTAAATGTAAATTAAATTAAGAACAATAAATAAATCTACTTTATATAATAACATTAAATTTTATTAAAACAGATTTTCTTTAATGTAATATGCAAATGAGATAACCTCTTGAATGTTGATTCCTTTTGAAAAAAATAGTATATATAGAAATCATGCAGAAATTATATAAGACCATTTTATCTATTAAAATCTATTTGTGCAACAATGTACCATTTATATACATAATAACCAAATTGTGAACAAACAGGAATATGACTTTATTATAATATATATATATATATATATATATATATATGTAATTGCTGGACCGGTTTCGTTCGAACAAACGGATGTCCTTAGAAAAGTGAATATCTTACATTTATTGAATAAAAAACTTCAAGATATGGGAAGCAAACGCAAAGCGTGATTACAAATAATATGTATAATCATCGACCTATTTCATATATATGATATATATTATATTAAATAATCAATGCGACAAAACGTATTGTTTTACTGTGTCTGTTTTCAGCGTCCCAATTTTTTTTTTGCGTTTAAATTATCCAAATAAACAATTGTTAATACTTTTTGCTTTTTTTTTTTTACATCGTTCATTTCTGTATTACGTTTAAGTAATTTTAATGCAATTTTCTTACAAATAAATCTACTTTAAGCCGTTGACAACCATAAGAGCGATTTACTCACTGCCTTCATTTTTTTTTTTAAATTTATTCTCCATTTTTTAAAACACCTTTCTTAAAAACATTCATACATTTTCTTCTACACTACCAACAGAAATAAATAACCTCGAAAATAGTTTTTTTTAAAATTGCGTTACAAATAAATAATCAACACGACAATAAAACACTGTTTTACTTTGTACATTTTCAGCGTCCCAATTGTTTTTTTTTTTTTAACGTTTAAATTAAAAGATATATCAAAATTTAAATTTAACTTTAAGTATTATGGTATCTGTTCAATGCAGATTTACCTATAAGTATGGCAAACCACTTATAATTCAATGGCTAAGTTTTATTTTTCAAAAATAAGCAATTATAAACAGAACGACTCATAGAAATCTATCTATATTCTTTTTTCATTTTAATATATTTTCATAGAAATGTTTCTGTTATGTCACAAAAAATTATTTTCTTTACGTCACAAGTGTCATGCTCACACATTAATTCCATAGCTAATATAACATATTGACCCAACGGGTCATGGGTAGTCTAGTATATATATATATATATATATATATATATATATATATATATATATATATATATACATGTTCCAAAAAACAAACATAGAGCCCCCTCCCCAACCTCATCCTTGACGCAAGCAAAATGATGTTACCCATCTCTCCTTCTTCTGTCCAGAGCCTTTCACCATTTTATGAAATAAGTAAAAGTAATCCTTTTTGTTTGGTCAGAATACTGTTGAGGTCAAAACTTTCGATTCTACTTATCTATCCATTTCTCTCACACTCACATATATATATATATATATATATATATATATATATATCATATATTGGGGGGGGGGCGCCCGGTTTGCCCGGGCATAAAATCCGCTTAAATATGATATTTTAATTTGTCCAGATTTTGTATATATTATTATAGAGTTATGATTACAAAAGTTTAAAAAAAAAAAAAAAAGTGCTTGGGTGCCATTAGCTAGAATCAAGACCAAAAACAGAACTGTAGCATTCAAAGCTGGTGACGTTACCACTGTACCAACATGACATGTATATGAACTGATTAAAAGTTAAAAATAAACTAAGATAAATTTACAAAATGTGTAATGATTTTTTAAGTTTTGACCCATTTTTGAACCCCCCCTTTTTTTTACAAAGGAGTCACCACTTATCAAGGTCCTGAGGCCAGTCGAGGATAAAGGTTAAGTATACAGTGGTCAATGGGACAATGTCGTAGTAATTGTTAGTGGAAATTTGGTAAATTGGATTACTTAAGAGGAACGGCTCATTAAGAACTTGTTTATGTTGGACTTGAAGACGACCATTACATAGTCAGCTAGAAAGCAGGCAAATGGAAGAGCGTTCCACAGGTGTGCAGTTCTAAGAAAGAAACTTTGTTCATGGAATCTACGTTTAGGTTTAGACACAGATATAGAGTAGGGGAAATTATTGATAGTATTTTCAGCTAGACATATTTCTCATGAAAGTTTGGTGAGGGGGGACCATAGATTGGAGCTCAGACGAGCACTTGCCATTAAATAACATACCTCTTAAAAACTATTTCAATCAGCTAAAGACCTATAAAAGAATGGTCCGTAAAACATTCAATCATTTGAGGCCCCAGCACCGCTCTGTGACTTTTAGTTTCGGAGGAGATACAATTTGAAAATATGGAGACAGACCAGACAGACAGCCTTTTATCCATATAATTATAAAACTCAAATGACCTTGTAATGATGTCTGTAACCCACTTTCCGGTTTACAACATGCGGTTGCGCATGTGCGCATAACCTGCGCACTGAAATATTAACGTTATTATTTAACATGGGAAGAGTGGGGTTTAAAATAACTTAAACATAATACAGAAATGAATGATGTAAAAAAAAAAAGCAGACAGTATTAACAATTGTTTATTTGAATAATTTAAACGCAAAAAAGACAAAACAAAAGAACAATTGGGATGCTGAAATATTAACGTTATTATTTCGAAATTGTTATTTAACATGGGAAGAGTGGGGTTTAAAATAACTTAAACGTAATACAGAAATGAACGATGTAAAAAAAAAAAAAAAAAAAAAAGCAGATATATCAAAATTTGAATTTAACTATAATAAGTATTATGGTATCTGTTCAGTGCACATTTACCTATAAGTATGGCCAACCACTTATAATTCAGTATCTGTAATTTTTTTTTTTTTTTTCCAAAATAATCAATTATAATAAACAGAATGACTCATAGAAATCTATCTATATTCTTTTTTCGTTTTAATATGCTTTCATAGAAATGTTTCTGTTATGTCAAAAAAAACAAACTATTTTCTTTACGTCACAAGTGTTAAGCTCATACACGAATTCCATAGCTAATATAACATATTGACCCAACGGGTCACAGGTAGTCGAGTATATTAGATAATTCAAGAAAAAATTAAGAAATGATTTCAGATTTCAAATTGTATAATACTTATATAATAAACTTTATATAAATATTATTTCCTATATAATAAAATGTTTGCAGAAATTCTCCTCTGGACCAAAGTACCAGAGGTTTGCAACAACAGATGCCGCATACAAATTTATTATCTCTAGACTATTAGTCACTATCCTATGTAACTTTAGAACACCATTTTAGACACATTTAGTCATTATAATAATATGTTACATTGCATTTTAAGAGCAGCACCATCACAATCGCAACATCTTTAAAGGAAGGAGTTCCTACTTTTCCCTCTAGATATTTAGACCTTCTACCACCACCAGTCAAGATCGAGAGGAAATCTACACTTTACACAGATATTGTGGTTACACCCATTGTAACTGGATCATAGACATAAGTTTTCCTTTTTCCGATTCATAAATAATAATGGCTCCATTGCCAAAATCCTTCCATTCTGATTGGCTGAACGCTGAAAATTCTCAAATTCTGGAATTCAAATCTGCTAAATAATCAGACACTTGCTCACATTAAAACATGGTGTCATTAACAAAGATGTTTTAAAAGCTAAGACTATAAAGTTCTTACAGTCGTGTTTTTTTGTTTGCGTATGTGCGATTAATATTTGCTTATTTTTTTTTCTTTACATACATCTATTTATGCACATTAACTGGTACTTCTGCAGTTTCAATCCCATTTCTCCACGAGTCTCGCCTGGCAATGCCCGGCAAACGACAAAAGCTGTCGGATTATACCAAGCAAACGAAAGTCATTAACCAAACTTACCATGAAAACAACCTACCCTTATCAATTCATAACTTTTACTGTTTTTATTTATATTTTTATTTATCATTGAAAAGCGTCGGCCTATACCGAGCGAATAGAACTCGTTACAAAAACGACAAAATAAACAACCTACCCTAATAAATTCATAATTTTTTTTACTGTTTTTTATTTATTTATTTTCTTTTCCAATTGTTTTTTTTAGAGGTATTTCTGTACATTAATTCCACCTCCTAAATTTTCTTTACATTGATGACTATTAAAGGATTTTGAATATACTGACTATTAAAGGATTTTGAATATACTGAATACGAAACTCTCAATTAGATTTTGCGGAGACAAGTAATTTTTGAGATATAAAATCCTGTATTATGCACTATAATTCTCTGGCTGCTATGTTTATACACGCTCGTGATAAACAAATCTACTTCTCTTTAGCCGACACTGCCACCTAGCAGAGACAAATTTTCTGTACAAACGATAACCTCGTAATGTGTATACATGCAAAACAAAACAATTACAAATTTTCACTTCCTTGATTATTTACATATTAAGACCGTTTTTTAGTGCAACCAGTGAACTACAGTGCATATATCGATAACTGCTTGCCTCTGCAGAATTGCAATGAAATTTTCTTATTCAGCATAGTCCAAAACCTACAAAAATCGTTATTATAAAGAAATCTGTGGACCTATTGTAAAAATTTATCTTTTTTTTTTTTAAATTTTATTTCTTACATTTATTTACCAAATATTTTTTCCGTTTAGTTTCTTTTTGTGCATGGAAAGCTATTTATGTATTTTTGTACAATGTAACGCAGTGTCGTTTAACATCTAACAAACAAAAATAATCTACTTTTTTTTGTTTTTTTGTTGACTTATTATGTTTATACGGTCAACAATAAAGGATTTTCAAATGACTAAACCCAGCTTAGTATAAACACCCCGAACTCCCCGTGATAAGAACAATTTTTGGAATAAACACCCCCAACCTCCATATGTTAAGAACGGTTTCCTAGGTTGGTGGGTGTTTATTACAAAAGCCGTTCTTAACATGAGAGGTTGGGGGTACTATTTATGCTGGGTTATGTCGGAAAAAAAATATCTTCAAATTTTTGACTTTCTCGAAATTTATCTACTTAGTTTAGCTTTTTTTATTTTTATTTTTTTTAGTTTAGGCCTCTTGATTTCTCAGGGAACATAGGGCCGCAACGGCGCTCCTCCAACGGACCCGGATCTGGCTGGTCCTTTTCAGTTTGGTCCATGTCATTTCAGCAGCCCTGGTCTCAGCCTCAGTGCTTCTTTTCTATGTCTGCCTTGGGCGACCAATTTTATGCTTGCCTTGCGCGTTCCATTCAAGGGCCTGCCTGGTGATGTTGGGTGCAGGCTTCCACAAGGTGTGGCTAATCCAGTAGAGTTCTGATGTTCCAGGTCCCTATCCTGGTCTTGGCCTTGGTCGTCAGAAGGGTTGTCGACCCACTGGCTTCCCAGAGGCTTTAACCCGCTTGCGTTATGGACTCTACTAGAGAGGACCCTTCCTGGACGGAGAAGTCCACAGATGATGTTGCAGTTTCTGTAACTTTTTTTCTTTTACAGAATTGGGTTGTTGGCCCTATTCTAACCCCCAACCTGGAAGACCAATGAGTGCTCTTAGTCTGATCTCTACCCTTCAACCTGTCTGGCTTGGGTGACCCTACCAGGAGACGAATCTCCTGCCAGCATAGCTATCCAGGTCCTAGAGACATGCAAGCTTCCTAACCATGCCAAGATTGCACTTGCTAGGGGGAATTTATCTACTGGTAACCTTAAAATTGTCAAAATATTAAATAATGGCAACTTATTTGGAACAATTCAGTGTGTTACCATACATGCATAAGTAAAAATAAACTGTACTTAACTTCCACACATGATGCTTGCTAAAAAACATATATACAGCCTCTTTGAAATCTTGATAGTCGCTCAATATTATTAAAATTAAGTACTAGAACCTTTAAAATTTTACTACGGTGAGCTCTATCAAAAGGTTTGAGAATTATTGGCATTTTAACACACATTGCTAAATCTTTCCTCGTGCACATGAAACTAGCATAGAATGTAATCAAACATATTCCTTGCTCGGATGGAACTCTCAAAATATAGACATAGCATTGGTTTGAAATTACAAATACGCACAAAATATCGACATGCCTTTACCCCCCCCCCCCCTAAAAAAAAAAAACCCAGCTTTTAAAAATTCTTTTACGTGTTAGCTCGGTGTTTTGTTTAATCTAAACCGTTAACTGTAAATGCTTTCTTTAAAATCAGCCAGCAGGTTGTCGCCCCAAACCAACGCTAATCGTCAGTAACCAACAGTGCAGATATTCACAAACAGTGGCTTTCATTAGTTGTCACTGGAAAACAATGTCTGACAGTGCAAGCCAGATTATTTCATTTGGGCTACGGCCGCCAGTGTCTACTATTTTCCAGGGACGGCAGTGGCCACTAACAACAACCGTATGTTAATTTGTTTTTGAGGGAGGTCCTTTACTGATTCTGTTCTGGATCCACTAGGCAATGCCAGTTAGCAGGTACTGCTAGTTATCAATATTTATAAGAAAATCCCATGAGCTTTTTTACATATATATGATATTGCATTTTGGACTTTCAACTTTGCCCTCTTATCCTTTTTTCATGCCCCCCCCCGTCCTTGAACTACGGTTGGTTGGCACCAAGGGCAGGCCTAAAATGTTAATGTAAAGCAGTCGGTTGTGAAGGGGGGGGGAAGGGGAGTTACCAGCCGAGCTGATGGGACAAGTTTTATTTTCAACATTGACTTATGGTTAGTGTTTGGGTTAATGATGGGCACTATTTTTGCAAAAAAGAAGTGGAACCATTAAAAGTCAATTTCACATGAAAAAAGAAAAAAAAAAAAAAATATAACCAAAAAGCAAATGGGTTTATAGTCATGCATTCATGTTTTCAATTTATTAATTTTGTTTGTGCAAAAAAGTAAAAAGAAAAAAAGTTTACTCAATAGCATAGTTGTTAAGAATAAACGTATAAAAATTTTTGAATTGAATGGCAATGCTTTGTTGTTTCTTTCGTTAACTTTTCATAATTTATATATTTGAATTACATTTTTTCATGAAGTATTTTTTGATTTTTTTTTTTTTTACAAGGGAGTCACCACTTATTAAGGCACGAAGGCCTCTCGAGGATAAAGATTAATGAATATGCGGTAGTCATCGAAACAGCAACATAGTATTTGTTAGTAGTGTGAATTTGGTATAATTTGATTATTTAAGTAGATGGCTCAACAAGAACTGGTTAATAAATGTATGTTTTGAAAAATGTGGTGTAAACAAAAAATAGGAATGGAGAAAGTAAATAAAACAAGAAACCTATTGACATTTGACTGGCCATTTTGATTTAACAGGATGTCTCTTCTCTATTCGAAAATGTTCTGTCTATAAAATGCTATGTCTGAATGTAAGAAATGTAAATGAAATGGCAATAAGAAGAAAAGAATAATTAAAACTCCAAATAATATAAGACTGCTTTGTCTGTTCCAAAGCTATGCTTTGATGAATGTAACACAGTTTGCTTGTTCAAAAATTACTCTTCGAAAGTATTGCATCTATGGCGCCACATCAAAGGCCGTAAATGACCAAGTTCTCGCTGATTCTCTCTCCTCTGATCTTGAGCACGTGGTAGATTGGGGAAAGAGATGACTGATTACTTTTAATTCATCTAAAACCCAGCTTCTATCTTTACATCATCAACGCTCTGATTCCCATCTGGCATCAATTGAAATGAATGGCTCTCGTCTTGGGGAGACTCCATGTTTTGACAAGCTTCTGGGTTTGATCTTTATTCCTGATCTGAAATGGAACACGTACATCAAATACATTGCCAAGGTCACTGGAAAAATGGTAGGATCCTTCTATCGATCCAGTAGATATCTCACTGCTGATGCAAATCTCTATCTATATAAGAGCCAGATACGTCCAAGGATGGAGTACTGTTGCCACATCTGGGCAGGAGCTGCTAGAAAGACCTTATCCTGCCTTGACAGAGTTAAAAATAGACTTTGTAGCCTAGTGGGGAATGCCCTTTTATCTTCCCTGCAACCTCTTTCTCACAGAAGAGACGTTGCGAGCATCTCTCTGCTTTATCGTTATTTTCATGGCAAGTGCTTGTCTGAGCTCCAATTTATGGTCCCCCCTCGCCAAACTTTCACGAGAAACGCTCGTCTAACAGAAAACGCTATCAGTAATTTCCCCCCCCACTTTTTATCTGTACCTAAACTTAAATGTAGATTCCATAAACAAAGCTTCTTTCTTAGAACTGCACACCTGCTTTCCAGCTTACTATACTATGGTCGTCTTCTAATCCAACATACACAAGGTCTTGATGAGCCGTTCCCCATTAAGTAATTCAATTTACCAAATTTCCACTACTAACGATTACTACGATATTGTCCCATTGACTACAGTACACACTTTAACCCTTATCCTAGAGTGGCTTCTGGGCCTTGATAAGTGGTAACTCCTATGTAAAAAAACAAAACAAAAACAATTCTGTTATTCTAGAATGTGTTGCTTAAGCAATAACAAAAGAAAATAAGAGGGGAAAGGGAATGAGGTAATCTTGTCAGTAGTTGGTGTGACTTGAGAATGAAATTTATTACACTAAGCATATGATTCAAAGACATGAATGAAATTTAAATGTAAATGAATATTGAAAAATATGAATAATGTTAGTAACCTCGTGTTGATTTATTATTATTTTTGACAACCGCTCTGCTATCCTTTATTTCATCATTCAGAAATATAAAGGAAAATATTTGGAATTTGGAATGTCCAGAAAGAAGAAATAGTAAGTAAAGGGAGCGCCCGTTATTTAAGTTGAAGATGTAATGTGTATTTAAAAAACAGTAGGAATAGAACAGAATGACTTGTAAGGGCAAAAAAACAAACAAAAGTAAAATAAAAGGAACCTATTTAGAACAGTTCCTGGTGAAATGCGATTCTGGGTGTAGACGTTAGCATAAGAGTAAAAAGACTTGCAACATGCGTAAATGACAGTGTTGGGAAAAGTTGCTGAACAGGAATAAATGTGAGGAATTTTGAAAGTGAACAAAACAAGCGCATAATTTCTGGAAACTTGCATCTGGAATTGGCCTGAGTGGTTGGCAGAACAAAATTACATATGAGAATTTTTGGTTCGACAACTAATATGGTCAATGAGACGGAAAAATATACGTTTATAGGTTATATGTTCGTTTCATTGTGCATTAACATTAATAATGCATAAAAATATGCATATGAATGTGTGTGCCAATAAAGTTTACACAGTAAATACATTATTCAACATTTGCCAATATGATTTAAACTGAAAAGTTAATGAAAATCTTTTTCAACAATCAAATTAAAAAAATATATATATATACATATTCAGAATATCAGAAAGTTTTATCGAATGCCCTTCAAATATGATTGTTCTCGGTTTGGCACATCATTAATAGACCAAGGCAGTTGATGAAGCCTTATGTGGCTGAGCAAATTGTAACACCATATTCTCAAAAAAATAAACCATTTGAAGAAGAAGAAGAAGAAGAAGAAGAAATAAAAATAATAATAAATAATAATAAAAATAATAATAAAATTAAAAAAAACAAAAAAAATGTGTGATTAAAATTTAGGTTGGATTGCCTCAATCTATCTATCTATATATCTATAAAAGTGAACGTATCTGTCTATCTGTGTGTGTGTGTGTCTGTGTAAATTTCTCTACGCAATAACTCTGTCAATTTTCAGTCTACAGACTCGAAATTTGATATACAGGGTAGTGAGATTTGGGAAAATCTTTGTAATCCGTTTTCGGCCAAAAATTTGGCTGTTAAGTGGTCAAATTTCAATGATTTGACCTTTGAAAACTCTATCAAACTCCTCCGCCAATTTGGGGTTTTCACAAAATCAGTATCATGTGAAGCTCGACTCTTAAGACGGTAAAATACTGAAAAATTGGCTAAAATCATTAATTTCTTCACCCTCAACTGGACACTTTTCTACAGGAAGCGGTTGCTTTTTTCGCCGATATTTTTGAAAGTCATTCCTCTTTTCGATTGTCTAGCCTTAATTTAAACCATATGTCACTCCCAGTTTGACGGTGGTCGTAACAGCAAAGATGTCACGTTCTTTTCCTCCTTCATGGTATGGGTTAGAGCCTACCACTTTTTTTTTTTTTTTTTTTGCTCAACATACACCTCCAAATACTTGGGCAACACCGGGCTGAAATGCTAGTCTATATATCTATAAAAGTGAACATGCCTGTGTGTGTGTGTCTGTCTGTGTACATTTCCCTATGCAATTACTCTGTCAATTTTTAGTCTACAGACTCAAAATTTGATATACAGGGTACTGAGATTTGGGAAAATCTATGTGATCGGTTTTCACCCAGAAATTTGGCTGTTAAGGGGTCAAAGTTCAACGATTTGACTCTTGAGAACTCTACCAAACTCCTCCGACAATTTTGAGTCTAAACACTTGAAATTTTATATATAGGTTCCTTGGAGATTGATCTAACTTAATGACTTGATTTGAGCCCAAAACAATAAATGTTAAGGGGTCATAATAGGAGTCAAAGTTAAAAAAATTGATCGTTTTTTTTTTTTTGCTCAGCATACACTTCCAAACACCCGGGCAACGCCGGGCACCCATGCTAGTAATCTATATATCTATAAAAGTGAACATGCCTGTCTGTGTATATTTCCCTACACAATAACTCTGTCAATTTTCAGTCTACAGACTCGAGATTTGATATACAGGGTATTGAGATTTGGGAAAATCTTTGTAATCGGTTTTTGGCCAGAAATTTGGCTGTTAAGAGGTCAAAGTTCAACGATTTGGCCATTGAGAACTCTACCAAACTCCTCCGCCAATTCTGGGTCTAAACACTTGAAATTTTAGATATAGGTTCATTGGACATGGATCTAACTTAATAACTTGATTTGAGTGCAAAACAATAGATGTTAAGGGGTCATAATAGGGGTCAAAGTTAAAAAAAATTTGACCGCTTTGGTCTCTACCAAATTACTCGGACAATTTCTGGTCTAAACATTTGAAATTTTACATAAAGGATATTGTGCAAGCCTGTTCTAGTCTCACACAAAACACGCGTTCACATTTCAAACAATACATAACTTATTTGAAAAAAAAAAAAATGTATATATATATATATATATATATATATATACATACATACATAAAAAAACAAAACGAAATACGTTTCTCTTGTATATATATATATATATATTTTTTCTCCTCAGGAGGGAGAGTCTTGTTCGAACATGTTTTTTTCCTCACACACTCACATACGCACGTATATACACATGCACGCTCGCAAAAGGGAACAGCGAGGATACTAAAAAGAGCTCTCGGTTGGTTTCAATAAAAAGCGGGGCAATATTGGCAGCTGGTTTGGCTGCCCCATACCCAGCATTACAATCTTCCAAGGAAGAAAAATGAAAAAAAAACAAAAAAAAAAACACAAATTGGTGACACTCGAACGTGAGATGAACACGCATTTGCTTCTATACCACAAGTCCCACAACAAACTGGCGACCGACTGACGTGAAATGAACACGCATGGTGGCGCTACTTTTTTAAATGAATTGTTTTGAGTGAGACGCGCGTTTTATTTGATAAACAAAAAATACGAACTTTTCAACAAAGAAAAACAAGTGAACTACTACCGACAAGAATCTCAACGAACAACAATGACGAAACCCTTGTCAAACTTGGCTAAGATTAAATAAACACGGAGCTGTCGATTTCATACCGAATATAAAGAAAAATTTGAGCTCGACAAACATTTTTCACGGTTTCCTGACATTACCCTGCAACAAACGCGAGGAGCAAAATCACACAGGCCTATACACATTCTCTCTCGCACAGCAGAGGCAACAACAAAGTAACAATAACAGGACATCCTTATTAACGCATAGGAAGAAGTTGAATCAACAATACGAGTTGAGATGCACCACACACATGGATAAATTCACAACTGGAAGTTTCGTTGACAGCCGGCAGCTGGACACTCACCGTTCAACACAAACGAATACACAACAAGTGCCCGTACAGGCAATGTACACACACTACCACAGACTCACTTGTGAAGACTCATGTCAACACGAACAAAATTTTCCTTCCAAACGAACAATTCACTTCACTATCCAAGCAACTCGTTGCACATGTCAGCACAAAAAACAAAACAAACAAACATCAGCTTAAAAAAAGAGTAAACGCCTTTTCCACGCATAAGTAAATACTTTTTTTTTACGAATACACTCCGTTTTTGAAACAACCACACCAACAGCAAAAAAAACAGGACGAAAAGTCAATTGCCCAAAATATTACTTATTTAAAAAATATATATATATATATATATATACACTGCATATTTTTTTTTCCTGGGAAGGGGAGTATTGTACAAGCCTGTTCTAGTCTCACACAAAACACGCGTTCACATTTCAAGCCACTTTTCTAGTCATATACATACGTGCACACATACACACACGTACATATATTCACGTTCACACATTCACATTCATACACACACACGCTAACGTACACACATGTATGCACACGGAAATCCACACATGCGCAAAAGACCACCGGAAACAACTACAAAAGCAAGAGACGTGAGCTGTTTCCTCCTTTTCGATTCGGCTCCCGAGCTGAGCGGTCGACGGATCAACCGCTCTCTTTCAGGGCGCGCGCCCGTGCGCCTCATGTCCCCTGCTACTATGTGTGGGGCAAGAGTCTACTGACAGTACATACACCTTACACACTTTCTCTCTCCATGGCCTGGATTGACTTTCTCACTCTCTCTCTCTCACCAATTAACAGCGAGAGACGCACGCCAAACTAAACACGTGCTGTACCTTTTCTTTCATTTGTTTCTTCATGAAATAAATTCTAGTTCATTTAATTCAATAAACGCGTTGTTTGTTTCTTTCACAGCTCAGTTCATTTGACCTATTTTATACGACTGGGGGATATATATAATATATCCACCAATCCTCTACAGTATTCAGAAATAGGGCAAACTTTTTAATCTGTTTGGGTCGAAAATTTGAATTACCAATATATAAATGTATGTATGTATGTTTGCATGTCTGCCTAAAACTTTTGACAGAAGCGACGGATTTTTACAAGATCAGTATCGTTTTGAAGTTCGGCCTTTTAGATGACAAATATCGAAAAAGGTGCTAAAACCATTAATATCTTCACCTTCAACTGGACACTTTTCTACAGGGGGGAGGGTCGGTTTTTCGCCGATATTTTCGAAAGTCATCCTCTCCTTTCGATTGTCTAGCTTTAATTAAAATCTACGTCACTTCCTGTTTGGCAGTGGTCATAACAGCAAAGACGTCACGTTTTTTCCATTCTTTTCCTCCTTCACGGTACGGGTTCGAGCCTGCTTTCCTACTACCACTTTTTTTTTTTTTTTTTTTTTTTAGCTCAACACACACCTCCAAACACCCGGGCAACGCCGAGCTCCCATGCTAGTAGTTTATAAGTTATCAAAAAAAGTTTTTTTTTTTTTTTTTTTTGGTCTGTCAGTTTTGCATATTGATTATAGACATTTTTGGAGGCGTTTACTGATCTCTTACCATTTAATTTTGAAATTACATTTTTCTTTTGGATCTGTTAATTTCAAAATTACATTTTCCTTAGTCTGTCATGCTGTTTAATTTCGAAATTACATATTCCTTAGTCTGTCATGCTGTTTAATCTTGACATTACATTTTTCTGTGTCTGTCACGTTGCTTAATTTTGAAACATCATTTTCTTAATCTGTCACTTGTTCGAAAATCATCATTAGTGTTAAGCACGTAGATTGATGGGGCGTATCTTAAGTATACCAGTTCTTGTTTTATCACATGGCGGGCGTTGAATTATTTCAGCCTTATTCTTCTTTTTGTGTTTGTCATAATAATTAACTGCCGCCACCCGGCGAGCAACTGGTGGCCATGATGCCTTATTGTGACGAGCACGCGCGGCGATCTATTTATTACTTTCTTTCTTTTTTTTTTTAAATGTTTTCTTTGTGTCACTAAAATTACTGAATTAGTTCCTTTCAGAAGAGAATCTTCCTTCTATTCATCTTTTTAAAAAGCAAAAAAAAAAAAAAAATAAATAAATAAAAAAACAAACAAACCGAAAACAAGCAAACAACAACAACAACAACAATAACAACAAAACAGCATTTGTAAAGCAATGCCTCTTCCCCCTATTACTTACCTTACCTAAGTCATCAAAATTTTTTTTTTTTTTTTTTTTTTTTTTTTTTTTTTACGGTGAGGGGCGGGGAAAAATAACGAGTGCATACTGCATCGCAATTCATTGTTTTATCCCCTCTCTCGCTTCCCCTCTCTCTCTCTCTCTCTCTCTCTCTCTCTCTCTCTCTCTATCTATCTATCTATCGTTTGCAACTAAAAAATCGAAGAAAGATGTGGAAGTCGTAAAACTAGAAAAAGATTATTAAAAAGAAGTAAAAAAAAAAAAAAAAAAAAAAAAGAATGCAGTTATGTCGCCTGCTGTCTGTGTGACGGTCGGAGTGGGATTAAATGCCCCCTCCCACTCTTGTCTCTTTAGTAATTATTTCAATAATGGAGGGAGGTGTGGCGGTGGCGCTCTGCCCATAAATCTTTCCACATTTATTGCATAATGCCGCACCGCCGCGTGCCCTTTCTTATGTTTTGATAAATACATCCGAAATAGCCTATGGCTGTCAACAACAACCTGCTTCTTTACGCCAACACCTTCATCCTTTTCAACCTCTTTCCTCTCTCTCTCTTCCCTTAGTCCCTTATCCCGCTTTTTGTCTTTCCCTCCGTCTTTACACCTCCCTCAATAAAACTGTTTTCTTCTATCTCCCCCCCTCCTGTTTTACCCCCACCCACCAATCCATAATACCTCGATAAAGGGTGATATGTTCGCTTTTTAAATTTTTTTTTGTTCTTAAAACATCTGCCGTGTGCCGTCGATATGGATATAATCAAATATATTCCAAATTTCTTTCTTTGTTTAAGTTTCTTCAACTTGTTTTCTCATTTTGCGGTTTCTTTTAAAATTCGACATGCCCCCCCCCCCGGACAAAAAGCTCACTTTAAAAAATAAAAAATATCGGTGCTTGTTTAAAATTACACTCGATTAGCCCCCCCCTCCAGAAAATCCTTTATGATGTACGTACTCATCACGTAATGAAGACGTAGACTAATCACATACATTGATCAAGTAGTTTAATTTTTTGTAATCAGGAAAGCCAAATTTTACAATTTTTAAGGATCAATAATAAAATAATAATCAATAACAGCACAGACCGTAAATCTTAATAGTTGAATTGAATTGTCGGCCTTTGGATTTTTGCACATTCTTAAAAACATGGCATCTCTCGGCTTCCTCCTCACTAGCTTATAACTTTTATTTTCTTATAAAAAAACAACCCCCCCCCCAAAAAAAACTACTAGATCAATTTACGCGATTTTTGGAATATAGCATATTCGTTTCGTGCCGAGTATGTGCATCAGCATATATATTTTTTAAAAGTATAATTCTAACTAAGCACCAAAACATCATGATAATTAATTTTTCTTATAATTATAAATTAACTAGCAGAAAAACCCAACGTTGCCCGGGATTGAATGATCAACGAATGTTTCACACTCCCATATTTTAATTGTCATCGAAATCGGTGAAATCGATCATTTTTCAATCAAATCGATTGTCTGCTCTAATTGAGAGCCCATCGTGGTGTGTCGGGAGGAAGATGCCTCACCACAGTGACTTAGTCCACAATACATTCTAGGTGTTAAGTGTGGTCACAATCGCCTGTTCCTTCTTTCATCGGATTATTTTGATTATCAATACTTATCTAAGACATTCCAATACAAAACCCATCTAAGAACACTGCCAGGCACATAAAGTACCTTTGTGTGAAATTTCATAAAAATCGGCACAGCTGTTTTCAAGTCCATAGGAAACGAACTCGCAGACACACAGACACAGACACAAACATAGTTCCTTTTATATAATAGTAGGGATAGAGGTTATGTAGGTAGATAACAGCCGAGAAATCGAAAATATACAACAAATAATTTTTAACAAATGCATTAAAATTGAAATTTCTACCATGTGTATAGTTTTAAAGTTCTGAAACTATACGTTGTTACACATACGATAAAAGATATGGTAAGGCAATTTATAACGTAGGGGTATGAACGGAAACTTAATGATAAAACCAAATACCGTTTACCTTTGTAACACGTTGCCAAAGAGGGGGGGGTATAAGGGAATTTACGGGAAAGCAAAAACCCAAGTATTTTTCTCTTTATCGCATATGTGACACAGCAAAAAAAAAAATAAATAAAATAAAACAAGTGGATAGAAACACAAGGACGAACACAATAAAAATGCGATGAAATAACGAGATAGCGAAACACTTTCCCAAATGATACAAAAATCTATTTATTTAAGATAAAAAAAAAGGATGAGTTTAATGAAAGAAAAAGAAATGTATTCAAAGTTATGGAATCTGAAGTATATCTACGTGTATTGAAATGAGCGAAAGTCCTTGGTGGGGGGGGGGGTAATCAAAGTCTTTGCACTTACAGGTCTCTTTTGTTTCCCCCTTTTTTTTTTTCGTTTCTTTTGCTGGTGTGTTTCCCAACTTGTCAACGACGCAGTTAATCCAAGATATTTCCTTCGGTGGGGAAAAAGTTCGGATAGCAAATTCACGTGTTCTCTTTTTTTGCTCGCGCGTTGTATATCTGTTTCTATCGTGAGGGATAAGGGGTCACATCGTCCACGTCAGTATATCCACATCCCCTTCGCATGATGGGAAAAAGGTCATCGTCTCTTTCGCGAGAAAGTAAATTAATCGCATTCTCTCGCATGACTGGAGAAGGTCGCGTCGTCCACGTCTCGTATATCTGTATTCTTTTCGCATGAGGGGAAGAAGTCACCCCCCCTCCTCCCACAAGGAGAGAGGCCTCTAAACAGGTCAGCGACCCAAAGCAAAAAGAGCTACTTCCGCTAGTGTCCAGTTAAAAAAAAGGGGAAGTGATCCCACTTCCGGTTCTCCCCCTCTTCTTCTCTGCTTCACAATCCGGTCTAAAAATAGACTTGACGAAATCTCCAGCGGGTAAAGTCTCTGCAAATTTTAAAGTTTTACATTAGTAGACTTTTGCTCAATTCGAAACAACTACTGTATTAGCCTATCTTGTGAGAATCATGTTTTATTTTACCTCGGCGGCAAAATATAAAAACAGAAAATGATATATCTCGTCAGCCTAAAATTAAGTATTTAAATTTTGATTTAAATACGTAATCCAATTTAAAGATCATGTCACAACGTTAACTTAAAGTTAAAAAAACAAACAAAAAATAAACAAGATAACATTTGTAAATTTATTTTTCTGATAATTATTAAAAAGATGTAGTATGGTTAACAGCCGAAAAATCGAAAATATGCAAAAAAAATAGCTTGTTACATTTCTAGTTTTCCTTCCAAAATGGGTCACGACTGTAACGTCAGTTAATTGTATGCTATTTTAAAAGGTTATATTTCAGATCCATTTATATATATATATATATATATATATATATCTACCTTATTAGTACCCCCCCCCATCTCAAAATTCCGTTAATGTTCATCTATAATATAAATCTCAACTGTCTGTTTAAATGTATGTATGTATGTATGGGTCCTGGATATGACCTTAAACTATATCTGATGGTGAGGCCCCAGCTTGCGGGCTTTGGGGAGTGTGGGGCCACCCTTTGATTGCCATTGCTCCTAGGTCCATTCTAACCCAGAGTGGTAGTACCTGTTAGGGTCCTAACTATGGGTTAAATAGAAACCGACTTGAAAAAAAACAAAAAACAAATATATTCTATTAAAAAAATTGTTCTTCAAAATCACTGGATTCGGCATTAAATAACCTGAAAAGGGTTGATATGCCGTAAAATAAAAACAGCCAACCAACCAACATGTTTGTATGTATGTTTTGCAAAAACTTTCGACAGAGGCAACGGATTTTCATGAGATCGGTATCATTTTGAGGCTCGACCCTTCAGATGACAAATATCGAAAAATTGGCCAAAAATATTATTTCCTTCATCCTCAACTGGGAACTTTTCTACAGGGAGGGGTTGCTTTTTTTGGCGATATTTTTTAAAGTCTTTTTTCGATTGTCTAGCCTTAATTTAAACCTATGTCATGTCTGGTTTGGCAATGTGTGCAACAGCTAACGTGCCACGTTTTTTTTTTTTTTTTTTCACTTTCTTTTCCTCTTTTGTGGTACGCATTCGAGCCTGCCTGTCTACTACCACTTTTTTTTTTTTTTTTTGCGCTTGCAATTTTCATTTGTTTGTTTTGCTCAACCAACACCCTTACATACACCTCTACTTTCTTTTCCGCCTTCGCGTCATGGGTTTGAGCCTGCCTGCCTACTATAACCTATTTTTTTTTTTTGCTCAACACACACCTACAAACACCCGGGCAATGCCGAGCACCCTGGCTAGTCTACCCATAGAATTAAAGTAAAAATCAATTGACTCAATTATTTAAGCGTCATGATTGTTGGTTTTCATAATCGAACATGCATATAATGTTTTCTCAAAAATCAAGAAAACAAAATATAAAATAAGAACATCTTTGGACAATTTTAAATATTATATCATTTAAAAATATTCCAAAACAGCTACTCTTCAGACGGTCAAATACACTATTTATACATATATGAATACATTCATTATCTCTATTTTTAGAGAACAGCAGTTGGACCTACCTACACACCATCTTTATATTTTCATTTCGTTTATTTTTTTCGATAGCCATTTGTACTGAAATTGTATACAAATGTGAAGTTAAGGTGGATAATAGTAAAGATGGAAAGGTGGAAAATTAATGTTTTTCTAAGGACAGATACCGAAACCATTGCACCTTTTAAAATTGGACCAGAGAATGAACCAAATTGGGATGAGGATAGTGATAGAAATAAGGATAGAACAAAAATGCTTATTAAAAATAAGAAGAGGAACGCAACTGCATTAGGTGATTGGGTTAGGGAACTATATAAGATAAAAAAATTTGGAATTAAAATGGTCAATAGTAGATAAAGCTAGAAATCAAAAACATGTAATTATGTTTACTTGAAGCATACCACATAAAGAATTTTAAAAAGGAAATTTTAAACAAAAAGTTAGATGTTATACAAAGCTGTCTTCATAGAAATAGGTTTCTGTTATCACGCCTAAAATCTGATTAAAATACATTTGAAAAAGGAAAATTCACAAAATAAGTTGAGGGTAAAATGTAAGTGTGGAAAGAGAATGCTTAAATGTAAGATTTTAAAATGATGCAATAAATGAATAAATTATTAGATTATCAACTTAACGTGTAGAAACTAAAATTATTATAACCTAAATAGGAGAAATAGAAGTAATTTTAATAATAGTTATGGATAATAAAATAGCACCTGAGTGGTTTCAATAACATGAAGATTAGGATGGATTAAAATAAGTTTAATCAAAATATAAAGTTGAAGAAAACTAAATGAGAAGTTTGTACTAAGATTATTATAAAGAAGAGAATGTTAGAATTATAAGTTTAAAATTGAACAAAACTGATTAATAACTACTAAAATCTAAATATTAAAATATTAATGCATGGAATTTCGATAATTTGATAAGAATTGACTAAATAGTTATCTCACTTTGAAGGTGGAGATTTTATGAATGATAAAAAAGAAAGATAATAAATTGAAATAACATACTTGAATAATGATAAGAATTGAAAAAATAAATTTAAAAGTGAAATTATTGGCATAACCAGTATGGGATGAGGATAAACTTTAATTAATAATATTTCAATTAACCTTTTAATCACAGTTTTTTCTTAAGAAATAAAATGTTAAGCAATAATTAATCAGTAGATTGTAGAATGTAAACAAAGTTTGTATGAAACTATTGTAGATTGTGGAAGAAATAATCGAGCATATAAACTAGAATTTGAAGGGGTGGATTAGTATTTGAAAATAAATCAAATAAATAAATTGGGGAAGAAAAATAATTATTAATTTAAATAAAACATATAAAAGATTGATTAATATTAAAATAAGTAATTGGTTGAAATATCATTTAAAAAGTAGAAATACAAAAATGGGGTGATTATTAAATGCGAATGGCTGTCGAAAAATAATAAATAAAAAGAAAATGTAACGATGGTGTGTAGTTAGGTCCAACTGATTGTTCTCTAAACAGTGATTATGAATGCATTCATATATGTATAAATAGTGTATTTTGCTGTCTGAAGAGTAGCTATTTTGGAATATTTTTAAATAATATAATATTTAAAATTGTCCAAACAGTTATGAAACAATTGTAATGCATAAGAAAATACACAATAAAATTTTTATATTTTGTTATCTTGGTTTTTGTGAAAATATATACATATATATAACTTTTAGAATATATATATATATATATATATATATATATATATATATATATATATATATATACACATTATGAAAATAAAATCAATGTTTTCTTTATAGATATAGTGAAATGTAACCCTTAAAAATAGCAGATGATTAATTGATGTCACAATCATGTCTCATTTTGAAAGAGAAACTACAAAATTACCAATAACTATTAACAAACACATTAAAATTGATTTTGTACCAACGCGTATATTTTTAAAGTTTGGAAATAGTAAGTTTTGTTATATTTAAATTTGTTTTGGAGATAATCGCTAATTTCAGGCTCAAAACATAGGTATAAAAAAACAAAACGGTACTCCTGCAGTATTTTACCCACCGATTTCACGATCTTAGCCGAGCGTTGATCGACATCCGTCGGAAAACGCCGGAACATGGCGAGCGGTACGATACTCTATCAGCCAATCAGGGCGCTTCAAACGAACGCGCAGCAGACGAATAATTTTCATTGAAATTACACACATAGCGTTTCATTTCAGTTATTTTATTGTTCAAAGTAAAAATACACAGCCTTTCATTTCAGCTATTTAATTTAGCGATATCAAATCGCGGAAGGCTACCCGGTTGGGAAAGGAGCTTCTTTCCACATCCTCTGAAAACCCTTTGCTCCCTACTTTGCCTCTACAGTCAGTAGAAAATCTTCCAGTCGGAACTAAAGATAAACAGTAATTGTTGTCCCCCCCCTACAAACATTACTGAAAAAAAAAAAAAAAAAACATTGTTGTTACTGTTTAATAACGTTTTGTTAAAAACAAACAAAAAAAAAAACATTGAAGTGTTTATTACTGTTGCTTACCCCCCCCCCCCCCAAAAAAAAAAGCTATCGGAAAACAAAATGAACCAAAAAAAAAAAAAAAAAAAAAAGATATTCAACAAAATAAATTTATTTTACTTTAAAAAAACTTACGGTAAGTGTTTGTGATTTATTTTATCCAAATTTTTTGTATTAATTTTATCCATTTTGTTGTGTGTGTGTAATATCTTTTCCTTGTACTGTTGTTGCTATTCACATACTTTTAGCGTTCTTGCACCGTAGCTCCGAATTCTCGGCTTTCGTCGGCGTTAATGCCGAAAGCGTTCGTCAACGCTCGGCTAAGATCGTGAAATCGGTGGGTAAAATACTGCAGGAGTACCAACAAAACAAAAAAAAAAAAGACTTGCGCTGTCACTAACTTAAAATCTGAGGGGGGTTGTCACTGAAATTAGGGTAGGCCCTAATTTAAAAAAAAACTATCCTGTAAGTTTGAAATTATCAAGCATCTTCACAAAAATGTTGAGCGTGATTTTTGATCGACTCGTGTTTGGCCCTGGCTACCAAGATATAGAAGAAGGCCGCTGTACATGAACGAGTGATGTCATTTCCAAAGCGACATGTAGGTAAAAGCTGCCTACAGTTCGCTGTGTTCAACCATGTGGCCATGCTAGCAGGCATAAAAAATATTTTTCGTTGCCTTAGAGAATGGGTGTGGAGAAGGAATAAATTTTCATTAACAAAAACAAAGTTAAATTCATGTGTTTTGTTTTTAGTACTAAAAGATATAACTTTTTTGTAAAAGTATTTTGTTTTTACAAAATAAAACAATTTCACTAATATTTAAAAAAAATAAGTAATGGATTCATTAGATTCCCTGATCGGTAAATATTCAAAATTTCATTAAAATTGGTTGGTTTCTTAAATTTTAGTGAAATTTTAAGTCAAAATATTTTTACACTTTAGAGATAGGCTATTCATTTTGTTTGTACGTAATAGAGATAAAGTAATTAAATTATGTTTTTAAATAGGATTTGTAAAAAATTATTGGAGGGGAAGCGCTTTTAATTTTGTAATGCAATTAATGTGTGGGCAATTGAGTATTTGTTTATTTTTAGAGAATGGAAGCTTTGTTTTTAATTTAAAATTTAATAAAATAACTGATTTGTTTATGAATTAACAGAAATGAATGATGGTGGAATTTTATTTCCTTATGAAATTAATGGGGAAGAGAGGTACAACTTAGTTGGATGACAATCTAGCATAAAGTGATTGAGACGAGAAAAACAAGGAGCTAAAATTCTAACGAGAAAGAAATTCGGTAAAGGTGCTTTATAGTTAATAACGAAAAAAAAAATAGTGACCAAAAAAACAAAAAAAAACCCCAAATAACTTAAACCAAACACAAGAAAATTTAATTTTCTATTGATTTGCACAGTTTTTCAATTTTTACACTTTTCCCTCTTTTTTTCACAAAGGAATCACAACTTATTGAGGCCTGAAGGTCACTCATAGATAAATGTTAATGAGAGTACGGTAGTCATCGAAACAACAGCGTTGTAATAGTGTGAATTTGGTATAAGTTGATTATTTAAAGAGATGACCCAGCAAAAACTTGTTTATATTAGACTTGAAGATGACCATATTGTAGTCAACTGTAAAGCAGTTTCACAGGCAGCAGTTCTAATAAAGACGCTTTGTTCATGGAATCTACGTTTAGATTTAGACACAGATAGAGAGTGTGGGAAATTGTTGATAGTGGGTTTGACTAGACGAGTATTTTTCGTGAAAGTTTGGCAAGAGGGGACCATAGATTGAAGCTCAGATGAGCACTTGCCATGAAAATAACGATAGAACAGAGACAAGCTAACAACGTCTTTTCTGTAGGAAAGAGGTCGCAGAGAAAAGAGTATCACCTACCAGGTTTCGAAGCTGATTTTGAACTCTGTCAAGGCAGAGTAGATGCGCTGAGCAGCTCCTGCCCAGATGTGGCGACATTACTCCATCCTAGGACATACTTGGCTCCTATACAAGTAGAGGCATCTTTTAAGTGTTTTTTTTTTTTTCAGATTTTATATTGTCTCAGAGGCTTGTAAAAATAGATTCCAGATGTCGCTGTATTTTACTTGATCTGAAATTTCAATGTTGTATGGTTTAACAACTAAAAAAAATCTAAAATTAAACAAAAATGCAACTAATAACTGTCATCGATTGATCAAACATCTATTTTTAGACCGATCTGTATATTTTTAAACTATTGAAATTGTTTTTAAGTTCTTTATTCCAAAATACTTCGTATTATACTGAAAATTTCAACATCATGTGCTTCACACCATCTTTAATCAGTTTATTTACAAGCCTTCTAAGCAACACTACAAAATCTGGAGAAAAAAAAATTGTTAAAAAGTGTTAAAACTGAAAAACTATGCAAGTCAATAGAAAATTAAATTTTCTTGCGTTTATTAAAACTTATTTGTTGTCATTTTTTTTTTCACACTTTTCTTTGTTGTAAACCAATGAACCATTGCCAAAATACTTATTCGATTTATTTAGAAGACATAGAACAGATAAAAGATGTCAATGGAGAAACAAAGATGACATATTTATACAGAGTTGGTAATGTGAGAAATTATAGCAGTAGCAGCAGAGTTATCATTGGTTAATAATTTGTCACGCCACTCGGAAGAGATTGGGCGCGAAATTTGTGTCTGTTTGTTTTTCAGGAGACAGTTTTCGACAAGACAGCAAACGGAGGAGACGTCACCCTTCCCGCCGCACCATATGGCAGCCTTTGCCTCAAGATATTCCCCACGAGGGGATTTTAAAAACCCTAAAAAATGGGTTTAATTAATTTTCGGACTTGTTTGTCCAACTAGGCATGAGTGAACCGTTATGATGAAAAATCTAAGTTAAACGTGTTTCAGCATGCCGATGTTAATGAATCATTTTTAGACGAAAAGTCTAAGTTAAACATTTCTCAACTTGTCGACAGTGACGACTTACGTTGAAACGAGAAGGAGATGGACTTTAACTCTGGATAAACTGTTAACTCTGTAAATCGAACTCTGATACTCCCAAGGGAACTTTTGGATCATAAGATCCTATTATACCCGAGCCAGTTATGTGCAGCTGAAAAAGTGTAGCATTTTTTTTTGCAACCTCGAGGATTACATTAATAAAGACGTCTGTTCAATTTTAAGGTAATTTTGTTGTTTGCTTATATTTTTTCATGCACTGCTAGGCGCCCCCAAAAAAGGGCTACATGGAGAGAATGGAAATATTTCTCACAGTAATGTCAAAGTTTATGAAAATTCATTGAAATTCTAAATAACTGGATTAAAGATTCTAGATATAAGGTTTAGTATCTTATTTTGATTTTAATCTTTGAAAGACATAAAAATTGATGCAAAATTTTTCTGTTAGAGTATTTATTTTATCCGTTCTGGAGCAAGTATTTTAGTTTTTTATATAAAAGAGTTTTCTTTCTGACTAAACCTCAGAAAATACTAAAGATACACTTAAGCTTTACATATTCTGATTTAGTATGACCTCAAGTAAGTTATGGTATAGAATGTAACTGTTCATTTGGTGTCAACAGGGATCAAATTTGTGACTATGAAGGCAGGAAGAAATTTTTTTCATTTAAGAAATCAAGGGAGATAACCTTTAAAGTTATTTCTTCTAAACCAGTTAAAATTTTAAAATTACAGAAATTAAAAAAATAAAAAGAATAAAAAAGACGTATTCAGGCTGAAAGTAAGAATATATGGAGGTTATTATTCATTTCCTGTCGATGCTGGGGTATCTGTTTGTCAATGAGGTTTAAATAACCCTCTTATATAAAATTATCTTGTCAGATTTTAAAAGTCTAACTCAAATAACTTTTACTAACGTTTGTATCCTTGTTTTTTTTTATTTTTATTTTTTAATCAAAATGAATGGCTCTCCTCTTGAAGAAGCTCCTTATGTTTTAAAAAGCTCTAAGGACTGTTTTCACTTCAGATTTAAAATGGAAAACATATATGTAGTTAATTGCTTAGCTAGCTGGAAAAATGATTGTATCATTTGAAAGGATAAAAAGAAAATGTTTACTTATGAAGTTAACTTGAGAAATTGATTTTATCGTTTGAGTGCTATGTAAATATTGAATTTAAGGAACTGATACTGAGGCTCTGTGCAAAATTGAAGAAGCAGCTTCCTATATTGTTTCACTTTTAGAATCTAATGACTGATATGAAAATTTAAAATTTATCATTAGGGTTTTCAAGAAGACTTTCTAGTTTAACATGTTCATACAGCTAGAAAAATGTTTTGCATATGTCTAGCATCAGGTAAAAATATCAGACAAATCTCTTTTGAAAGGGCTTCACATAAATGATAATGCTTGGATTCTTGTTTTCCTCTAGTCAAAATGAATAACTTTCTTTTTTTCAGGAAGTTCTTTACTTTTTGGGATTGGCTGTCACTTCAGATCTAAAATGGATGACGTGTATATCCAATCTGTTGCTAAGATTGCTGAAAAAATGGTTGGATCATTCTACTGCTCCAGAAAGTACTTGACTCCTAATGCAGTCCTCTACCTATATGAGTCAAATACATACTACAATGGAGTACTACTACCACATTTACGCAGAGCACTATTTCCTGCTTTAACAAAATTGAATTTCAAATCTAATAGGGAAGGGGGTCATCTCTTCTTTTCCCTATAACCTCTTTGCCTCAGAAGAAATGTTTCTAGTCTCTTTCTTCTCTTTCATTATTTATATTGGAGCTACTGAACTGAATTTCAACTTTTAGTTTCATTCTTATAAGATATTCGCATAATTGCACTTAAGGGAACAGCGAGGATACTAAAAAGAGCTCTCGGTTGGTTTCAATAAAAAAGCGGGGCAATGTTGGCAGCTGGTTTGGCTGCCCCATACCCAGCATTACAATCTTCAAAGGAAGGAAGAAAAAAAAAAAAAAAAATCCTAAAGTTGCTGGAAAACTGATTGCATCATTCTACCGCTCCAGAAAGTATGTGACTCTCGATGCAGTCCTCTCCCTATATAAGAACCAGATATGTCCTAAGGTGAATATGGCATAATCATGTTTGACACACTGGTTCCTGTTAAATCACTGAAGTTAAGCAACGTTGAATCTGGTCGATACTAAAATGGTAACCACTTGAAAATACCAGGTGCTGTATGTGCTCTCTACTTATCTCGGCATTGTTTCCAGTCAGATTTCTCTTCGACACTGGAATCAAACAGTGCCAATTATGGAGAGATGTGGTTAGGGATTTCAAACCCTTGCTTCACAACTCTCACAGAGGATATCCATTGTCTCTGAAGATTGAATGAAGTCACATCTTGAAAGGTGCCACTCAGAGTACTCTTTATTGTCTTGACAGAATACAGAATTAACTTTGAAATCTAATAAAAAATGATCTCTCTTGTTCCTTACTCTTACTTTTCTTACAGAAGAGACGTATTAGTCTCTCTCTACTCTCGTTATTTCTATGGAAGATGCTTGACAGCTATAATCTCTGGTTCCTCTTTGTAAGACAAAACATGGAATACAACTTTGTTGTCTTTTGTGTGACTAACTATGGTTGGAATTTTTATGAACAGAATTTCTTTGCAAGGGTTTTCGATCTATGGAATACATTATTGAGAGACTGTTTCCTTGCAGACTACAACATGGTCGTCTTCGAATTCAACAAATACTTGTCATAAACTTCACCGTCATAAGTAATCAAACTTAGTTCATTTCATTAATCATTTTTAAGCCTCTCATAATATTATTCATCTTTCAACCAACAATCATTTAATCCCATTAAACTTTATAAGTGGCTTTTAGCCTTGATAAAAAACAACAAGAAAGCACTTCTCCTCCAAAAAAAGAAAGCGATGAACGAGAATAGATATAGGTAAGTGATAAGTTATTCAAAATATATATTTTTTTTTTTATTAAAAGATTGGTCAAAAAGAAAACCTTTTTCAAAATGTTTTTTGAATTTTCCAAAACAGCACTCCCATAGGCTAAGGTTCATATGAACCTCCACTGGTTTTCATTTGTAAAAAAAGTTGAAGGTGCATTTTGTAGTAGGGTTGCTGTGTTTGTATTCATCTGAGTGGCTTTGTTTGAAATGAAGAAAAAATGGTCATTAAGTTTTTGCTTAAAGGGACAAAGTTCTTCTCTACAATTTAAATTAAATTTTCGTCAACACAAAACGTTGTCTAAAAAGAGTTATAAAAAAATGGCATATAAAACAAATTGATTCTTGTCAACGTAATTGAGATCACGACTAACGTCTTGTCAGATTGACATCTCGAATGGGACTTTTATCTGCCTCCTGCCAAGGCCATTGCAAGAGGCAAACAAGGTATTATGATGTCTTGTTAATGCGATGCTCAAAGTCTGGCTGTAAAAGATGTGAAACGGCTTTGCACAGAAAGCAAAAACGGTTGTATATGCTCAATGTATCACTATGCAAATGATAAGCCTGTTTTATCATTAGGGCTATGACAACAGCATAATCTTTTCATTGCTCTTACTCTCGAGTATATATTTGACACAGTTAGACACAACCAACCGAGAACTACATCACCCTACATTAAAAACATATAAGATATCAATGGATACCTGAGAATCAAAACAAGGAAAAGAATATGCTGTTGTCATATCCCTAGTTATCATATTGAACAATGTACCAATAACTCTGCAAGTAGTTTCATGCAAGTGCAAAAGAAAATAGGTGTTCATTATGGTAGTAAGTACTACACATTTGTCATGCATAATAGAACATACTTTGTTTTTTGAAAGATTTGGTTTACTTTCGCAAATTTCAGGTGTTCAGTTAACTTTTTTTATCAAAACAACACGGTGGGCAGAGCATGTCTGTTTACTTTAGCAAAATGTTATCTGTTGCTGTTTTGCTGGTGATACAGTGTAGGGCGGTGTGTATCTCAATATATATTTTTTTAATACCATGTCTTTACCCACCTAGTCCTTTGATCGCCCTTCCATCGTTTCTGACCGGATTTTTGACTTAGCCGTTGATATGATAACAAAATGGATTTATTTCTCTTTTACAGCAATGTATTCATTTCGTTTTAGATCCCCCTCCTCGATTTCTTTCTGGTTCTTTCAAAGCTACTCTTCTGATACTATACTTCATCTGTTCTCGGTCAGTGAAAAAGAAGTCCTTCTAGACTTAGGCAATTTTTGTTTTTGTCCCAATTCAGAGTGTTCCAGTTTGGGAAGTTGGATAAAAAAGCGACCTTGTCTCTAATTTTGCTTTCATGGGGAGGCAAGTGAATGGCGATACTATTTATATGCTTGATGCTAAAAGTCATACACAGTTCACATTTTCTGTTTCTCTTTGTTTTTATTCTTGTGTTTGTGTGTTTTCTGGTTTCACAGTTCAGCCCTTTGATATCCACTCCCTCTATTCTAACTGCATTTTTGATTTAGCTGTCATGGTAATGAGTTTGATGTTTCCTCTTTTAGTATTTCACCTATTTTCTTTCTCTTACTTTCTTGTTTTATTATTCATTGTTTTCTGTTTGATTTAAAGTCTGTGACTTGCTAGGTTTTTTATTTAGACACTAACATTCTATTGAAGTTAAAAGCTTTTTTTTTTTTTTTTTTAAATTGTAAAGAAACAAAACTAATAGAAAACTGTTCCCTCCCATGGGTGGGGGTGTGGCTAATTTTACCTGTCTTGGAATGGGTATTCTTATTATTTATAAATTTAAGAGTCACAAAAAACAAATTTTAGAGTATTTATGCTATTAAAAAAAAAAAAAAATGAAAGAAAAAGAAAATTCTTAGGCAAATGTTGGATAAGTACAGGTAGTAAAAAAATCAATATTCTGAGGTGTGTCTGCGTGTATATATTTCGCTAATAAATATTCCAAAGCAAAAGATGTACTTATTTCACATTCATAATGTTTTATTGTTAATATGGTGTGTCTTACATGTGTTTCATTGAATAGTGGAAATTTACCAAACAACTTATCAGAGACAAAAGCAGTTGACACTTTTTGTTCTGTTGGATTAAAAAGGATAAATCTTGGTAAAAAGAAATGGAAATCTTTAAAAGTCATAATAGTAAAAAGATATTACTTTTTATAGAATATGTTGGAACCCTGTTTTTTCCAAGAAAAATAAATGTGTCTCTGATGAGTTGTTTGGTGAATTCCCACCATTCAACAAACGACGTGTAAGACCCACTATATTAACAACTAGCAGGGGTACTCGGCGTTGCTCGGATGTTTCGAGGTGTGTGCGGTTTTGAGTAAATCAAAACAAAAGAATAAAAAAATCGTTGCCCGGGTGTTTGTTTCCGGGGTGGGGATTGTTTAAAAAAAAAAAAAAGTGATGTTAGGTAAGTGGGAAGGATCAAACCCGGAGTATTGGGGCGAAGTTGGAAAATTAAGTGTGAAAAAAAAAAACATGCGATGTTAATAACTCGGCCACCAAGAAAATCCATTTTAGGTATTTATGAAAAAAAAAAAAGACTACGGTATGTCAGCGCGAATGTGAAAATATAATGTGAATTGTCCGGCATGCTAACCACTATGCCACGGAGCACTGCAACTGAGTTTAGTGATTTTAAGTAACTTAACATGAAAGAAGTGAACGGTTGTATTAAATTAAATTTTGAATAGAAAAAGGTACACATTCTATAATGAAAAAGATTAGAAACTTCCCATAAGAATTTCCTATCAGAGTTTTAAAACATTGACCTGACAGGAATATGGGTGGAGTGTGGACAATACTTATGAGACTGCCATGCTGATAATTCACAGCAAAAAATAACTATAAATAATAATAGAAGGGAGAATTGGCTTTCCTATTTGTATAAAGCTCTTGGATACACAATGTTTGATGTTCTACCCTCTGGTGCTAATATATATAGACTGTGTGGGGAACCTACCCGTGAACATCCTACATAAAACTGTCCGTGACTAAAGCAAGAAGAAGCTAAGTTCAGACCAACCACTGCCAAGGTTTGTCCTTGCGACTTATTTATTGTCATGGCAAAACATAATTTTATTGGGAACTGAAGCCTTTTAAATGGAATTGTTGAATCTGATGGAATAATTGGTATTCTAGGAAGAAATGTCAATTCGCCTGTAGCTACACCAGTCAATATGACTGCTTCTATCACATGAGGTTGCATTCGTGTTACACATAATCTTGTTCCATTGCATAGTCGTGGAGCATCAAGGTTTCTGAGTAACACAATTGGACATCCAGATTTCAGTTTTAATTTGTGTGGTGGCATACCAGGTAATTGCAAGGAATTTTAAAATTCTGTAGGGTACTGTACAGCATGGTCATTATCTACAGTAGAATCTAGAGAAGTGTAAATTTTGGAGCTAAAATTGCTCTTTCTGTTAGCCATTGAGGATTAGTATAATTTGCAGCTATATTTGGGTAAACTTTGTTACAAAGTTCTGCGAGTGAGGAAACAATTGATCCAATACTTCAAGTAATTACAATTTTACCATGTTTGTCTGTTGGAATTTTGCCATCTCCAATTTGTAGAAGTATGGAAGCAAATTTATCAGCCAATGGGTCACTATTAAGATGGACATGCATGTTTGTAGATAAGGTTACAGTCTTGATGTACATCCACAAATATGACAATTTAATGCAAGCATCGAGCTCATCAGCAGGACTTCCACGTGGAACAATAGGAAGCGTTTGTCGGAAGTCACCAGATAATAAAAGTGTGATGCCACCCATGACAACATCACGTGACTTGAGATCACGCAATGTTTTATCTAGAGCTTCAAATGCTTTTTTATGTGCCATTGTACATTCATCCCATATGATCAAGGAACAATTCTGTAAAATTTTAGCTGAATCTGATCCTCGTTCTATATGGCAAATTGGAATAGAATCTTTTATTAATGATAATGGCAATTTGAATGTGGAGTGAGCTGTTCTACCACCAGGAAGAAGGGTTGCTGCAATACCTGATGATGCAACAGCTACAGCTATTTTTCCTTCTGACCTTACTTTTGCAAGAATTAACTTAGTAACAAATGTCTTTCCTGTTCCTCCTGGTGCATCAAGGAATATAAGGCCACCTTGCTGATCTTCAACAGTATTAACTACAGTTCGAAAAACATGAATTTGCTCACTATTTAGTTTTGCAATACCGTCCCGAACAATTGATGCTTGCTCATGTGGTTGATAGCTAATTTCACGTGTCCAAGCAGTAACAATAGGATGTGTATTAGATCTATCAGGTGAGGTAAGACCCAAATCTGTCAGTGTTTTACCATTCATCTTATATGTAATATCTTCATCAATATGAACCAGAGCAGTATTGAAGATTTTGTCTGTAAAAGTTATACCAGCCCCAGGATGTTGATTGCGTTCCCTAAGGAAATCTTCACTTAATGCTTCTTTGTGTGTATGCCAAAGTCGTGTTGGATAAGATACTGCACAGGTAGTTAACATGATAGCAAACAAATGTCTCAAATTATGTGCTAAGGCAGATGTAGATGCTTCCTGTAATGTAGCATCCCAGTGGTTATCATCATCAAGCAGTCCATCATCAATATCCCGGTTTTGGGGAAGTTATAATCGCCCCTCCCCTCCCCGGCAAACAGAAGGACCCAAATATGTAAACTGTGCAAAACTGGGCAGGCAAAAATGAGGGACTTAGTTGTGCAAGC
This sequence comes from Euprymna scolopes, assembly GCF_053919585.1. NCBI lineage: Eukaryota > Metazoa > Mollusca > Cephalopoda > Sepiida > Sepiolidae > Euprymna > Euprymna scolopes. The sequence goes on along the minus strand of NC_136489.1, from coordinate 101,402,220 downwards.
CGATTTATCCTAAATTTTTTGTAGGTTTCCTATGAGTTTTCTATTGTATTCGAAAGAGTAAGGAGTAAACTTAATGTGCCAAAGGGGAAAAAAGTATTTGTACACGTGAAAAATAAAGTTTTCTGGGTCTATTTCCGAGTTAAAAATGCAACAATATTGAATAACCCCAAGAATCGTACGCTGAAAAATGTAAGTATGTGTATTTCATGTTAGTATTAAAATTAGTTTGGTAGGGTAAAGTAATTACTCAGATATAGTTTTTGTATTATCTCCTGGTGTTATTGTTATTATTATTATTTTTTTCTTAAGTAACTGTGTATTTTTGTGTGGTTTATTGGTTGTTGTTGTTGTTTTATTTTGGTATATTTTATTTTGTGTAAGCGATCCGTTGCAGACGATGTGTAGGGAAAAAAAGTAATAAATTGCAAAAAAATAATAAATAAATAACCACTGAAGTAATAAGTCACCCGTCCCCTGAGTATGAATTCCGAAATTAGTGGAAACATAGCATAATATAAAAGTAAAAAATTTAAAAAAAGAAGTTGTATTATCGTCTGACAGCGAGGAATGAAAATGAAAATGTAACGATGTTAAACATGCCGTCCCGTAAATCGCAGTTCTGATTTTTATAAAACCCTACCAACGCGAGTCTAAAGTTAATGGAAGTCGAGTAATCGAAGTAATGTGTTCGGTAATGCAATTCAAGATAACGTATAGCATTTAGTTTGTGTTTATGTTTAAGGAAAGAAAGAGAAACATAGGGAAGTACCCCCACCACCAGCCCCATCACCAAAAAAGCGAAAAAGACAACGAAAGGTAAGAAAGAAAGAAAGAAAAAAAGAACGAAAGGAAAGAGGAAAACGGAAGTTGTGTTTATGAAAGTAAGTTGGGTGCGTTTCACGTAAATGTCAATCCAGGTTTTCATAAAACTCTAACCACGCGGGTTATAACGAAATCGAAGTAATGTAATTGTGAATTCAATTCCAGGTAACGGATTGTGGTCTGTTTTAATCTAATTTTATTATAATAAATGCTTTATAAATTGTGTTTATGTTTTATGCTAACCAATGGCAAAGTAAGCGTGGTTCGTTTCAGCGTAAGTCCAGTCCAGTTTTTAGATAAATTTTAACCGGTGGTCGGGTTTAAATGTCTCCTGTGAACGGTCTGGAACGGTGTAAGTGAGTGTCGGTGGAAGGATGAATTTATTAGAGAGAGTATACTTTACTACTTCCATTAAATGTAACCGATTCTTACAGTGGACTCTCACCAGACAGAATATAGGAAACTCTGATCAGCGAGATATTGGATACGTAATAAGCCTATAACATACGGCAGATGTCGTGATTCAGTTTGTGAATGATACGGCTGCACCAAATGTATACAGGTGCAGTCCTATAAAGGTCAAAGTCGGAGGGGAAAAAATGAGTTCATTTTATTTATATAGAGATAAAACATTATTAGAGTGAAATAAATACATCTTTGGCTTTGGAATGTTTATATATATATATATATATATATATATATAGTAATTTATAAAGTATATATGGCAATTAAGCTACACTGAATATTCGGCGTTTCATCCACTCTAGGATTCCTCAGGCTTATGCGCGAATTCTGTGGTTGTTTATCGTTTTTATATGGTCCTCTTCTATTGAGGATTTAGTTAGCCAATCAGTTTTCTAGTATCCACCGCGCCCCTTCCTATCAGCCAATGGGCATGCATTTTATTGAACAAAGGATCTGTTTTAAAACACATTAAAAATAGGTATGGAAAGAGTTAATTTCAAAACATCGCTAAAAAACATCCCCACACCCAGCAAACATAGCTATATTATAAATATATATTTATAAATTACTAACTAGCTTTACCTATGTATTGAGCACTTTTGAAGTAAATACTTAAAGTTTACGCATAAATCTATACTTTCGTATATTAATTTTATGTGAGTAAACGAAGTAGTTATATATATATATATGCTCTGAAAGTATAAATTCATTTTTATTGAGTTTAATAAATTGTGGCAATTTAAAAAAAATTCATTGAATGTATACATTAAAAGTATATATTTTTATAATCAAACATATACATTTATAATATATATATATATATGTATATATGCATCTACATTTTATGGATAAAGAACACTGATACACATTTCTTCTGTGAGAATTTCCTTATTCAAGAACCTGGATTTAAATTACTTCTTGGATTACTCCTTTGGTACCGTTTCAGACTCATTACAGACATTGAATTCTCTCCTCTAGATTATTCTGCATGCGAGTGTATTGGATATTAACTTCCATCTCTTTTTACACTGTAGTACACCTAATTGCAATTTTCTACCTATATAAAAGCCAGGTACGGCCAACGATGGAGGACTGTTGCCACATCTGGGCAGGAGCTGCTAGAAGCAGCTTATCTTTCCTTGACAGAGTTTAAAATAGACTTTGTAGCTTAGTGAAGAATGCCCTTTTCTCTGCCACCTCTTTCCCCACAGAAGAGACGTTGCAAGCTTGTCTCTGCTTTATCGTTATTTTCATGGCAAATGCTCAGCTGAGCTTCAATCTATGGTTCACCCCTCACCAAACTTTCACAAAAAACACTTGTCTAGCCAAAACCACTATCAATAATTTCCCACACTTTTTATCTGTGCCTAAACTTAAATGTAGATTTCATGAACAAAGCTTCTTTCTTAAAACTGCACGCCTGTGAAACTCTCTTCCAGCTGACTACAATCAGATTATCTTCAAGTCCAATGTAAACAAGTTCTTGATAAACCGTCCTCCTAAGTAATCCAATTTACAAAATTCCCATTACTTATATTTACTACGCTATAATCACATTGACTAATGTATACCCATTAACCCTTATCCTCAAGTGGCTCTCGGGCCTTGATAAGTGATGATTCCTGTGTAAAAAAAAAAATCCATATGATTTATCTTCCAAGAATTTGAGTTGATTTTCTTTGAAACTTCCTTATTTTTCTTTTTCCTTTTCTTATTCTTCTTTTACTTCTTTGTATTTTAATTGTCCTGCTTTATTTATTTTTATAATTTAAATTTTTTATCCAAACTTTATTGTAAGTTCTTTTGAATTTAAAATTTCTTTTTAAAATTTGAGGGTTTTAAAAACTCTTTAAAATTTTTTTGAAATTTAAAAAAATATTTTTATAAATAAATAAAAAAAAAAATTCTTAGTATTTAATTTTCTTACAAATTATTTTGTCTTTATTGCGTTTCTGTCATTTCTCTCTTTCATCCTAATCATATCGTCACCTACAAACATTTTTTTTTCATTTCTAATCTGATGTTTTCAAAGTTAGTGTTGTCATTTTACTTTTACATTTGTATGATGCCGACTTTGTCTCCTCTTCTGACAGGAAGCATTTAGCTTTGAAATGCCATGGTCCAAAATGGTTTCTCCCTTATTCCTCTTTCTGTAACCATTATTGACTTGATAATGTAATAAACTTTACTCTTTATCTTATTCTCTCTCTTTGCATAAAAAAAAAAAATGAATACGTAAAGTATAAACGTTTATAACTTTATTCGTTCTCTATTGGTGACGTGCAGGAATACAAAATGTTATTATAAAAAATAATTAAAAACGTTTTTACAAGAACATATTTTCGACTGTCTTCCTCAGTGTATTGAAGGGGATGTGCATGTACGGGAAAGAAGAGGAAGCAGGAGAAGGTAAATGAAAAGGTGCCATGTCAGCCTTAAATACATATACATGCGCACATGCACACAATATGTATATACATATAAAAGAAAAATCGAGCAGTAACTAAAGATAAAGAAACGTGCATTTAACTGTCTAATATTTGGAATTCCAATGACAATAATTTATTCCAAAAGAGACCAAAATCTGAAGGATATAAGAAGACGTTATGAGGAGAGACGTTGTATATTCTTTGAATGCCAACGGCTATTTTTTCATTTGAAAAAAAAAAAAAAAAGAACAAAAACATCAGAACAAAATATATATATATATATATATATATATATATATATATATATATATATATATATATATATATATATATATATATATATATATAATGTCCTTAAATGAGTAATTGCCAGAATATGGCCACACTTATAAAGGCATGTTCAAAATCGAGTCATGAACCCAGAATGTTGGCAGTAATGATAGTGGCCTTACTCACTCTATTCTTAACATTATTATTTATTATTCTTAATATTTGTTGCTGCATCCATCCACATTTTACTTGATGTGTAAATATTTTCAAGATAAAGAAAAGAGAAAAAGTCACAAAAAGATTGTTTTAAACAAATTTCTTTGCCACATGCTGCATATAAAAGTTTGTTTAATCTTAATCCAAGCGTGGTTCGGATTAAGAATGGGATTATGTCTATTTTTTGCTTTTGTTTTTCTTTTGAGTTTCACGGTAAGGGACGGAGTGGGGGAGTGGGGTATCACTACTGTTTTAGAATTAACAGATTTTTTTAATCCATTTATCTCCCCCCCCCACATCACCACCAAAAAAAAAAAAAAAAAAAAAAAAGATTGGAAATGCCGGCTGTATCACCATCTGCCTCTGATGTAAATGCTAAGAAAAATTGATTACTTGTAGATAAGAATAAAATCCTTCTTTGGGGATATGAAAGAACAAGATGTTACCTAATTCTCCAAGTTCTTATAATTTACACCATTTCCCTACATTTACTGGATATTTTCATTCAATCTTCACTGCTTTAATCAAGTAAAAACAAACAAACTCATTACGCATTATGCTTCAGATTTTCTTTAAATGTAAGGGTTGTTACTTATTTTTTATAACTTATTTTTTTATAACTTAAATCCACGCCAAACAAGGTGCATTACTACTGAAATGTAAGGCACTGATATGCATTATGGCGCCAGATTTACAGTGGCATCCTAAGTGGAGAGTTTGTAGGAATATATTTGTTCACATTACATTTAAATTTCTACATATTGGTACAGTTAGGGATGAGATTTGAATTATTCGGACTGCTATTTTGATTTTGTATGTTATTCTCGCAAGGTTACAGCCGATGTAACCTCCACCATTCTTCAGGTGTAGCTTGCCAAACTAGAAAATCTATATGATTTAGAACTAGTCACTTTATTTAATCAATGAGGACAGATTGCTCTTGCTCTGTCAGCCATTACCGGGTAAAAGTCTGAAGTAACTTTTATTATATTCTTACTATGGACTCTGTTGAGGATTGAACCTTCCACCTCCAGAAGACTGTCGCTTAGAAATGACTATTACTTAACACTTTATTTGTTGTGGCAGTTTGGTTTGGTAAGAGGCACTTGAAGAATCAATAACCTCTGCAACATGATAATAATCGTCTTCTGTTGGATACTGTGCCATATTGGTGTTTGTTTGTGTAAACACAAAAAAGTGGACAAAGTTAAAAAAAAAAAAAAAAAAAATCCCTACAAAGTATCAAAACAAACGCTAAAATTCAATGTATGCATTTAAACCATGTCATAATAAGATATATATTAAAAATAAATGAAAAGATCTTTAGAATGTCTGCATGAACAATAAACTGAAAAATTTCCAACCAATGATGAAAAATAACTACCAGAAATAGAAGAGAATGAAAAAGGGGGAGATAATTGTTATTCAAATCCTATGTAAAACGTACACTCATATCTGCTTAAAGGACAAGATCATTCATTCTTTGTTGTCAATTGTGTTTCATTCATAGTGAAACATATTGAGATGTATTGATTCCAATAGAATCTATTTTAGACATTCACTGTTGGTAACCTAAAATGCCTTTTTGAGATGGTCACTTGAAACAGCATTTTTAGATTTCTGAATGAAGTAATATTTTACAAACTCAATAAATACTCCACCATTTTTTTTTTTTTTTTTTACAACCTGTCCCTTTACAAATAATTATAATGGAATCCTGGTGCTACCAAATCAAGCTGTCTGAAGATATCTGCTTCTTGACTTAAATACATCTTTGATGTTATTGTTTTTTTGTTTTTTTTTTCCATTTACAAAACTCAATCATGTTCTACAAAGCTAAAATCAAAAAATAGTAATTATCCACTACAAAACAACTAAACCAAACACCATGAATAAATATTTAAGGATATAAAGAACTTTAAGCATAACAATTTTTACTAAAATGTTTGGATTCAGCATTAAATAACCTGAAAAGGGTTGATATGTTGCAAAATAAAACTATAACCAAATATCATGAATAAATATTTAAAGATATTCCTCTACAAAGAATTCTAATGGAATCACATTTTTCTAGCAAACAGACTTTCTATGACAAGTGAAAAAAACTTTCCCTTTTTCTCCATATGCCTAGTATCAGGTGGAATTTCCATGGACAGTGTTTCTTTCCAAGAATTTCCTTTCTATGGAACACATTTCCGTGAAATTACTTCCATGCAGACTACAGCATGGTCATCTTCAAATCCAATGTCAATAAATGTTTGTCATAAACTGTTTCTACATAAATAAAACTTTGTTCATTTTATTCATCAGTTTCAATCCTCTTGTAATATTCTTCATCATTCAACTGACAATCCACCCATTTCATTACCCCTCATATTTGAATCAGTTTTTAATTGGAGACTCAGTGTAAAAAAAATCAAAGAATGATTTTTGTTTTTTTATTTTTGGTCAGCATTGGATGACACATTGAAGTTTATTTGTTGCAAATCAAATTAGTTGTATTGATTTTTTTTTTATTATTAAAACTGACCTTTTTTTTTTCTTTTAATTAAACCTTGTGCATTTGTTTCTGTGTTTCAGTTGCGATCTGAGATTCCGCATCCTTGATGTGTCCTACTATGATGAGAAGAACCTTTCAGTTTTGCTGCAGGATGAGACCAGGGGAAACCCTGTTCTGACCCAACTTCCAATTGCAGCTGTCGAAGCAAATTGGTTCACTAGTGTGCCGTACACAACAAGCAATCTCTTTCTCTCAGACCTGTAAGTTGTCAATAAAAGCACTAAGTTTTGTTTTCTTTCATTTTTTTCTTCCTCCTCAACACTGATGTGCCCTCCCCCATTGTATTACAAAAATATTAAACAATTAACAGAGAAGCCAACAAATGAAAAAAAAAAAGTTAAAAAAAAATTCAAATATGCAACAAATAAATGTTACCAAAGGCAAGGTAAGTTACTCTTCTACCCACATAGATAAGTTTTGTGTGTTTTAACATATTTTAAAGCTGTTTTCGGTTTGAAAAAAAAGTAGTGTCGAGTTGGTAAGTTAAAGGACAACAACATGGCCGACCTTGAACATGCAGCCTGATAGAAATCCAGCCAATAAGTGGGCAGATTGCTATCAATATTTTGTTTATTTTCGTGCTTTGAGACATTATTAATTCTCTGAAGACAAAATGTTCAGTGTCGGCCATATTGTCGGTTTAACTTACTAACTCAACACTACTTTTTCGAACTGAATAAAAGCTTTAAAATATGTTAAAACACAAAAACTTATCCAGGTAGATAGAAGAGTAACTTATCTTGCCTTTGGTAACATTTATTTGTTATATATTTGAATTTTTTACCCTTTTTTTTCGTTTGTTGGCTTCTCCACTAAATATCTCAAAATTATTCTCAGATGATTGGTTGCACTTCAAATTAAAATAGCATTTTCATTGCTATGTGCACAGATTAATTGCAAGTGTCTTATTTATCGTACACTCTGTGCATTAATCAGTTGTTTTTTTTATTTTTCATCTCATGTTGGGGTTAAACATGTTTTTTGGAAATCACTCCAGATGTGAAGCAACCTTAATGTAAGGAGCTAATCTTGAAAAGATCAAGACTATAGGTAGAAGAAAAACAGTGAGCAGGAAGAGAGTTCCATAAGTCTGTAATTCTTGGAAGTTGTATTGTAATGAAGTATCAAAACGGTGAATTAATGGAGATCATTAAACTAATGAGCTGGAACAAAGGAAGCCGGGAACAGATCAGGCAATTTTTGACATAATTGTATTTGTAGAAAAGACTGAGACTAGCAACATTGCGTCTGTCAGAGAAAAGTTGCTGAGAAGAAGAAAGAATAGAAGACAATCAGATTACAAATACGTATCTGCATCTTATCAAGAACCATCAAATGGGACACAGATTCCCCAGCTCAAATATGACAACAGTACTCCATACATGGTTTGATTTTAGATTTGTAGAGACATAGAAAATAGTCTGTGTGAGAAAGTGTTTAGAGAAATAGAAAGAACCGATTTTGTTTTCTTATACTGTAATTCACCCCAAACAAGACACAATGCCACTAAGTCATAAGAGGCTACTATTTGGGATCAGGTTTGTAGGGATATTATAGAGGGAGTTGAGTAGTGAGATGTCTATTCGCATTACACTTGAACTTCTGCAGGAAAGTAGGGGTCCAGGAAGGAATGCTAAAATCTAGCAGTTTAAGAGAAGAAGCTATTTGAGTAGAAGGCTTTATGGCATCTAGGGATCTCTGCAGTGTAGGGGTGGGATTTTGCTGCTTGTTGGGTTTGTCAGAGGTATTTACGTCAAAGGGATACAAGTGCTTTAAGTTCGTCAGAGCACTTTCCATTAAAATACTTGTAAAACACGCAAGGATATAACATTTAGATGATGGGATAGAGATTGGAGTTTGGTCGACAGTATGAGACATATTAAGTTTGCAACTCTTTTTTTTTTTAATTATGTTTAGGAGTGAGAGATTAGTGACAGATGCATCAGCCCAGATGTGATGGCAATATTCCATGCATGGGCGAATAGTGGCTTTGTTGAGATACAGGATACTCTCAGGTGTGAGTAATTTTCTAACACGGTACAGAGAACTCACCTTCCTCACAGCAGTCTTGGCAATTACCTGAATGTATTTTATGAAAAGCAGCAAGAGTTTTGTGATTGATTTCCAACTTCTGTTTGTTGTTATATTGTTTGTGCCACTTACTAAGATCAGGCTATCATTAGCTGATCTATATCTCAAGCAGCTTACCATGTCTTCGGGTCATTCATCTGCCATGCTCTTGCATTTATAAGTTTATATATAGTTAATCTATATATCTATAAAAGTGAAAGTGTCTGTGTGTGTGTCTGTCTATGTACATTTCCCTACGCAATAACTCTGTCAATTTTCAGTCTACAGACTCGAAATTTGATATACAGGGTATTGAGATTTGGGAAAATCTTTGTAATCGGTTTTTGGCCAGAAATTTGGCTGTTAAGGGGTCAAAGTTCAATGATTTGACCTTTGAGGACTCTACCAAACTCCTCCGACAATTTTGGGTCTAAACACTTGAAATTTTAGATATAGGTTCCTTGGACATGTATCTAACTTAATAACTTGATTTGAGTCCAAAACAATAAATGTTAAGGGGTCATAATAGGGGTCAAAGTTAAAAAAAATTGACTGCTTTTTTTTTTTTTTGCTCAACATACACCTCTAAACACCTGAGCAACCCTGGGCTCCCAGGCTAGTATACCATAAAAAAAACCAAACTAAATATTCATGGGACAAGTCCTGCCTATCACATTAAACTATCTTGTTTTTATCACCATTAATTTCAAGCCCGTTCTGACTTAAAGTGGGAGTATTTGTTAGGATCCCATCTGATCAGCTAAATAGAACATTTCATTTACTGACTAAATAACTTTGGCCTTTTGGCTACGAGCAAAGTATAGTATCTGTTCTGATACTAAACCTCATCTTTTTTATGAGGAGCTGGATTTTTCCCACATTCAAGATTAACATTGTGTTTAACTCTGCTCTCATGGGGGAGACAAGTAATGCACTTGTGGAGAGGCAAGTAAATAAACTATTTACAAAATGTATTCCTATAAAACAAATCTACAAACCAAACACATACAAAACATACATCTACACTAAATAACTCTTTGAAGATATTACAAACTATCTACCCAGAACACCCATGAGTATGGCACAAAGTTATGCCCAGTGGTGATGCCCAAATTTGGCAAATTTGGGAGTTTGACATTATTCTGACCTAAAATACCTGGCCCTACCAGATCAGGCTGTCTGAAAGTATTAGCTCCCTGACCTAAAATGCACCAAATATTGATGTTATTATTTTTTTCCTTTCTCTTTGCAAATTGCAATCATGTTCTGTAAAGCCAAAAACAAAAATAATAATTTTCCTTTACAAAACAACCAAACCAAACACCATGAATAAATATTTGAAAACCTAAAGCACTCGAAGCATAAAATTTTTCAAAAAATTAAATAACCCAATTTTTATTTACATCATCCTATGTTTACCTTGACCTTCCCTCGCCAACTGACTTTACTACCTTTAATTGTTCTGCATCTACTAACCTAAGTACTGTCATCCATCCATTAGTTTAATGTGGCCATACTATCAAAGTCTCCTGTTCTGCACAACTCTCTCTACATACTGTCCTGATTTAATCTTTCTCTGACGTCTTCAGATCTAAGCACATCTTTAAGACTCACATTGCACATCGATTGCATCATTCTCGTATCATTTCTTTCGATGCAGCATATGTCCTCAATCTTTACTGGTCAGATTTCATTTCTCATATATCATCATTGGTTATTGAACTAAAAGTTGTCTACTGTGAATGGCCAAGAAGTTGGTGTTAATTTTCAGTGTGTAACACATGTTTCCATTTTGATCTTCGCTACAGTTTATAAGTTTAAAAAAAGAAAAAGGTGCATCATTTTATAAAGGACAAAATTTTTTTTGCTTTGAGGCTTTGCTCCTCTAAGCATTGTTCAAAAACTTGTATTCATATGTATTATTCAAAATATTTGGACAACTATTCTCACTTGGATTTTTATTTGAACAATATTTTGACCGATGTAAACTCCAACCTTCTTCAAGTGCATCTTGTTGAACTTGGGAAAGTTCCTAGGTCAAACACAGCAACTTATAGGTTCTCGCGTTCAGTACTAATATATAGTAATCAAAGTGAATTATTTATAAAATCTAACATATAGATTTTGTTTAAGGAAGGAGTGTTTTATGGCAATGATTTCAGTAATGAGACTTGTTAAGCAAGTTTGTAGCCAGGATTTAAGATGTTTAAAAAAAAAAAATTTGTTAAAAATAATTTTTTTTTTATAGAAAAATGCCAAAATTATGTGAATTATTTTATTACAATTTATATTATTTAACCATTTTTTAAGGTTTTGCATTTTATTATAGTTACAAAATAGGATGTCAAAAATATTTGTTTTAATGTTTTTATTATTTTTGCGTGTATTTTTTTTATTCTTAGTTCTTGTTAGTTACAGTGATTAAAAAAAAAAAAGAAAAAAAAGACGCTCAATAGAGGGCACTAGTAATAATAATTTATCAAAAATTAGTTTTTGACTGTTGAAAATTTTATTGCTTATGTTGCTTCTGCACAAATTTCATTTGTTAATTAATTTTCATTTTAGTCCATGTCATAATGTTGGTGATCAGATCGATCCTTTGACCTGTCGTCCATTGGAAAACATGAAAGCTCTCAGTTTTGCTGTTAGCGGAAGTCGAAAAGTTGCAGCTGTAGTAAGTTGGAATTTCTTTTAAGGTTTAACACATAAAAAATTATTATAATAATTTGAAACAAACATTTCCATGATCATCTTGATCTAACAAACTGAAACAACCAATATTTTTTATTGTTATAGTTTGAAACAAATTATTTTGCAACTTTCTTCTCAGTTTCAAACAAGAAATTAAGCATTGTTTTTGTCTTCACAGTCTGAAACAATTAACCCATCTTATTTTCACAGTCTGAAACAAGCAACTTTGCAATGTTCTTGTTTTCACAGTCTGAAACAAGCAATTCTGCAATGTTCTTGTTTTCAGTCTGAAACAAGCAATTCTGCAATGTTCTTGTTTTCACAGTCTGAAACAAGCAACTTTGCAATGTTCTTGTTTTCACAGTCTGAAACAAGCAATTCTGCAATGTTCTTGTTTTCAGTCTGAAACAAGCAATTCTGCAATGTTCTTGTTTTCACAGTCTGAAACAAGCAACTTTGCAATGTTCTTGTTTTCACAGTCTGAAACAAGCAATTCTGCAATGTTCTTGTTTTCAGTCTGAAACAAGCAATTCTGCAATGTTCTTGTTTTCACAGTCTGAAACAAGCAACTTTGCAATGTTCTTGTTTTCACAGTCTGAAACAAGCAATTCTGCAATGTTCTTGTTTTCAGTCTGAAACAAGCAATTCTGCAATGTTCTTGTTTTCAGTCTGAAACAAGCAACTTTGCAATGTTCTTGTTTTCAGTCTGAAACAAGCAATTCTGCAATGTTCTTGTTTTCAGTCTGAAACAAGCAATTCTGCAATGTTCTTGTTTTCACAGTCTGAAACAAGCAACTTTGCAATGTTCTTGTTTTCACAGTCTGAAACAAGCAATTCTGCAATGTTCTTGTTTTCAGTCTGAAACAAGCAATTCTGCAATGTTCTTGTTTTCACAGTCTGAAACAAGCAACTTTGCAATGTTCTTGTTTTCACAGTCTGAAACAAGCAATTCTGCAATGTTCTTGTTTTCAGTCTTAAACAAGCAATTCTGCAATGTTCTTGTTTTCAGTCTGAAACAAGCAATTCTGCAATGTTCTTGTTTTCACAGTCTGAAACAAGCAACTTTGCAATGTTCTTGTTTTCAGTCTGAAACAAGCAATTCTGCAATGTTCTTGTTTTCACAGTCTGAAACAAGCAACTTTGCAATGTTCTTGTTTTCAGTCTGAAACAAGCAATTCTGCAATGTTCTTGTTTTCACAGTCTGAAACAAGCAATTCTGCAATGTTCTTGTTTTCAGTCTGAAACAAGCAATTCTGCAATGTTCTTGTTTTCAGTCTGAAACAAGCAATTCTGCAATGTTCTTGTTTTCAGTCTGAAACAAGCAATTCTGCAATGTTCTTGTTTTCAGTCTGAAACAAGCAATTCTGCAATGTTCTTGTTTTCACAGTCTGAAACAAGCAACTTTGCAATGTTCTTGTTTTCAGTCTGAAACAAGCAATTCTGCAATGTTCTTGTTTTCACAGTCTGAAACAAGCAACTTTGCAATGTTCTTGTTTTCACAGTCTGAAACAAGCAATTCTGCAATGTTCTTGTTTTCACAGTCTGAAACAAGCAATTCTGCAATGTTCTTGTTTTCAGTCTGAAACAAGCAATTCTGCAATGTTCTTGTTTTCACAGTCTGAAACAAGCAACTTTGCAATGTTCTTGTTTTCACAGTCTGAAACAAGCAATTCTGCAATGTTCTTGTTTTCAGTCTGAAACAAGCAATTCTGCAATGTTCTTGTTTTCACAGTCTGAAACAAGCAACTTTGCAATGTTCTTGTTTTCACAGTCTGAAACAAGCAATTCTGCAATGTTCTTGTTTTCAGTCTTAAACAAGCAATTCTGCAATGTTCTTGTTTTCAGTCTGAAACAAGCAATTCTGCAATGTTCTTGTTTTCACAGTCTGAAACAAGCAACTTTGCAATGTTCTTGTTTTCAGTCTGAAACAAGCAATTCTGCAATGTTCTTGTTTTCACAGTCTGAAACAAGCAACTTTGCAATGTTCTTGTTTTCAGTCTGAAACAAGCAATTCTGCAATGTTCTTGTTTTCACAGTCTGAAACAAGCAATTCTGCAATGTTCTTGTTTTCAGTCTGAAACAAGCAATTCTGCAATGTTCTTGTTTTCAGTCTGAAACAAGCAATTCTGCAATGTTCTTGTTTTCAGTCTGAAACAAGCAATTCTGCAATGTTCTTGATTCACAGTCTGAAACAAGCAATTCTGCTATCACCAGTTTGAAACAGTTAAGGAATTACCTTTTTGTGTTGCCATGTGCATATTTTATAGACACAAAAAACAAATTAAATTGAGGCTGATTGAATAAAGCTCATCTCCAAAGGAGCATGAGAAAAATAATTCAATTCAATTTGGATGTATTTTTGATTAAGAAACCCAAAAGTGCAGCTGAAGTCCTCTTTAAAATTGTCGGGAAATCACCTAATAATAATATCGGTAAAAGCCCCGGTCATTACTTTTGTGACACTATGTTTGTAAGGTACTGAGGGGTGGGATAGGAAAAGAACAAAGGATTAATGACAAAAAAAAAAGTAGGTTTAGCGAGTAGTAAAAGGACTTATCAACAGACAATGGGTAGGAATTTGTTCTTAACGCAGACAAAGAGAAATAAAAGTAGGGTTTAAATTAGGGTGTGACAAATGGTGATAGCAAACGGACTGAATAATAAACTAAGGATCGAACAATAAGAACAACACTTGACGGGGGGGGGGGGATCAGTTGGACACTTAGTCAGTTAAAGCTTGAATGCCGAGGTGGACAGTCGGTTTGTATACGGTTGAAGACGGATCATGACTTGAAGCAGATGGGGAGATGAATTGACGGAAATAGACGCACCCAGCTTCAACAGAATGTATATGTGAACCTTAGCATGTAGAAACGCACACCCATTGTCCAACTGACATATATGTGAAGCATTGGCATCTGTGTTTTATTTTATTTTTATATTTGTGAACCCGTGTGCCTCATCGACGGTTTCCAGTGAAAAATGAAATACGGCCATAAGAAAAGAAGATGAATGAAAAATTCATGGCACACACAATGTTAGGGGTCGGTGGGCTGGCGGTTGGGCTACATGGGGTCACATCTTCACATTCAAAAGTCTTAATACTGTCATCTGAATCATTAAATACTAATTTAATAACAGACGATTTTTTTTTATATTCACCAGTGAAAACAAAAAAAGGGAAGCAAGTTTTCATTTGTCTTTTTTATTTTTTCACCCACTTTTCTTTCATTGCATTTAGTTGACCGACATTTGACTAAAGAAATTGAAACAGGAAAAGGCAGAAAATAAATAAAAACAGTCTGGTTTATGTATCTAATAGCATCACCATTTTGTATTCCCTCCTCTCCCTGTGGGTCAATCGGTTAATACACTGTATTTAGAGGCAGAGATTGTGAATTTGAACCTCACTAGGGACATAATTATTTTTACTCTGATTTTGTCCAAAGATACTTAAACCTGTTTAGTTAGTCAGCCGAGGCAAATATTGGTCTGTGTTGTTAAAAACAGAAACTTTATTTTCAGTCGATTTCATCAATTTAATCCTGATAACTTTTTTAAAATCATGAATAAAGGAAGGAGTTTTCATTCCCTAATTCAGTTGTACTACTGCTCTTCCCATAGACATCAGAAAAAAATGAATAAGACAAATATTTAAAGATTCACTGGTGAAAGAGAGAGGAAGGAAGTCTTGATTTATCATTTTTGCTTTCTTTCTCTACTTTCTTTCATTGTTTTTGACTGACTTGGGGATAGAAAGAGAAAGTACAAAGAGAGAGGAAATAATGTTTGCCTATTTTGATTTTAACTAACATTTAACTATATGCGTGAGAGAGAGAGAGAGAGAGAGAGAGAGAGAGAGAGAGAGAGAGAGAGAGAGAGAGAGAGAGAATTGATTTTCTAGCTCGATCAGTTAGCATCCCATACTTAGAGGCAGAGGTTATAAGTTTGAAATTAGGATCCTTGGTGACATTGGGTAGCCCTGCTAGTTTAAGAATAAATCGCTAATTTTTTTTTTTTTTTTTTTTTATTATTACATAGCAACCAAGCAATTAATTTTATGTAATATTTTATTTTAGCATATGAATCGTTTGAATAAAGTTGACATTTTAGGTATCAACTGAAGAAAGGCTGATGGGTACTGAAAGGAGTTTATGCTTTCTTGTTTTCTTTACTTACTTTAACTAAGTTAGTCTGACCCAAGGGAAGGAGGCTGATGATGCTAAAGAGAAGGTAGGTAAAGAGTATGAGGTAAAGAACCATTTCTTGATGGAGAATATTTCACATTTATTTATTTATTTTTTTTTTTTTAAAGAATTACAAGAGAAAACATGAATTATTGAGTGAATCTTTCTATAAATAAATGTAAGGGATATAATATTTAAGATTATAGCATCTTTTCACCCTTTTAGTAATTAATATGCAACGCCATCTTATGAAAATACTAGCTTGACGCCTAGCGTTGCCTAGTCATACAATACGCTTAAACATGATATTTTGATTTATGCATATTGCGTAGGTATTATTATAGAATCAATCTTCTATTGAATATTATATATTATGAAGAATAATTTGCTCGGTGGACTAATTCGCAAAATTAAAATAATAATGATAATGTTGTTCATCAAATTTCATCTGTGTTTGTTTACAATATCACGTCAGCTGATATTTGGGCTTGATGATCTTAAAAATAGTTTTTCTTCTCTTATAGATAAAAAGAATTTTTACACCGGCCAAGGTTATACTGATGGAACGTAAAATATTTCCCTGTAAAAATGCTTCTTTTTTATGTATAAGAGAAGAAAGACTATTTTTAAGATTGGATTTTTTCGATTTTCGATACTTATCGGATTAATTTCTGTATAAAACATATCTAAGAACACTGCCAGACATATAAATTACCTTTGTGTGAAATTTGCAAAAGATAGTTTCAGCCATTTTGGAACCTATGAGGAACTCACACACACACACACACACACACACACACACACACACACACACACACACACACACACACACACACACACAGTGACTTTTTATATAATCGTAGAGATTATCCTTACAGGAATTCAGTTTGAAAGTGATACAAATGTAATTTTTTGTTTTCTTTTCAGCTCTTCTCTTCGAGGCGTCGTTGCCGCATCTTCTTGATGGATGCAGAAGATGATGACGATGAAGACACCATGTTTGAATCAACGTGCAATGAGTCGAGTGCAAATGAGAGCAAAACCAATGACAAGAGCGACAGTGAAGCATGGGCTTTGGCACCAGAAACTGCTGACCCCAGCACGGCTGAGGGAGATTCTTTAGGGGCAGATGATGAAGATAAAGAAAATACGAGTATCATGGAATTGGAGTAAATCTACCCACCCACTTCAAAAAAAAAAAAAAAATAAATAAAAAAATAAAAAACATAGCAAGCCGTTTGGTCATCTTTCTGGTGTTCCATCATAAAATTTGTAAATATCTGTGTGATGTTCATAACGAATATCTACATGGAATATTTTAAAAGGCTTTAAGCCAATGTGGACCGAAAAGAATAATCAAGTTTCAGTCTAACTTTGTTCTTTCTGCATTTGTACTGAAATAAAAAAAAAATAAAATAAAGGATCAAATTATATTTTGGAACAAAAAAATCAAGTGTTTTATTTATTTTTTTTAAAAACCACTTTATTTTATTTATAAATAATATTTTTATAATATGCAATATTTCTAGCAGAGAATTAATACTTGACCAATGAAATGAAGTGTAATGATTAGGGCTATGACATTGTTTTGACTCTTGAGTGTGTATCCCTTGATATCTTATATGCTTTTATATAGAGTGATGTGGTTCTTGGTTGATTAACTGTGTGTCGGATATATACTCGGGAGTCAAAAAAATGAAAAGAATATGCTGTTGTCATAGCCCTAGTAATGATGTATGAAAGTGAGGGTTGAGGACATGTGTTGCATGGAGAGAAATGACATGAGAATGATACAATGGAAGTGTAATTTAGTTCTCTCTCACTATAAGAACTGTGACACCAGGGTCGAAAAGTAGGATTGAAAAGTCAGTGCCCCTAAGGAGAGGCATTCTGACCTGCAAAATGTGCCTGGCCAGCCCCGCTGACACTCCCCAGTAAGGGTGCCTCAGGCAATTAGCAATAACCTAACCCCTTCTCGAAGAGAGAAGGCAAATCCTGGAAGCATGGACCTCCTAGAATGGCACAGAACCAGCATTACACCACAATCAATAGGGACCAGGTCATTACTGGAATGGTCTGATCTCTGTTGATTTTGGGAGTTGAGGATAAAAAAATCCCTAGCTGGCTTTATTCACAGGGGAAGGCAAAGAAAAATATGGAAGGAAGTGGTAGGAATGTATTAAAGAGAAAGAGGAATAAATAAACCTGGCCAGAGATAGGTTAGTTTGAAAGTCATTTCTTAAAACCCCATCCAACGCATGCCAGCATGTAAAACAGACATTAAATATGATGTTGATGATGATGATGATAAGTTTTTTTTTTTTTTTTTTCATCTGATAATCTTTTAAGACTTTTCTTTCAGTCCAGAAAAACGTCTACTACTTGTTCCTTCTTTTCTCTGCAAATGCCTTTTCCCTCTTTTTTGAAAATTTTGCAGGGCCAGGATTGGCTAATTATTGATTGTGGTGACTTTGCTTTTAAAGCAAATATGAAACGCTTATTTGGAAATATAGATCTACACAGCATTCTATCCTATTCAAGGGAAGGAAAAACTATACAAAAGAAAAGGAAAAAAAAAATGCTATTGATGACAAAAAAAATGATAATCAGACTGACTTTATTTTATATTTTAGATGATGTGAAAAATAGTTAAAAACATGTTAACTTCGTTGAAGCCCACAAAGTATTTTTTTAGTCTTTAAATTAGTGCACAGAAAATAATTTGGGGATAGAACTAAAGTTGATAAGCAGAAATAATTATGGTTCATTTCATATTCCTAGACCAAAAGAGGAAAACACTATTTCAACTATGCCAATATCATATTAATGAAGTGAATTTTGGCGGATTTTTTTTGTGTGTTAAGCCACAAATTCTTCTATGGTGTAACATTAAATTCTAAGCGACGCTCTTCTGGAGGTTGAAGGTTCAATCCTCAGTGCGAGTGATACTGAGCATACAATTGTGAATTACTTAAGACTTCTACCTGGTCATGGCTGACAGAATGAGAGTGTACTACCCCTGTGGATTAAATAAAGGGTTCCATACAGATTTCAGTGTTTACTAAGATATGTCTGAAGAAGGTCGGAGGTTACATTGGTCAAAACATGAAAATATATAGCTCTAGGAAGGTTGAAATGACAACTCAAACAAATATTACGATCAAACCAGACAACCACCTAAACAAAATCAATTCGCCTTCACCCTTGAGGCTAGTTTTCACAAATATCCGTGGGCTTAGAGGTAATCTAGATGATGAAGAGTCTTACCTTTTAGTAAACTACCCGGATATCTTAGCATTAAGTGAAACAAACTTACACTCTTCAATCCTCTCTAACATGACAGGATACCTCCCTCTTTGCCGTAAGGATTCGGATAGATACATGCACGGGCTTGGAATCTATATCTGTAGCACCCTCCCTTTAACTAGAGAGAAAAATCTTTGTGCTTTCGACTAACATTTCATCACTGCGTTGGTTACTTATATTTTCTCTACCGTTCTCTCTCAAGTCAAAATTGTACCCTAATCGATCAGGTCTCTGATAGTATAGATGCAGCACTCTCCTTAGATAGTAATACCCAAATACATGTGCTTGGTGACTTTAATGTCCACCATAAAAATTGGCTTCATTTCTCAGATGCAGCTTATAGCTTCCCTATAGCCCGTTCCCTCACACAGACAGTAATACTCCCAACCCACCTACCAGATTGTGAACCTCAGTAGGCTTCACTTCTAGACCTGTTTCTCACCACAGTATCTGAGGATTGTGTAACTAATGCCCACTCCACTTGGAAACGCAGACCACCTAGTGGTATCAGTTGACATCACACTTAAATCCCAACCTCAAGGGGAGGAACCATTGCTCAAAACAACAAGGTACTACAACAGGGCTGACTGGGAAGCCATTAAAGAACACATCCGAGATGGCCCATAGACCATTATCTTCTCTCTTCCTGCAGAACGGTGTGCCAATGAGATAACAATGGTGCAAAGAGGGTATTGAAGCATGTTCCCACACGGAAGTATTATAGCAAGCTCCACTCACCCCCATGGTCCATTGCAGATTGTACAGTTGCTATGGCACAAAGACAGCATGCATTCCGCCAGTTTGTACGTCATAAGTCAAATAAAAATAAGCAAAAATCCGTAGATGCTAGAAATCATTGTAAGAGTGAAATAGCAGCAGCCAAAAGAAAGCATGCGGGAATAATCAGGGAACGCATTGAATCACAAAAGATTTTAATAGTGTAGTGAGAAAAGGGCAATCAGTAATTCCCCCACTGAGCAACAACCAGAAAGTTGCATGTATGGCAATGGAGAAGGCAGAACTGCTTGGCTGGCGATTCGCCTCCAACTCCACCTTAGAGCCAACAAACAACTCCCTCCCAAATTTCCCTATTTGGACTGAAGCCACACTTGTTCGGACCAATCTGACTCTTCCTCTCCAGAGTTTCCTGTCTTCCATCAGCTGCCTCAGATTTTCAGGTTCACAGTTAGCGTCGTGTGCTATTTGCTGGGTGTACGTGGATCTAGGTTGTCCTTTGCTTGCACGTCTGTGTTGTGGAGTCCATAGCAATACATCACTCACCAATTCATGCTTGCTCCTCAGACAATGACCAGCAAATCATAGACGTCTTTCTCTGATGATATTAGATATGACAGGTAGGTTGCCATAAAGTTGCTGCTTCGTGGGATGATTTTACCAAGATATATTTAATACTGTTCGTAGCATACGGGTGTATGTGCCTTCTAGTTTTCTTTCCAATCTTTTGGTGAGTGTCCAGGTTGTAGCACCGTAAACAAGGACAGACTCTACCACTCCCCTGAAGAACTGCCTTTTCAGTTTGTCAGCCAGTCTTGAAGTCCATACTGAATGTAGCCCATCCAATGCGGTCCATGCTTTTGAGATGCGAATTCCGATATCTCTCTCTGTGGAAACTATGTTGCTGCCCAGATACGTAAACTCAGCGACTTCTTTCAGTGTTGATCCAACCAGAGCCCTGATCTCTCCCTTCACATTGAAAGTCATAAACTTTGTCTTATCCGCATTTATGTGGAGGCCGATGTCATTTGCAGACTTTTCTAGCTTACGTAACAGTGTTTGCGCGTCAGCAATGTTATTCATGAACAAAGCAATATCGTCTGCGTAATCTGCATCAGTTATGTGTGCTGATTGATGACGTCTGTTTCTGAATTCATTTAGGGTGAAGCCTAGCGTGTTGTGTATATCAACAGAGGTGCGAAGTACAAAGTCAAGACAGACAATGAAAAGAAAAGGGGCTAGAATCCCAGTGCGGATGTTGAAAAATTCAGTGTCCCCATCTGGCGACCTGACCATTGCTCGAGTGTGCTCATATAGCATCATGATAGCATTAATGACTTCATTTGGAATGCCATATGCTTTTAATATGCTGGCCATTTTCTCTCTATGTATGGAGTCAAATGCTTTGGAGAAATCTACAAAGATCATGACTGCCTCAATGTTTTTGGCTTTGACTCCTTCAATTAGTCTCCTAACAGTAAGTATTTGACTAGTAGTAGAGCGATTCTTTCTAAATCCATTTTGGTTCTTCCTGAGCACTTCTTCGATCTTTGGTTGGATACGGTTGAGAAGCATGGCATTGTAGATTTTTGCTACAATTGGAGTGAGTGTTATTCCTCTGTAGTTGTTTGGTATGCTTAGGTCACCCTTCTTGGGGAAAGGAAGTATGCATCCTTCCCTCCATATATTAATAATTTTTTGATTATATACAGAATTGCATGAATTAAGAAGGATGTCATTGAAACCACCTGTCTTCCATACTTCAGGAGGTATGTTATCTAAGCCGGCAGCTTTACGATTCTTGGTCTTCTTTAGTACAGTTAGAAATTCTTCCATTGTAAAATCACCCTTCTCAATATCGAGTTCCTGTACAACAATCAGCTGAATTGGTTATTCTGTCACTTCTGGTTTGTTTCCGAGTAGCTTTTCAAAATGTGCTTTCCATTTCGAACATGCATTTTCCGGAGTGTTTGCCTTTAACTTAGCTTTGGTAGGTCCTTTGCGCCCAGATATCTCATTTACTACTTGCCAAGCCAGATAGGATTGTTTGTTATCTGCTGCATTCTGGATTCGATCTATTTGTTCTTGAACATACTTCTGTTGTTCTGATAGGTACATCATACTAAGCTCTTGAAGCGCCTGCTTCCTTAATTTTGTATTCTGTTGAGTGGGGTATTTATGTTGCTTTTTGATTATGTTTTTTAACTTTTCTCGTTTTAATATTATTTTATCATTTTCCCACGGTACCTTTCACTTTACCTTGGGCTTCAGAGATATACACTTCTTTGCTGCTTCTTGGTGCGATCTAATGAAGTTTTCATAGGTGGTATTAGCAGTTGGTTCCTTCTCTTGTGCTTGTAAAACACCAAATCTGTTTCGCAGTTCGAAGATGAATCTCTGTTTAATCTGATTGTCGTGTGACAACGTTGACCAGTTGTAGGGCTGTCTAGATGATTTTTTATTTTTGTTCGCTCGGAGGCTTAACTTCAAAAGAGGTTACAATCCTATGATCAGTAGACACACCATAGAAACTGCTGAAAGCTTCAGAGTTATGACAGCTATTGATCCACTTCTTATTCATAAAAAGATAGTCCAGTTGTGCCTTGTCTCCATTTGGGGATTGATAGGTGCAGAGCTTACTGGGTCTTTTCTGAAAACGGGTATTCATGCATTATAAGTTGTTTTCAAGGAGAAAAGTTAATAGATACTCTCCATTTCGATTTGTTCCATCATGGAAAGAGAACTTATGCTTGTTGTCTTCCCGTCCTATGTGCGCATTCATGCCCCCCCCCCAATAACCAATAAATTATGTTTAGGGATTGAGCGCACTATTGCTGAGAGTTCATCATAAAAATTCAGGATCTCTTGCTTGTCACTGATGTTGGTAGGGCTGTAGCAACAAATAACAGTAGTAGCAGGATTACTACTGAAGGTAGCAAGAATTATCTTTCATGTTATCTTCTCAGTACTGTTCAATGATTTCAATGCTCGAGGGCTAAGCAGAAGTCATACTCCCCCAATGGTACTATTTGTCGAATTTTTCCATGCTGATGCTGATACTAGTGTCCAGCTGTTACCAATTTCATGGTATTTTATGTCCATGTCGTTGTGGAAGAGACAGTGCTCTTGAATACACACAATATCGATATCGTGTTCTTTGGATGAAGCAACAAGTTCTGATATTTGAAATGTGGGTTGAAGTGTCCGTACATTAAAGGTGGATAATTTTATGGTATGTCTACATTTTGCTAGCCTAGGCTTTGGTGCTGTAGTAAACTTGTCGATAGCTGTGGTCAGTGCCGGCACACCAAGTAGCAACCCTTGGTTACCTGTGTGGCAGTCGATGCAGTATAGAATTCTGGTTTGATTTAGAGTCATATTGAATCTTTCGATAACTCGGATATCACCTGTGTGAGCTACGTCTACAGGCGAATCGCAGTAGTTTCTCAATTAGACTAGTTGAACCTGACCGTTGATCTCTTAATGACTCTTTTGCTCAGCGTCTTTTGTGCCCTGCCATTGACTGATTCTTTAGTTCTTCTGCCAAGGGGCATAACTATCATGCTGCTCCCCATGACGTTTACCAGGGCCCAGTAGCCAGTTCAGGTTCTACATCAGTCTTCCCTCATGAGTGGTCCTACATGATTACCGTAGACTATATCCTCGTTCTGCCATGATTTAGGTCTGAAGTGAGTGTTTCTTTCATCCGACGGTATAGCCTGTTGAGCCAATCCTATACTGTTATAACTTCCGCACGAGCTATGACGTAAGGTTGGCGGAGATTCAAATACTTTTTATCACCAGGATCAGCATGCTCTTCGTAGCAGGTTTGAAGTAATGCAAAAAAAAAAAAACTTTTACTCACATAAGATGATTCTGTTCAACTGACAAAAGACGTAATCGACGTCCACCTAAATTTGAAAATATTTTTTTTGTTTTGTTTTGCTTTTAGTTTTAATCAACGGGATCGATATGCTCTTTGCAGCATTTTTAAAATAATGAAAAAAATCCTTTACTCACATAAGATGATTGGCAAGACTGGAGTTTAGGTGGAAAAATAATCTCGAACCGTTTATTACATAAAAGGAACGAAATTACTGTAGTCATCGTTACGTTACCATGAAAACAATGTAAACAATTTTTTGATAATTTTAAAGAATGAATACCTTTTTTATAATGATAAAAGTATTAATAGAAATAGAAATATTAAATTATCGAAACATTTAAATATGAATAGAACTTTTCATAATTGTAACCTATGAAAACCTTTTTTTATTTTAATTAAAAGCAATATAAATAGAACTTTTTTCTAATTTTAAACTATGAAGACCTTTTTAAGTTTAAGTTTAAACCATATAAACAGAACTTTTTAGAATTTTAAGCAATGTGAACTTTTTTAATTCAAAATTGAATCGTGATTATTAATAAATCACATGAGTAGTTTAAACACGCATATTCTATTGCAATTTATTAATTTTCACATGTATTCTCTTTTAATTATTTCCAATTTCTTTGGGAAAAAATTGAAATTTATTATTTTTTCCTTCTTTCAAAATTAAAATGTAAAAAGGTTTATATTGTTTGTTAAAAATTAAAATTGAAAAACATTTGTGAACAATATTTCTTTCAAAATTATATTTAAAAAAATCTACTTCCGTTGTGTAAAATTAAAAGTTAAAAACTATGGCCACCACTTTTAACAAATAAATAAAAAATTATATTGCTCAATATTCATAAAACTACTTATTTGCGGAAAATTTAAATGCAATATTCGTTTTCAGCATATCCGAAAACCTATTAAAGTTGTAATTTTAAAGGAAAATGTTCAGATGGAAACCAAGTAAAAATTTACCATGTAAAATTATAAAAAGTTCGGTACTTATGTATTTATGGTACCATGCATCAAAAAAGTTGTTTAAAATAAATAAAAACTGTTTATTCTTTTAAAATAGTTGAAAATTTAAAAAAAGTTCTGCATTGTTAAAAAATAAGTGTTTATTCCTTTTTTTTAAAAAAAGATGGTTGTTTTCATAATGTTTACTTTTTAAAAATGAAGTTCTGCTTATTCAAAACTGATAACTTCTGAAATACCGATATCATTGCTTTTATTTGTTGGCATAGTAACTTAACGGTGATTCAGGAGTTTTGTTCCTTTTCTGTAATAAAGGGTTCGAGATAATTTTTCCACCTAAACTCCAGTCTTGCCAGATGATTCTGTTCAACTGACAAAAGACGCAATCGACGTCCAACTAAATTTTAAAATTTAGTTGGACGTCGATTGCGTCTTTTGTCAGTTGAACAGAATCATCTTATGCGAGTAAAGGATTTTTTTTCATTATTTTAAAAATGCTGCAAAGAGCATATCGATCCTGTTGATAAAAACTAAAAGCAAAACGAAGCCACACTAGATGATGTAAAAATCACCCCTTCTCATGTCTGCGATATCATAAAAAACTTAGACACCTCAAAGGCGTCTGGGTCTGATCTCATCCCTGCTATGCTTATTAACAAATGTTCAGCCGAGCTAGCCTCCATACTTTCCAAGCTCTACAATAAATGCCCTGCTGAATCGTTCTTCCCTAATAGCTAGAAGATGGCCTCTGTGGTACCAGTGTACAAGAATTCTGGTGAAAGAACATACCCTCTCGATTATCACCCCATTAGTCTCCTCCCCCTCTTTGCTAAAATCTTTGAGACCTTAATTAATGAAGTAATAGTTCACCACCTCACAAAAACAAATCTTCTCTCTGACAAACAGTATTGATTCAGGCAATGTCGTTCTACTACATATATTTTAACATTCATTTGTGAACGCATGTACCATGTACTGGATAAGGCAGGTGAAGCCCTTGATATATCCAAGGCCTTTGACAAAGTCTGGCACAAAGGGCTGCTAATAAAAATGAAATTGTACGATATAACTGGACGTATGCGAAATATAATTAGATCCTTCTTAGACAATAGAAGCATACAGGTTGTCATTGACGGACGTACACCCAAGCAGCATAACATGAATGCGGGAGTACCCCAGGGGTTGAGCCTTAAACCATTATTATTCTTAATATTCAAAAACGACTTCCCTGATAATATTGTGTCCGAGATGGATATATTTGCTGATGATACGATGCTCTATAATATGCATGAGGAAAGAACAAATGTACATAAATCTAAGACAATAGCAGAATCGTCAGAAAATGACCTTCAAACTATAGTGGAATGAGGCCGCAAATAGATAGTAACATTTAATGCTAGTAAAACTAAGCTGCTTTCTTTTAACAATTACAAGACGCCTGTCCAACCGTCTATATCCATGACAAATAGCACCCTACCTGAGAATTCTACCTTCAAACTCTTCAGCCTAACATTTGCGGGCAATATGAACTGGAACAAATACATAGAGGACATTGCAAAGGCTGCTACAAAGAAGGTAGGTTCCCTCTATCAAGCTAGAAGACTACTCACACCTGAGAGTATCCTGTACCTTTACAAAGCCACCATGCATGGAGTATTGTTGCCACATCTGGGTTGGTGCATCTACCACTAGTCTTTCCCTCTTAGATAAAGTAAAAAAAAGAGTTGTAAATCTAATCGGTCCCACTTTATCAACTAAGCTCCAATCCCTCTCCCATCAACGCAATGTTGTATCACTGTGCATGTTTTACAAATATTTTAATGGAATGTGTTCTGATGAACTCGTTTCACTTGTACCTCCTTGATGTACATATCCCCGACAAACCCGCTTAGCAATAAAATCTCATCCCTTCACTGTTGATGTCCCTAAATGCCAGAAAGCTTTCTATTCTAATAGTTTCTTCCCTCGAACAGCTAGACTTTGGAATTCCATTCGTGCTGCACTGATATGCAGAAGTTTAAATGTAAAATAAACATATATCTTATTAATCTTTCCTAGACATGGACCTAAATAGTA
Source organism: Euprymna scolopes (assembly GCF_053919585.1). Classification (NCBI taxonomy): domain Eukaryota; kingdom Metazoa; phylum Mollusca; class Cephalopoda; order Sepiida; family Sepiolidae; genus Euprymna; species Euprymna scolopes. The sequence continues at coordinate 101,375,541 of NC_136489.1, read as the reverse complement.
ACCCCTTACGTCCAAGTGGCGATATGCTTTGTAAGGGGTGAACATGAGTAAAAAAAAAAAAAAGTTCGAATAATGCAAATAATCCTCATCTACAAAAAATTTAAGAAATACGTGATATTCTTCTTCCACAGTGATAAGACAATTCCAATATTTTTTCATGCCCAACACAATTACCGATTCTGTTCTAAATTCCTGATTACAATTCTAATGTATATACAAAAGTTATGAAAAAAAAAAATCAATTTGTTTTAGTAATTTGTAAAAAATTTTTTTTTTTTTTTAGTATAACATTGCGTTGGAACAAAATCTATACAAAATTGAATATGGCAAGTTTTTTTTATATTTTACTGAGAAGTTTAACAAGAAAAAAAGTAAACCTTGTTAAATTTTTTGTGGATTTAAAAAAAAAATGATATAAACTTCATTAATTCACGATTAATTAATGTTAATTTTAATTTTAAAGAAGCAAATGACCAAAGCAATGAGGATATTATCCAAGATTAGTCAAAATAATCCTAATAATATGAATAATAAAGATATATCACCTGTTTCAGAAGTTTTTTAGATGAGTCTTGATCCAAGTACTATTCTCGTAACATTTTGTGCAATGTAACCTCTGAACGCCATAAGAATATCATCCGATATGAGAATAGTGAGCTGAATAATTCAGTTTATGAAATATCAAAATGCCACAAAAAGTGATTGTGACCCAATAAATTGGAAAATAAAAACATGAAAAGTATTTCTTTTTTTAAATCTTTATTTATGTTCCATATTTTTAACAATTTATAATTTTTTGGCTTGATAGATACAAACGTGTAGCTGCATGTGAATAAGGGGCTTAAATTAAGTCGAATGCATTTCGAAAATGTTTTGATCGTCACAAAAAAAAAAAAAATCTGTCAATAATTTCCATGTTTTCAAAAGAGCGATGACCTGACAATATCATCCATGTTTTCATATTAGAATCAAATCTTAGCATCACCAACTGAATCCGTGTAAATTAAACAGTATTATCATTAATTTTTTTTTTGTCTGACTTATCAAATTATTAATAATATCTTTTCTATATTTTACGGAAAAAAAGATCAAAGGTGTATATATATATATATATATATATATATATATATATATATATATATATATATATATATATATATATATATATATATATATATATATATAAAAAGAAAGAAATTTAAAATAGTTGAAGCCAATTTTTTGATGCTGAGTGGTACACAATTGTGTGTGTTTAGACAAGTACACATAGTGGTCTCCAAATCTGGATTCATAGGCAATTTACTATATAACTATATACAATTTACAATAAGTGTTCAAAATAATATCCATCTTCTATACACTTTTTATTCAGAAGAAAAATGATATTTGCACTTTTTGAAACAATTATTTTTTCTTTTTAGTTTTAATCTCTTCGTGGCTGCTATTATCTTCTATTGTTAACCTCATCACTTGATACCATAAACCACTGATCTAAATGGAGCCTATGTTAGTGAGTGACAAAATCCTCTCCAGCAATGGTTGTCAGGGAAATTGTATGATTCATTTCTGATCACATGTAAGAATCTGCAATTTGTTTCCAGAAATCATGAAGTTCTTTCATTGAATGCTCCCAAAGTTTGAACAGCAAGGGCCAGCCTCGTTTTTCCGTATCAAGCGGATATTCATTGGTTGTGTCCTGCAGATAAGTATAACGCCCCATAACAAGGGACTGCACCAAACGTGCGCACACCAACAGAGGTAGGGCTTCTCTTTCAGATTGGTTCAGCTCAAACTCTGTCAGGTAACCGGCCAGTGTATGACCACCGACCTCCAACGGGTCATCCAAATTGCAATCAATCATTAAATAGGCGGTGATCAATGCCAGATCAAACACCGGGTATGAATATGTTGCATCAGCAAAATCAATAATTCCGCAAAGGTTGTAGGTTTTCTCTTCTGTAAAGCTCAGGCCGTAGCTGCTATTGCTGCCCGTTGTTGATGTGGTGGACACCTCACTGGAATCAGACATTGGCGATGATGGCTTCTCCTTAGCCAGCATGTTTAAAAGGTTCACATCACCATGTATTTGACCTGCAAAAATAAAAAAATAAAAAATGAAAATTCAGGGATTAATTAATGAACTAGACGAAAACCCGTCCTTTTTTTTTTTTTTTTTTTTTTTTACATGAGGGTTACCACTTATCAAGGCCCGAAGGCCACTCAGGGTTATTGCGTGTACAGTAATCAATGAGATAGTATTGTAGCAATCATTAGTATTGGGGGTTTTGATAGAGTGTCTTACTTAAGGCGGCGGTTTGTCAGGAGTTTGTTTATGTTGGACTTGAAGACGTCCAAGTTGTAGTCAGGTGGGAAACAAGCAAGCGGCAGAGAGTTCCACTGGCGTGCAGTTCTAAGAAAGAAGCTTTGCTCATGGAATCTACGTTTGGATTTAGGCACAGATAGAGAGTGGGGAAAATTATTGACAGTAGTTTCAGCCAGACGGGTGTTTCTCGTGAAAGATTGGTGAGGGGGGGACTTATAACCCTTTCTCCCTTGCAGGGGTCGCGCGCGCACGGTGGAAAACGACGCACACTAACCCTAAGGACGGTTGGCTATATTTTCGCTCCTTCGAGCCTCGGACCCCGCACAAGCATCCGTCTCTCTCCCTCTCTCTCTGCTGAGTCTCTCCGAATTGGACGTTGGTATCTGGCCGTCTAGTGTTGTAACGCCCAATCGGGAATTCTTGGTAATTTCTGTCGTGATCGCCTTCTCGTCGGTGGCCGTCTCTCTCTCTGTCTGCGATGGCTGGAAAGTCAAGTTTGGTTATACTGAAATCGAAGGCAGTCTTCACAAGTATAAATGGAAACAATCAACAACGATGAGGATAGTTTAGGCTGTTCATTTAGTAATTCGATATACATTAAGGCTCGGCTCGTCCCTTATACTTTCGTCAGGCTTGGAATGCAACCCCCACAGTGTATTTAAACAAAAACTCGGTCGGCGGTCTTGTTAGTTCTCTTCGTCTCAATTAGAAGAGGCTGGCGGCATGCGTGGCTTCCCAACTCCTCTGATCGACAGTCCGATTCTCCTCTTTTTCTATCTCCGCCGTAGTTTTATTAAACGTCATCCTCCCCTTCCTTCTGTAGTCGACCCAATCTCTCTATTCGACGGGTAATCATAATTCTTTCTCTCTCTCTTTCTCTCTCCTTCCCAACCGACCCCCTCTCGATTCAATTCCGAGAATTAGTTATCTCTCTAGGCAATTAACCAATTTGTTCCCTTAAAATTAGAATGACTAATTTAATTGTTTTCGGGTTCGTTCTTTCTCTATTATCACCTCCAACTTGTTGATTTAAGTGAATCATGTTATCATTACACTCGGACTGTCGACTTTACTCGTTGACCCTTCCCAGACCTCCTTGCGTTTTCCTCGCCAACCCGACATCTGGCTTATCTTTAGTCTGGCCCTTTTTGAACTCCAATAATTTACTTGTCAACCGATGACAATTCGTTGGTTTCTCACGAGATGGGACTGAGACCTCTCGCCCAGCTCCATCCCACTCACCCTCAACCTAGGAAGCAAGGTTATCCGGTGTCGCCCGGCTTCATTACAGACTAAGATAGTTAAAATTCCTTTACCAAAACAAAACGGTTCTTCATAACTTTTATGTTCCCTTACGAAGATTAAACTCAAAATATAATAATATCAAACCTTATCTCTAGAATCCTTATTTCAGTTTTGATTAAAATCTATTACATGTTTTTAATTCTCGAAAATGTCTAAAATGTAATGCTTCAGCTTAAGTGGTCTTAAGAAGAAATCGAAAATCAGGGAATCTTGTGCTTCCTTCATGTCTGTTGATAAAATTTAATGCAAATATTCAAAATTTGCATTAAATTTCATTTAATTTATTTTATTTAATTTATTTTATTTAAATTTTCAAATCAGAGGTTGTCCCTATATTGTTATCCGCAAAAATGACCCATTAAAATATTTTAAAGAAACTTAAATTTAGGAAATATTTATTAATCGATGTCTAATACTTATTATTAAAATTCCACAAAAATCAGAGTTATCTGAATTTTCATGCAGAGCTTCCAGCCCCTCTTTGTATAAAACTAAAACTAAATACAGCCCACTTTACTACCCCCCTCCCCGAGGCATGTTCGAAGTGAATGTCTCTGTTTAAAGTACTATTGAAACATGATACTTGAATTTTGCATTTTAAACTTTAATTCAAGCTGTTCTCGTATATAAAAAATAATTTTGTAAAATCAACAGTAAGGTTCTCTACAGTGCAATGTAGACTGCAATGTATTGTGAACTAAGTCACTGCAAGGAGACACGTGAAGCTTCCTTCCGGTCCACCATGATGGATCTTTAACTAGAGCAAGCTGTAAGTACTCCTGCCGCAGGTCAGCAGATGTGGCCCCTGACCCTGTCGAAACTGCAATGGCTGTGATCGTCCTCTCCAGGAGTTCTTTACAAGATTCTTCCACGTTGCAGGCGTTGTCGTCAGCTCCCGATGCCGGCGTCCACTGAAAATCAATTAGCTTCTCATGCAGATCAAAAGAAAACAAACACAGAGGTTTCTATTCTACTAAAAGTTAATTCACGCAATTACAGGTGTTTTACATACATACAATTGTTCAGTTCGATTACACCAGAAAACAGTCTGAAATCTTATTCTTCGTTCTCCACGATGGCGACCGTGACAGAAAGGGGGAGGGGACATTCTCTTGGGTGACTGTTCTTGCCTCGGGATTTAGCTCCAATCTCCTCTCCTCTGGCCCGGGCATTTGCTTATATTGGAACGTGATGGGGTAGGGTAAGCTGTTCCCCAGACCAATCAGAACTCAACACGTTATCCGGGAAAGTCCCGAATCCTTGCGTGTGTGCAAACATTCATAGGCTTGCGAATCTAGGATTAAAACTCAAATTCATTCACACGCCCTGAAAGGTTGACATTTTGAGCTCTCATACTCAGAAAGCCAAACATCCCCGGGCCGGGGTTCGCCAGGCCAAGAATGAAATCATATTTTGTTCTAACTTTTCAAATAATATCTTGTCATTTTTTCTCAAACAATAAAATTATATGTCTGCTTTACAAAAACACAATAAACTCATCCTTTCAGATAGGTTACCGGGCGTTGTCCGGGCATCCAATAATGTTTAACAGACAATATCAGCATAATTACCCGGCCTTACTCAGTGTTTAGGGGGTCTCAATCTCTCCAATGGGGAGCAGTATCGCTCCCTGAGGCGGTCATGCCACAAGCAATCAATTGATTTGATTGAAAAAAAAATGGCGATTTCACCAATTTCAATAACAATAAAAGTGTACCATAATGTGCAGCGACGTCACGCAGACAGCAGTCGCTGCAGTGAAATAGAGAGAGGAGCAGTAGGAGGCAGCAGGACTAGTGGCGTCATGCAGAGATAGCAGCAGCAATAAGACAGAGAGAGTGGAGTGAGAAAGATGTGACAGCATGAACAGCAGGAGAAAGAGAGCAGACGGCAATCATTTAGCCGCTAGCCGGTGACAGCTCTGTCAAAATTGTTATGTATAATGGGAAACACAGACAGGAAATAAAAGTGTCTCTCCAAAAAAAAAAAAAAAAAAAAAAGAAAAAAAAGTGAGTTCAAAGTATTTCTTTTATTTGTTTGGCACTTGGAATTGAGGAAGAACGGAATGAGAACGCCTTCTATAACATTACAAAATTATGAGAGTGTGAAACATTCGTTGATCATCATTCAATCCCGGGTAACGTCGAGTATCTCTGCTAGTCTTATATAGAGATAGTTTCACGGCTAGTCAAATTAACATATAAATGCTGTACTGCTTCAAATGGAACTAAGCAGACAAGTATAATCGTTCGGAAATTTTCAGATAAAGATTGATAATTTGTATTAGCCAGACTACCATTCTTATCTTGGTTGTTATTTTGCACAGCATTTTTGCTGATATAACCTCCGACCTTCTGGATCCGTGGCATAAAAGTTAAAAGCGTTTATTAGCAATCAGTTCTAAATGACAGTCTTCTGGGGGTTGATAGTTCAATGTTTACTACAGGCGATAATAATTACAAATGACAAAACTGTTACGAAAATGACTTGTTCTGCCATTAAATAACCTGGAAAGGGCTGATATGCCGTAAAACAAAACGACCGAACCAAACAGCATGAATAAATATTTGAAGATATGAAGAAATTGAAGCATAAAAACTTTTACAGAAATGACCGGACATGGTATTAAATAACCTGAAAAGGCTTGATATGCTTTAAAACAAAAGCAACCAAAGCAAATTAAAAGAACTGATTTGTATAGACATCTAATATATAAACAGCTATATGTCGGTCGGTCTGTCTGTTTGTCTCCATATTTTCAAACTCTATCTCCTCCGAAACTAAAAGTCGCAAAGCGGTGCTAGGGGCCTGAAATGATTGGATATTTTATGGACCATTCTTTTATGGGTCTTTAACCGGTTAAAATAAGTTTAAGGTGTCAAAATTGAAAAAATCTTTAAACATTTTGTACATTTACCTTGGTTTATTTTTAATTTTCAATTGGTTTACATGCGTATCACGTTGGTATAGTAGTAACGTCACCAGCTTTGAATACTATAGTCTCTGTTTCAATTCTAGCTGATGGCACCTAAATACGTTTTTTTTTTTAATTTTTGAAATCACTACTCCATATTAATATGTATGAAATCTGGACAAATTAAAATATCATATTTAAGCGTATTTTACACCCCATCTCGCTAGTATCTAAAAAAAAAATGCAGTCTTCACAAAATAACATCTGGCAAGAAACAAATATCATATAGAGATTAACGTTTCTACGCCGGAGAATTGAAAACATTGTATCATATCTATTATCTATTATATATATAAACATGAACGTGTCTGTGTGTGTGTGTGTGTGTGTGTGTCTGTGTACATTTTCCTACGCAATAACTGTCAGTTTTTAGTTTACAGACTCGAAATTTGATATACAGAGTACTGAGATTTGGAAAAATCTTTGTAATCTGTTTTCGGCCAGAAATTTGGCTGTTAAGGCGTCAAAGTTCAACGATTTGACTTTGAGAACTCTACTAAACTCCTCCGTCAATTTTGGGTCTAAACACTTGAAACTTTAGATATAGGTTCCTTGGACATGGATCTAACTTAATAATTTGATTTGAGCCCCAAACAACAAATGCAAAGGGGTCATAATAGGGGTCAAATTTAAAAAATTGACCGTTTTCTTTTTTTTTTTTTTGCTTAGCATACACCTCCAACCTCCAAACACCCGGGCAACGCCGGACTGAAATGCTTGGAAAGAGAACATAAAGATAACTTTTGTGAGAATACAAGTTAAACATTTAATATGTTAAGAAACCAATAACAAAAATAAAAACCAAACAACAAAAAAGAAAAACCTTTGGTGAATTCTGGGAATGATGGTAAAACATCCCTCTTATAAGCATCAATAACTTCGTCAACAACACAGCGTTTCTCCCTGTCTTCAATGGCATAGCAGAAATCCACCAATTTTGGTATAGCTTCCAAACTCCAGATGGTTTCGTAAGTCTCGTAGTAAGGATGGTAAAAATCCTGAAGAAAAAAAAAAATGCAACTTTTTACTCAAGAATAGAATGGTAATCAAAGAAAAGATCGTATTACTCGGATTATTCAGACTGCTGTTCTCATCTTGAATATTATTTTCACGTTTCAGTCGATGTAACCTCTGACCTTTGAAAACGTTGGGAGAATAACACACGAGAACAAGTATGAATAATCTAATACGAATTATCAATTCTTATCTAAAAAAAAAAAAAAAATCAGAAAAGTGATACCAAAGAACAGATTTTGAAGTTATTGAAGACAGTTCATGATCAAGGTGCACACATATTACGGATTTACCCTTTTTACTTCACGAATCAATGAAAATTCAGTTTAATTACACCCTCTGTAAAGGTTTGACTTTTACTCACAGAAAGGTATAATTAAAAAGAATTCCCATTGATCTATAAACAAAAAGGGCAAATGAGTTAAATGAAGAATTTTGAAATGATGTTTTTTTTTTTTTTTTTTTTTTTTTTTTTGTGGGGGTGGTAAAAAAAAATTAATGGTTCACATGTACCAACGGTACCCCCCACCCCATATATGTTTGATTTTCGTCCTGTTTTTAATCTTTTTCAGCGGATTATTATCAAATGGACACTGATCTACCAAATTATATAAAAAAAATTTAATATAAAAAAATTTGTAGGAGGTGCTCAGTTTCTAATACAATGTTCTAGTAGATCGATCACCCATTTTACGCCAAAAATTGAATACACACGCACACAAGAACAAACATGGCGACTAGTGAAAACAATACGAAATACAGACCCGAATACTCTTAAAAATCAACTTTTTGAAGGTAAGTATACAGTTGGTACTCTAGCGCACACTATGTTATTATTACCTTTACATTGATAAATAAAATATCCTTTATATGAAAGATATATATAATTATGAAAATAGTCACATAGTGGGTATAATAGAGATGGCAATGGTTTCCTTGCTAATGCAATTCTATAATATTCGCAGAATGCAAATGTGTAATTTCAAAGCATCTGGGCGGACTTACGAGTTGCGTAAGTAAGTCAACCATTGGCATGTCTATCTAGCAAGTAACTATTTTAATAAATAAATGTGATAAACTCTTACCGTCGTATTATTTGGATTCTTCAGACTACTGTTCTCATCTTGAGTGTCGTTTTCACAACATTTCGGTCGATGTAATCTCCGACCTTCTTCAGGTGTATCTTTTCGAACTCAGGAATGTTTCTGTCGAACTCGGGAATTTGGACAGAATTTTGTACGGAAAATGACACTCAACATGAGAACAGTAGTCCGAAGAATCTAAATAATACGAATAACCAATCCCCATCTCAAAAATTCAGAAACGTAAACTCTAACCCTCATAATTACGAACTCTGGTCAATTTCTATTTCGAAAAATATGTATATATTATGCATATTGTGCATTGACAAAAATATATTTAAAATCGATGGTGAAATTTTTATTCTCATTAAAATAAAAAAATATAATAAAACTATAAAATTATTTATATTTTTTAGCAGTAAATTAATATAAGTATTTCAGATTTGTGGGGAAAAATAATTTAAGACCCTATAAGTATCATGCAAATTAATTGCTACAACGGATGCTCGTATGGCTCGCCTAATTGCTTTACTCAGTGTAACAGCAAAGCATTGTTTAACGCGTAATTCGCTTTAGGAAAATGTAGATGTTAACTTGGTTACTAGATCCAAACCCGTAGTTGTTTCACAGACAAAGCGTTTGCTTTTTTAAGATGAGCAAATGATTTAAGTAAAACGGCTTGTATTCAAGCATGGAAACTTTACTAAGATACTGGACAATACGGAGATAAAAGAAGGATGGGAACGGCAAGCAAAAAAACATCAGTGTAGAAAGATCGGTGAATTCATAAGCTTTCTGTAACCCATCGAAATTTGTCGTTGACATTGACAGCCATTTTATTTTAGGGGGGAGGTATGAAGTAACTTGGTTTAATGAATTAACAAAACTGAAAAGATGATTATTGTATTTGCGATAATCATCTTTTGTCAAGTATCTTCACGCCTTGTTTGGAGCGATTTCCATAAAACAATATTCCTGCAACGTTTTTTTATGTTAAGAATCTTTATATAATGTCCAATTGTGGCCTCGACTTACTTGCTCCTTCACGAGGACAGAGTTAACATAAGGTTGTTTTGTAATCCAGCTGATCATAGAGGGCCACTCTGGATTGGAGCAAAAATAAAAACTGCTTCTTCACTAAGTTAAGAAAAATGAAGTGCATCATCAGAACAGATACTACACCTTGTTCCAAGTGAAAAGGCCAATAATTTTTAGAATTGTGTTAGGTACAACCTAAAGTTAATTGTTATTTCTCCTTGGACTAAAGAAAGGAGAATTATCGCCATTCGAGAAAAGGAGATCTGCCATTACAGTTTGGAGAGTTAAACAAACATCAGAGGTTAATCATCACGAACCCAGCACCTTTTACCTTACAATTGTGCTTTGTAAGCTGTTAAATAAATCTGTTAAAAGTAATACTTCGTCTTCTGCTTATTTTTGAATTGGTAATAAACCAATAACTGTATCATTAAAGGTAATAAATAGAAAGTTGTTTAATTTTTTTTTATTTCAATTAAAGAAAAATGTGAATTCAAATTCATTAAATAATGTAACCTTTTTTTTCACTCTACTTTGTCTGCAACGGCTTCGTTTCCTCTTTATTGAGTAGATCCAAGTCAAGCATTCGTTTTTCATACACTTGTCTGATTTGAAAAATCAGAAATGATAATGCACTTTGCTCCTAACCAAGCAAAGTTTGGACCTAAACATTTATAACGTTACACTGTCTGTTCGAATATTATGAGAGGCACTTGAAAAAGAACACTGGCTGTGTAAAACTGTCTCCTTGATAAATGTGGACAAAGAGTAATAATTTGCCGTGGTCGATCGATGTCAAGTAGCAATAAACCATTGCTGTAATAAAAAAAGCAACAACATTTTTATGAGAATGAAGTAAACAGTTCCTTGTTTGAAATCTAAATAACTTTCCTCGTGATATAAAAATAAAATATTGGATATTTCCCATGTAAAATTAACGAATAGTTGCTAATGACGCACACGCTCAGTTCAAAAAACTGTTCTTATTATGCAAAACATATATCTACATTTATTTATCACATATAATTTTTGTTAAAGGCAGCATAAGAAAAGTATAAAACATTGTACATAAGTGGAATGAAAATTACAGACATAATTACTAACGTAAACGTCCATGTTAAAAGTATATATACATAATCGAAATAAACGAATTGCCAAGGTAAACACATTATAGAGAATGTGTGGGTTATGTAAAGCAAATAAAACTTACTTTCGTGATTTTTTAGAAATATTTTGCGTCAGAATGCTACCACTAATAGAAAAGTGCCATGCTGAAATAGCTAGTTGCCCGGAACGATAAGACATGTAAAAACCAAAACTAAGTAATAATATGGAACTAACTGGAAACCTACTGACAGAAAGAAAACAAGTCTCGATTTCAATCTTGCACTACGCACGTGCGAGTTTATTTTTTTACTGTTTTTCGAAATTGAAGAGTTCAATTTCATAGATACCAAAATAATCCAAGGGAGATAACTTGAAGATGGGGTAAGGGATGTAAATTCATATAGACACATTTTAAGAATATCAGTTCTTGCCTTTGTCTTTTTTGCCTACCCACCTCCGTAAAAAAAGGGGGGAAAAATACTTACTTCGAGTGATTTGTCGATAAAACCAACAAATTTCCCACATTTATACATGAACGGTTGCGTGAGTGGAACTTTATTCAAAGTTAAACCGGGAATAAATGTCTGCAACACTACCACATATTCACAGAATTCGGTGCAGCTTGGATCATCCAAATCTGAAATTAAAACCAATAAGGAAAAGAAATCTGACAAATTAAAAGTTATTCCCTTGTATACTTTGTGCAACATTAATATCATCTTCGAAATGTACAAATGCAAAAGTTACTTATTTACCACATCTACATTGCCATAAAAAAAGAATGGCGCACTATTATTTAAATCACAATGTAGTTTTTTAATGTCGTGTGCATTGTAGAGAACTAACGCCGAAACACGATTATTTGTATGTTTAATTTGCATAACTATTTTTTGTAAACAGTTTACAATAAATTAATGTCTGGTGCTATTCATGTGCATTTTTATTCTCCTATTTTACTATATATAGTATTAATACACTAAATAATAAAGTTAATTTAATGAATAAAGGATAAATTACCGAAACCTTTCTTTAAATATGTTCATTAATCTTCAAGGAGGATAATTTAAATAGAAACTATTAGGCTTAAAAATTACATTGTATTTATATCATATACTAGCTGTAACCGCGTTGCTGTGGCTCAGTTTGTTTAAATAAAAATACAATAAAAAATAAAAATGTACCGTAAATTTACCTAGTGTATATTTATTTATTTCGCGAAAAGCTGCATTCTGTAATATTTATATACACTTAATATTTTTTTGCAATTGTTTTAACAGCATAAGTTTCTTTATGAAAACACGCACACAAACACACGCATGCAAATACTATAATAAGAACCATTAGCGACACATGTTTTTTGTTCATTTAAAACAATTACATTCTGTAATATTTATATACACTTATTTTTTGCAATTAATTTAAAAAGAAAGTGTTCTTTTTTAAAACACACGCACAAACAAACGCATGCACGGACGATAATAAGAACCATTAGCGACTAACTTTTTGTTTATGTTTTTAATACTTGTGGATAATGTTTATAGTAAACGCCTAGCAAATTGTGAAGTGCAAAACACACATGCAAGACAGTAATGACCTCAGCATGTAACGAACTTGACAGTGTATGAAGTAATATGTCTGTTAAAGACGCTATAGTGTATTTTTAGTAACAGTTCGTAGAATTGGATTCCGAAATATGAGAATTATTAGAGCCAATCAGAATGGCCGGAATTTGGTGAGGGAGTTGTTATTATTCATAAATATGCAATCGGAAAAGTTATGCTATGTCTATGCATCAATGGACCAGTTACGATCGGTTTAATCCCACTATCTGTGGAAAATGTAGAATTAGTTCCAGTGACAACTGATAGCAGTGTTAGGACTAAATATTTAGAGAAAAAATAGGAACTCCTTCCTCTAAAGATGTTGCAATTGTGATGGTGTTGCTCGTCGGATGCAATTTAGCATTTTATTATTTTTTTTAAAATTCAATTTTCACCCCAAACAAGGCACAGTGCCACTTTGAAGTAAGGGGCTACTATCGGGGACATAAGTTGCAGGGGTATTATGAAGGGAGATGAGTAGCAAGATGTCTGTTCACATTACATTTGAACTTCTACATGTCAGTACAGGTGGGAAAGCAGAATCCCGGAAGCGAGTTCCAAAGTCTAGCAGTTCTGGGGAAGAAACTATTGGAGTAGAAGGCTTTCTTACACCTTGGGATCTCTACAGTGAAGGGGTGAACGATTGAATGTCTCTATAATGGTGTTCGAAAACTAGATAAGATAATGGCTCTGTTGTTACAAACCTACGATACTTTGGTCCAGAGGGGAATTTTTGCAGTCATTTATATCATATATTATATATTTTATAATTACAATCTTTACTATTATATAAAAGTAACTTTGTCTGTATGGGTGTGTAGGTTCATTCCTTAAAGACTACTAAACGACTGGTTCGATATTTTGAAATTTCACACAAATATACTTTATGCGTTTGGCAGTGTTCTTAGATAGGTTTTCTATCGGAATGTCTTCAGTAAGTATTGATAATGGAAAAAATCCGATGAAAGAAAGAACAGGCTGTTTTCACTAAAGTTAACACCTTATACAGCCTAACATCACAAGTGCATTTGAGAATTGTTATTACCATACAAGCAGAAAGGGTCAAATATCAAATCAACAGCAGGTTCTTGGATATTATATGGGCGAATTCGAAATGAATGTTTGTTTAGAGCACAACTGAACCATTGACACTTGACTTTTGCATTTTAAACTTTAATTCAAGCCATTATCACTGCGCAAGTAGAAAAGGCCGGCATATAAAATCAATAGTTGGTTCTTTGATATCATAGTGGCGAGTTCCAAATGGGTGTTTCTGTTTAGAGCACAATTGAACTATGATACTTGAATTTTGTATTTTAAATTTTAATTCAAGCCATTAAATAAAATGCTTTTTATAAAATCAATAGTAGGTTATCTATAGTGCAATGTAAACTACTGGACTAAGTCACTGCAGGGAGACATGTTAAGCTTCCTCTCGGTGCACCGCGGAGGGTCTCCAACTAGAGCAGTTTGATTGAAAAATGAGCGATTTTATCAGTTTCAACGACAATAAAATATGAGATTCGTCGATTCTCATTCAATCCCGGGCAACGTCGGGTCTCCCTACTAATAGATTTATATCAAATATTGTAATGAAAGTTATATGTTTTAACATGAATACTTAGAGCTAGATTAATAGCTGTTCGAAAATGACAAAACTAGTTGTCAGCAAATTTCTGAATATAGTTTTGTATTCTCAGAATCTTTATATACATTCTTGAAAATTTACCATGATAAAATCACTTTGAAGAATTACAATATTTAATATTCAATTTCTACGTTTTTTTTTTGTAGCGACCACGTGTTTGGGCTTCTTTCCGAACCGGTGCTCACTATTGTGCATGTTGTTTTATTGTGGATAAAACATGGCGGTAGACACAAAAATTAAGAAACAGTTGGATTTGCATATATATTTTTTCATAGAGACAGTTTTTCAAGGACAAACATAAGGATACACTAAACATGATACATGAAGGGGTGGAAACCACGGACGTAATATATAATGTCGCTTTTTGACATGAAGAACGTAAAAAACGACATTATTTTTGCACCAACCTAATATAAAAGGCTAAGCTAAGAAAGAACATATTTGGTCTTCAAATTTACACATAAGCGGAATTTAGAGATATTTTTTTGCTTCTGAAGATAAAAGATTGCATTCTATCGTTGACTAGTAAACTTTCGAGGGAGATAACTTAGTTGTGACCCAAGAAAGATAAATCCCTGATAAGTCTGGACCTACAACTCATTTAATTTTTATTACATCCCGGGCGAGTCTGCTCTGAATAATTTAATATTCACAAACTGCAACTGTTGCAAATAAACAATTTACGAGGAAGGTCATAAAAAATAATAATGCGAGTTTAATATAATTTAGTTTTTAATATCATTTAAAAGAAGATATATTATATTTGTAATCGTTACAGGATATGACATCATGAAATGAAGTACATGGAAGAGAAGTGAGATTAATTTTGCTTTCTTTTGGGTTTACGACGTCAACGTAAAAAAACGTCTTTTTTGAAGCCCCCCTCCCTCCCTACTAGTATAGGTAGGGAAATTATAACGCATGTAGGTGCACATTGCTGTAAAATGTCGACCCATTCCCCAAGAAAACAACAAATTAACGCCAGATGTAAATAATGGCGTAAATTGTTGCTGAGTCGTTTAAAATTGCTTCCATTATTACAGTTACCCAGTTTTACTATTTATTTACATTGGGTTCCTAAATTAAGGCACGAAAAGGCACGACAAATTGCTCCTGCTGATTCTCAAATTTTATTTTTTACAAAGATTGTAAACTAAAAAAAAAACGCTTAAATTATAATCAATTGCATTTTGTTGTTCTTGGCATAAGAATCACAGGTTGCTTGAATAACATGCCTACATATCACACGAATAGAGAACCAGCAGGAGATATTTGCGCGCCTTTGCCGTGCCTTAATTCGTCGTAAATAAATCGTAAACCCTACAGCTACCTGATGTAAAAAAGAAAGAAAACAGAAGCTGGGTGTCCACGGAGCAGGATTCCAGATGACTCCGACCAGAGATGCTTTATTTAATACGCAAGTCATTCAGTCAGCAATGACTGGTTAGAAATTCTAAATAATTCGCTATCGGATTATCAGATTGGCCTTTAAAAAGTAAAATCTCGCGAATTTGCCCCTTTTCAACACAGTTTGGCTTTCAAAAATTGTATCTGGCCTTTTGCAAACCGTAACGTACAGACTAACTAAGGAAGATTATTTAGATTAACGGTTCATGCATTGTATTAAATTCTATACTAGGTTTGCTTAGTAGGTGATCGTTGCTTAACATATGTGCTGTGTTACTGAGTCGTCTTACTCTGCACGTTCTTCTATAATATTTACTTCGTTCCACAAGGATAGGTACTATCCTTTTTCCCTCTGCCAATTTTCATAATATATATATATATATATATATATATATATATATATATATATATATATATATCAATTCATGAACAAATTGGTCAAACCAGTTGCTCTTAATAATCTTGATAGAATAGATTCTTACCTGTGTAGATTTTTTGTTTTGATAAGAATTCCCCGTCAATATTAGGAATCCGTTTCGGTGTTGGGACTCCTTTTTCTCGAATGAAATCCATCATTGCGTATAAAGAATCTGAAATAAATAATATACACGAGAGATAAAAAAAATAGAATATATATATATATATATGTGTGTGTGTGTGTGCGTGTGTGTGTGTGTGTGTGTGTGTGTGTGTGTGTGTGTGTCAAGCAATAAATTCTTAAATCGAATATATGCCTCTATATGTTGTTTTTTCAGAATTTAAAATTAAACCACGAAACTTGTTTGATTTGAAAAGGAGTTGTGGTTCTGGCGACATCAACTACTTTCCTCCACAGGGCATCCTTTGAAGTAAATTGCTCTCCTTCATAAACACCTCTTTTCAATATTGACTAGAATCGTTCAATGGGGCTAAGATCTGAAGAATACGATGACCAGCTCATAATGGTTTCTCCAAAGAAGCCTATAGATTCAAGGAAAATTGCAGTCGCCCTAGTAGAATGGGATGGTGCATGCATGAAAATCATCTGACGGCGACGTGACAATCGTAGGTCATTATGCCATGGTGACAAATGTTTATCCAAAAAGGCCGTGTACGCATTGCTGGTAAGTTTTACACCCCCTAAAACTCGGAATGGTCCAACCAACTTATCCCGAATGATTCCCGCCCAAAACATGATGTCCCCACCTTCTTGTTGGCGATGAACTCTGTAAGGGGTTGGAGTTCCGTTCGAGTTCTACACCTTGGCCCATCCATCCGGACCGTCAAGAGTAGCACGGGTCTCATCTGTAAATAGGACATGTTAGAAATCCATTTTCATGTAATTCTGTGCCCAAGTCATTCGTTTTTCCCTTTGTTGTTTGCTCAATGGAGGCCTTGGAATATTTTTTATGTCTCTTGCCATCTCATTCAACACATTACATCGGGCCTGCCTGGATCTTGGAGCGATTGCATAAATGGAAGCACTGGTGCTGTTTGGGTTTCGGTTGACTTCCCTACGAATTTTTAGAATATCACGATGTGAAAGGTTTCTCCTGGTGCCCTTATCCTTTCTTGATTTGGTTGGAGTTGTTCACGAACGAAGCTAAAGTCCTTGGACCCCTTTCCAGCTCCATAGCTAAGTTTTTGATGAACAATCCCTCTTCTAGTCCAGCAACAATCCTTTCCTTTTCGATAACCGTTAATCGCCCCTTTTTGGCATTTTAAAAGACTGCAATAAAGTGATGGACAGTACAAATTACTTGAATAAAATGTCATAACTTCGTGAATATCGCATGTATTTGAATAAAATTTTGGGAAATAACTAACATTGAAGCAGTCATTTGATGATATAATTTTCATTTTTTTTCAGACGTATGTTTAGTGAAATATTGATAGTTTACTAATCTGCAATAAAGTGATTGACGCTATATATATATATATATATATATATATATATATATATATATATATATATATATATATATAATCAGTTTGACACTGGTTTTAGTTAGATCACCGAAGTTGGACGAACTAAGAAGCAAATACTCGAAACTATCCTGTTTATTTTTTCTCTTCACTTCCAAAAGCAAGTTAGTTTTCACAGGAACGTGTTAACTGAACATAGTTTCATTTCTTGAAACTCATTTTACATACATAAAGTATTAACCCTATACCAAATTAACCAAGCCTATAAAAATAATGACTTGGTCAGCATATTCTGGTTTCACCAGATTTCCCCAGATTTCTTCAGCCGGCTGGATTAATTAACTGTTTTAGTTCTTGACAATACCTAAAGTCGTTACTGTCGTCTAAAATAGCCCTACCAAAGCCAGAGACCACGCCACCTATTAGTAACCTAGACATTCAGTAGACACACCATAAGACAACGAATTTGGAATAATGACCAAATATACGGTCATTGGTGATAAACGGGTAAGCTATGATCTTGTGCGTATTCTAAAATCAAGCCTAGCGGCTCAGAAAGGGCTTATTAGCATTCGTGCATACGCAGTGGCTTGGCCCGAGTTCAGGAAAGCTTGAATGTGTTACCGTAGGACGTCGATAGCTAGACAGACTCCGAGAAATGTTTGTAGAACCTTACTTAAGTATCTAACTAGTTGGCTACCAGTGTACGATGCGAAATATTCGAACATTTATATATTTTTAAAATATACGGAGGCATATATTTTCTGCACTTCTGATTAGTTGAAATAAGATTTCTATATTGACTCTTATCTAATCTGTAGACGAACGTCGGGGTTTACCAATTGTTTAGGACTCTATAAATCCCCTGAAATAAATAAATAAAAAGAAATACACTACCAAATAATGTAAAATAAACTTTTGTTTATTTTCGTTAAAAGAAAAGAAATTACTTTTTAGTGTGTGCCAGAGTGGCAATCGGCATGAAAGAAGGAAAGGATGTGAAGACTTGAGAGCGTGAGAGAAAGAAGTCCGACTATGTGTTGTGGCAAAGTGAGAGAAAGAGAGAGAGTCAAGCAATGTTTCGAGAAAAGCTATCATTTCAGCTACTGAATTTCACTCGGCGAGCATTGCTGTTGGTGTCGGTTATCCTCCTCTCTCTCACGAGAGAAGTTCTCCGTGGCTTTAATATTTCTTTAGGGGCCCCAAGAAGCTTGCAAAATTAATTTTTTTAAACCGATTCCTGATTGGCCAAAAATTCATATTTTTGACAAAAAAAAAAAAAAGAACGTACTTTCAGCTACGTCGGCCATTTCTCAAGCGTTCTGCTTTTTGACCCAATAGGTTTGGTGTGGGTGAATGCTGTAATTCCCGTGCAAATGAATTTATAAATTTTAATGTGTGTGTGTGTGTGTGTGTGTGTGTGTGTGTGTGTCTTAGAAAGATAAAATAACAAACTACAAATCTCATCACGTCAATTATAAGATGACTACTAGCTTGTTTGTTTATTCATTTGTATAGTAGCGGGGATTAGGCTATATGTAATGGATCGAAGTAAGCGACAAAAAAATAGTTCGTGTCGTGCACGAAAGTTTGGAAGATAATTTGCATAACGGTCAAACGAACTAATAATACGGAGGAACGAAATGGAAGATAGCATTATTTTAGCAAATCTGAAATATTGAAATTTTCAAATAGAAATTTATGTCCATATTATGCTCTCTAAAATTGCTTAAAAATATTCCAAAGTAACTGAAATTCGGGGCATATAACTTTTATAAATATGCTTTCCGAGAAATCTAATACAGTTTCTTCCAAATTAATCTTCTTAATGTTTGATACAATCACAGTAGTAAGTAGTAGTAGTAGTAGTAGTAGTAGTAGTAAGCTGCCGTTGTCGAGGTTAATTCATGATACTTATTCAGTTTACGATCCAATCTTTGGTAAATTCAAGTAGACGTCTTCCGGCAGGTTACACCAGCAGCCGGAAGATGCCGAAATGATTATCCAATCAGCTGTCAGAAGATGACAAGTTTCAATGAAAGCATAAAATTCATTGAAACAAAAATTAAAAAAAAAAAGCAAAATACTTTTCAAGACCCTATATCTACGTGTAGTCCCCCTCTTCCCATATGTCAAGAATGGCTTTCTAAGTAAAATGCCATTCCTAATAAGGAGAAAGGAGGAAACACTGCATTTTGAATTAATCGTCTGACAATCTTCACTTAGGCATTTTCGGACTGTTTGTGTAACCTGCCGGAAGATGCCGATACGAAGTTGCTGGAGATGGGACATAAACTGGATAAGTACCTAATTCTTTGATACATAATTTTATACCCCCCTCCCCCCCCAAAAAAACGTCCTGTTTTGGGAGATACTTATGTATCTTTTAAATACAAGAAATGACCGGTGGATTGTCTATCAGCTTAAAAGGAGAATTAAGTTTTATCCACCCATTTGAAAGAACATAAACTTTAACCCCCAAATTTTCTTGTTATAAGGCAGTGGATGTTGTTCTTACGTATCAACCTTCGATGGGACAAAAGCTCAATCAACAGTTTCAAAATTTCGCGCGCACTATAAAATCTTAAGCACACAGCTTTTTTTCTCTCTTTACCGGTCTTTCTTCCACAATCGAACACGCAACGAAAAACACTCATGAACACGATGCTCACCGAACACATATAAACACAAGTTCATACATACACTCTCTCACTTGCAAAACAGGCACGTTAATATGCACACGCATCTTCATGCATATTTAATTTACACATACGTAACTGCAGGGGGCGCCAGCCGAAATAAACACATGTACCCAATTTCTCCTCATAGAAAAAAACAAAAAAACTTTAATTTCCCCTATATCGTTTCTTAGACTCTATGAAGTCTTATTTATTTCCAACACTTTATTTTTTGTTTTGCATCATTTTAAATGGTTCTCAATAAAAATTAATTTATTGTATATGGATAAAATTTGTCATTATTTCTTTTGATACTATTTTTCCGCTTAATTTCTTCTTCTATATAAATAAATCAGTAGATGTACACGCGCGCGCGCGTGTGTCTGCGTGTGTGAATATTTAACCGATAAACTCTTAAACTATTGGTCATATAACACCGAAATTAACAGAAAATAGTATTCATACACCAAGGATGGTTTATAACGAGTAAAAATCTATGTTTGGATAGATTGATATCGCATACAGACATATATCGGTAAGTTGAAATGCAAACTGTGCATATCAACTTGCCGACATATTTTTATTTTTTTCTGCGCATAGCCAAATTCAATTCATTTCTTCAAGTCGTTTAATATCAAATCTTTTTTTTACCTATCTCTCGAGCGTCAAATATTTTGGTTTAGATTCTAGCTGATGGCACCCAAGTCATGTTTTTAAAACTTTTGAACTCACTACTATATACTAGGTACAATATAATTTCCAATAGAGAATGGACTTTGTAATAATAAATATGAAATCTGCATGAATTAAAATATATCTAAGAATATTTTACGACCGGACAAGACCCTCTCCCTAGTTTACACATAAGCCCGATGATCCATAAAAAGGATAGGTTATATTTAATTGACAAAATCCATCCACACCTCGACGTAAGCGACGAAGAACTGCACCACTGCTCTAATCTTGATTACTATTCTCACAACGTTTTGGCTGATCTAACCTCCGACCTTCTTCAGGTGTATCTTGTCCCAAGAAATCTCCCCGGAATGTCGAATGGAACCCTTTATTCAATACACGAAGGTAGTATGCTTAAACGAGTAGAAGTCTTAAATTAATCGCAATTGTATTCTTAGTATGGGCCGCACTGAGGATTGAACCTTCAACCTCCAGAATAGTGTCACATAAAATTGAATTTTACTTAGTACTTTGTCCATTACTAAAATAGAATTTCGAATTGCATAAGACTTCTACACAGTCACGGCCGAGGAAAGGAGAATATGCTACTCCCGTGGATAAAATAAATATTTCGTTCGAAATTCTGTGCAGAATGCAAAGTTCGACAAGATACACCCGCAGAAGGTAGGAAGCTGCATCAGCCGAAACATTGTAAGAATAATATTTAAGATGAGAACAGTATTCCAAATAATCTAAATTATCAATCTTTAACTAAAAAATTCAGAAATAATGCCAAAAGTGTTTGCACGTAGAGCGGAATAAACTATACAGCAAAAGAAGCGGTAAGTGTCGACGGTGGTTATGTTACTTTATGAAAGAAATTGAACCAGCTATTGAAAAAATTGAACCAGTTAATGAAATAAATTGAACCAGTTAATATAAAAATTGAACCAGTTAATGAAAAAATTGAACCAGTTAATGAAAAAATTGAACCAGCTATTGAAAAAATTGAACCAGCTATTAAAAAAATTGAACAGCTATTGAAAAGATTGAACGTTAATGAAAAAATCGAACCAGTTATTTAAAAAATTGAATCAGCTATGGAAATATTTGAACAAGTTACTGAAAAAATTGAACCAACTATTGAAAAAAACAAAAAAAAAAAAAAAAACAAAAAAAACTGAAGCTGCTATTGAAAAAAAATCAAGCAGCTATTGAAAAATTGAAACCAGATATGGAAAAACTAAACCAACTATTGAAAAAAATGAACAGCTATTGAAAAAATTGAATCAGCTATTAAAAAAAAATTGGATCAACTATTGAAAAAATTGAACAGCTATGGAAAAACTTGAACAGCTATGAAAAAAATTGAACCCACTATTGGAAAAATTGAATCAGCTACCAAAAAATTGAATCTGCTATCGAAAAAATTGTACCAGCTATCGAAAAAATTGAACATTTATTGAAATAAAATTGAACAGTTATTGAAAAAAATTGAACCTACTATTGGAAAATTGAATAGCTATTGAATAAATTGAATAGCTATTGAAAAAATTGAATCAGTTATGGAAAAAATTGAACCAGCTATTTAAAAAATTAGACCAGCTTTGGAAAAAATTGAATCAGCTATGGAAAAAAATTGAACCAGCTATGGAAAACATTGAACCAGCTATGGAAAAAATTTAACCAGCAATTGAAAAAATTGGAGCAGCTATGGCAAAAGTTGGAGAAGCTATAGAAAAAATTGGACAGCTATTGAAAAGATTGAACGTTAATGAAAAAATCGAACTAGTTATTTAAAAAATTGAGTCAACTATGGAAATATCTGAACAAGTTACTGAAAAAATTGAACCAACTATTGAAAAAAACCTTAAAATACTGAAGCTGCTATTGAAAAAAACTGAAGCAGCTATTGAAAAATTGAAACCAGATATGGAAAAACTGAACCAACTATGGAAAAAACTGAACAGCTATTGAAAAAAATTGAATCAGCTATTGAAAAAATTGGATCAGCTATTGAAAAAATTGAACCCACTATTGGAAAAATTGAATCAGCTACCGAAAAAGTGAATCTGCTATCGAAAAAATTGTACCAGCTATCGAAAAAATTGTACCAGCTATCGAAAAAATTGTACCAGCTATCGAAAACATTGAACAGCTATTGAAAAAAAATTGATCAGTTATTGAAAAAAAAAATTGATCAGTTATTGAAAAAAATTGAACCCACTATTGGAAAAATTGAATAGCTATTGAAAAAAATTGAATCAGTTATGGAAAAAATTGAACCAGCTATTTAAAAAATTAGACCAGCTTTGGAAAAAATTGAATAAGCTGTGGAAAAAAATTAAACCAGTTATAGAAAAAATTGAACCACCTATTAAAAAAATTTAACCAGCTATGGAAAAAATTGAACCAGCTATTGAAAAAATTGGGCCAGCTATGGCAAAATTTGAAGAAGCTATAAAAACAATTGAACCAGCTACTGAAAAATTAGACAAGCTATGGAAAAAATTGAACAAGCTATGGAAAAATTGAACCACCTATTGAAAAAATTGAACCAGCTATTGAAAAAATTGGGCCAACTATGGAAAAAGTTGGACCAGCTATAAAAAACAATTGAACAAGCTACTGAAAAAATTGGACCAGTTATGGAAAAGAAATTGAACGAGCTATTAAAAAATTGGACCAGCGTTATTTACCGAGTGCCTGCAACCAGTTAGATTTATCTTTTTAGTGTTTCTGCCTTTAACTGTACTACAATATAACTCAAGTTGGTGCTATATATGAGGAGGTCTTTCTATATCATTACTGTTTTTCCGTGTTTTTGTCTAACATTTATTTTCAAATAGATTTATAGATTAAAGACTTTTAAAAGCAACTCGTTTTTATTTGAACTGACACAAAAAAACCATTTCACAAAAGACGTTTTATCTACATTTTATGTTTAAGCATTTGCAGATAAAATATGTTGTGATTGAAGTTGTCTTTTATATCGCTTTCAGAAATATCAGGTTGCAAATATACATAAGATTACAAGTGTTATCGAGTTTATATTCGCCCGTATACATAAACAATATATATATATATATATATATATATATATATATATATATATATATATATATATATATATATATATATATATATATATATATATATATATATATATAAAGAATTACTCATAAAATATAACAGGATTTAGTTGTGTTTGACAGTAATATACCAAAATTTGAATTCATGTTAAACTTTCTAAATAGTTGATGCGGTTAAATAATAACTTGTTAACTATTCTGCACTTTCAAAATTAGGTTAACTATTCTGTACTAAGACTCTTTGTGGTTAAAGTCGTCATACTCATGTATCCAAACTTACGACACCAAATCCAACCCTGTCTCTGAAAAACAGGCTTTTTTTATTAAAAAAATTCTAGCTGGAAGCATTTCATTTGCATACGAGCTAACGAAAAATCTCATTAATTCACGAAACCCACCAGCATAAAATCAGACGCAGCAGCAAATTTTTATTGCTGGTAACCTGGCCCTACATGTAGCACAAAATCAGAGGTTTGTAGTTTTTTTTTTTTTTCTATTATTTGCTTACGAGCGGCGATCAAGCATTTTATTACACATGGATATAAGAAGACATCAATATTTGTAGCGAACTTGTTTCAAAAGCACGTTGACAGAACTAGTCGACGAAGGAGAAACTAGCCACTTAGTGTCAAATCAGCGGTCGAATCGAAAATGGAGGAACGGCTGTATTTATCCCCCCCCACTCAAATCTCTGGTTTCCATTGTAACACATTCATAGCGAGAACTCAATTCTCTACAACCACTGCAAAGAATTTTTCTTTCTCTATATAATTTAAACATAGTTTTTACGACCAGAGTTTGTTTCCAGTTGTCATCTGTGGAACCCATTACCATGAGACTGCTTTGCTACAGACTACAATACACTGGTCTTCAAGTTCAATGCTAATAACTATTTGCTGGACCCACCACTTAGGTAGTCAAATTTTGTCCAATCGGTTCATATTTTTCAATCCTCTCGTGATATTGCTCGTCGTCCAGCTGACAAACTCATTAACTCTTATTTTCGAGTGACATTATGATTTTGTTAAGTGGTGACTCATAATGTTACATATTATGGAACGTACATCAGTAGTAATTAAATTAGCTAGTGTGAATTTTGACAAGGGTCACACTGAGTGCATGGTAACTCAAATCTGTAAAACAGGGTTGAATGAAAGACGGGTGACGTAAAGTTGAGCCAGGGACAGAGGTCAAACGTTGTAGACAAAGCAAAGTTGAACGATGACGAACGGCATCACGTTTTCGAGCAGAAAGAAAACTAAGGTTTTCAGATCAGCCTCTCGGTGGAAGCCATGCGAACAAATCACTGCCAATAACGTAGAAAGCTGTAATCTAAGATGAATGTTACTGCTATTTGTCTGTGTGCGTCACTCATTTCATTTAATTAGAAAGTTAATTTTAATAAGTAAATAACTAGATAAGATTACAGTACTCGCTTTCTCTGAAGGCCATTCTTTCCAAATATAACCATCGAAGAAAACACCCAGCCAACGCCCCCTTGTGTCGTCTTTCTTTATGAAAAAAGTTTTATTCATCTTTGTTAAACAGACGAGACGATCGACGGACATTCATGAAATGCAGCGTCAGATAAGGCGATAAAAGGCCCACATATTAACACCCTGCGTATAAAGACTTTAATTTTGCTATTTAAATATTGCAATTAATAAACAAATCAAATAAATCAGCTTTTTATGCTCGAACAATACTATTTGCAACGTACGTGCCAAGATTCGGAACCCATATGTTGTATGCAGACAGTCGCAAGGAAGGGGGGGGGGAACAAAACAAAAAAAAATAAAGAAAGAATTCGACTCATTTGTGAAACAACAGTCATTTATTTACAGGTACTTTCCATAATAACGCCTTGTCTCTTGTTCAAAACACTTCTCGTACTCTAATGTGCTTAACAAGACTCTGACGTGTTGAACACTTGATACTCCGTCCCTGTCCGTCCATGTTTATCACTGTTTTTTTTTCATGTCGCTCTTGAGCCACGTATGTAACAAGTCTCTATTTGCCCCTATCGGCCACGTTTTTCTTTTCTTTTATAATCTTTTCTTTTCCTTCTTCCTTGCTGTGACACCTCGCGCACGGCTCGGTCATTTGCATACAGTTGGCTATTGCCGTTGCTACCATATGCGAGTCTGTGCTCTGCTGCACCTTATATATTGTAAACGATTTATTGTGCACAGATAATTGAATACAAGTTGCTATACTTTTATTTATGACTGGGTGTACTTTTTCCCCCAAGGAACACTATAGATCCGATAAGATTTGAATTTAGTGTAGACTATTCCATTTTTAATGACGGTAATTTAAAATAGACATTGTAGGAATATAATGAGCTATCTTAAAATAGTAGAAGACAAGTTAATGGAAAGCTTAGTGGTCGAAGACAGTTGCATCGGACGCAAATCACGTTACTTCCGGTAGGACCATTATTATCCTCTTTGCTGGTTAAGAACGCGCCTGACTATTGTTCGGTATGTAACAATCATAAATAAAGATATTTTCTCATACAGAGAAATGTCTCGGCTAGGTGATTTGGTTACGCACTGACCAATCAGCTTGCAGAGCGCATTGATTTCATTCGTTGGCTGAAGAACTATTTTAGCTCCTTTGTGAATCATCGTTGCTCAGAAGAGAGAACACTGAAAGCAACGAGAAAAGGTGTCTCCTCGCCTGATCTCTCTTCTATCTGTGCACTGAAAGCTCAAGCGTCGATTATCTTCGTCTGAAGACTTTTGACAGCTCGGAGTATTTTTCACTTTTCATTTTCTTTACTTAAACACTGCCCATTTTGTTTTTAACTATGCAAAACTGTATAGGTAATTAAATACATCCTTTCGTAGTTATATATATATATATATATATATATATATATATATATATATATATATATATATATATATATATATATATATAAAGGTTTTATTTTGCATATATATATAATTATTTTCTACTATAATAATTAAATACATACAGACACTAGTGTTTCATCCTTTCGGGAATCTTCAGTGCAGGATGTCACGATTAATACCAGTCGAACGATTCGAACCCCGTATCACGAGACATCTCTGGCTCGATTAGCGGAGACCTAATCCATTCGGCTACCATTAACCGCTTGAAATAACGTTGAATTTTAAACATCTTACTTTTAAATGTTCATTTACGTCAGTTAGACAGTGATCTAATCGTTATACGATGATCTACGCATAAAAGCTAAATTGACCGACTTTAATTCAACTGAAAGTACTCAACGATAAGAAACGAATTTCTTAAAGAGGCTGTCATAATTATTTTCTACTATAATAATTAAATACCTACAGACACTAGTGTTTCATCCTTTCGGGAATCTTCAGTGCAGGGTGTCACGATTTATACCAGTCGAACGATTCGAACCCCGTATCACGAGACATCTCTGGCTATATATATATATATATATATATATATATATATATATATATATATATATATATATATATATATATACCACTTAAAAGTAAAAAAAAAGAAGTAGCCAACTTTAACAGCGCGTGAACGATCACGTGAGAGACGTGGATGATGTTCGAGAGAACAGGCGTCAGAGAAGATGAACACGGTCAAGAATCACATTTTATTTGGGAAAGTACCTGGAAATAAATGTCTTTGTTAAAGAAAAAGAAAGGAGTTGAGTTATTATTTGTCTTATGTTTCTTTGCGACTGAGTCTATAACGTGTTGGGTCTAACGTGGGTAACGTTATACGTTAGATGGCTAAATTCTGGTAGTTTTATGTAACTGCTTCTCTTTTTAAATAAACCGTTTTGAAAATTGAACATTGGCATCCACATGGTTTTGAGGCAATAGACGATGGATTCAAAACGATGACGACGACAACGACGACGACACTCGAGTATAAATACTTTATAAACCCATTGGTTAGTGAAAATATAACACTATGTTTGATTTATGTTTTTAGAGAAGCAAAAGAGGAGGAGGCATAGCAGCAACAGCTACAGCAAAAAATATTAAAAAGAAATAAAACTCGGCCACTAGAGATAATTGAGAACAACGAAGGTTCTCTTGAAAGAGTAAAAAGACAAATATAACCCAGGGCATTCTGTATAGATCAGGTATATTTCGTACTAAATTTAAAGTTCGTAACTTACAAATGGTTAGCGACCAGACACACAATCTATGTCGGTTTTACATGAGAGAGAAAAAAAAATTGAAGTTTACGTTAATTGACACGATTTTCAAGTATATATCACGGGTGAGCAATATTTGTTTTCTGTTTCAGGCCTGAATGATTTTTATTAAAAATTCATGATCAGCAAAAAAGCAAAAAAATTGTAATGTTGACATTTACTACTTTGAGGCTAGCATCGCCAGGATAATCGAAAACTGATTGTGTTAGTTTTTTTAGTTAGTTGGAGTGTGTGTGTGTGTGCACGTGTGCGTGCGTGCGTGTGTATGAAGCATTACGAATCTTTTCGCTAAGGTTGGTCGATTTCGGAACCACATGCTTACGTTACATTGAACCAATTCTTTGTCTTCTGACCGTAACCGTCTGTCCCAGCAGCTCGTAGCACTAATTCGACTACGCAAAAAATCTTGCCACGCGTAACAATTAACCTTTGTGTTTTGTTGACGCACAATAGGTAGCTCAATGAATCGTGACGTCTAGTCTTCATAGTTATCGTCGTAATGGTGCTTATTTACTTGCCACCCCTTGAATACAGCGTTTAGAACAAGGTCAGTATTTAATATTTTTTCATGTGAGGAAAATGTAGCCCCTCTCTCAATGACATCGATTTAAAAGAATTTCCTTTCACTGATCGAGGACAGTAAAAAACAAAAAAAAGCAATATCAGAACATATACTATGCTCTGCTTCTAGAGAAAAAGGACGAGGGAAATGGATTGCCGTGGTGGTGGTGCTGATAGTATGTTAAATTGATTTATTTTGGCCGAAACTAATAGTTACTTCTTTTTTTTCTGTAGCAGAATATATTACACAATTCTGCATTTAAATAATTTTATCTTTAAAAAGTCTCTAAACTTCTCTCTGGTTAGATATTCCCCTCTGTCTTTGGGAAAGAGAGAGAGAGAGAGAGAGAGAGAAAGAGAGAGAGAGAGAGAGAGAGAGAGAGAGAAAACGCCTTCGAAAATTTTAATTCTTCGCCGCCATCTTGGTTACTGATCTGAACTACGCCGCCATCTTTGTTCAACACAATGTCTCAAAACTTAACAACGTCCGTTTCTAGTTTATTTTGTTACACTGACTTCCATCTCGTGGTTTCATTTCCTTAATACATCAACTTAAATACCTAACTGTAACTTCTGCTGGAAAAATTCTATTTTCACTTAACCTAATTCATCATGAAAATTTCTTTTTCTATGTAATCGAACACATCCCACGTTCAATATCGCCACACTTTGTCAATTCCTGATAATTGCCTCCCCCACACACGAGCAGGTAACTAGATTATAGATTAACTATGGTAATCATGAGCAGGTAACTAGATCCAATATCTGGAACATTTTGTTCTTGTGATTAAGGGACGTGGTGTTTGATCAACACTGCTGGGGAGCCATGATTTAACATACTGTTTTTGGTTTTGAACCCCCGAAACAGTATTTCATGGTAAACAACTGATGATCCCTTAAATTATCATTAGGGCTATTGTGAATTCGAGAGAGCAAGTTAACGCAGTGATTGCAGGTGATTAAATGACTTACTGACTAAATAGTTTTCTAACGAATGATAAAAATATAAAAATTAAATAATGTTTTTATATAGTTTTAAAGGTAAAAAAATAACTTCCAAGAATATATATATATATATATATATATATATATATTCTTGGAAGTTATATATATATATATATATATATATATATATATATATATATATATATATATATATATATATATATGGCGCCCAAACGTCGTTGAAAATAAATGAAAATTAATCGCCCCTAACATTCCTGCACCCACATTTATAACCAATTAAAAAAAATATATAAATACACCAAGCCTCAGAGAAAAAGAAAAAGAAAAGGATAATAGCAACAATCGCTCCTGGTGATAATCAGACGCACCGATAGAAAGCGCTTGAGAAGAATATGGCTGAACAAAAACGTTTGGGCTTCATTCTATACTACACGCCCGCTGAAATAAAAAAGACCGGTCGGCGAATCGAAAAGATATCCAGAAAAATCGAAAAAAAAAAAAGAAAGAATAACTCGTGTTCAATTAAACGTGCTTGAATAATGACTTGCCGCCGATATATATATATATATATATATATATATATATATATATATATATATATATATATATATATATATATATATATATATATATATATAAGTTAGAAAACTATATATGGCAATTAAGCTACACAGAATATTTCGCGTTTCATCCACACAAGCCTGACGAATCCTAGTGTGGATGAAACGCGGAATATGCTGTGTAACTTAATTGCCATATATATATTTTCTAATTTACTACCTAGCTCTACCTATGTATTGAGCACTGTTGAAGTAAATACTTAGTTTACGCATAAAATTATACTTTTGTATATTAATTTATGTGATTAAATGAAGTAGTCATCATATATATATATATATATATATATTTTTTTTTTTTGTTATTTTTTCAAGCGATACATATGGTTAATATTGGCTCCGCCTCGAAGCTCATTTTTTTATTTACTTAGAAAGTCGCCCTTTTTAATTTGTTTGGACGTATATAACATTTTTATTTATTTATTATTTTTAAAACAGTAATCTACGTACACGCGTGTTTCGAGGTCATTACCTCTCGTCAGCGTAGTTCAACTGTTTCTAGGGATCGAGATATATATATATATATATATATATATATATATATATATATATATATATATATATATATATATATATATATATAAAGCAAATATGCGTGTGTGCATGTCCGTCCACGTATAAGTTGGCAATAACTGATCTCCAAACAAAATTAGTGGTATATTTGAAATCAGTATGCTCATATGAATGTTTTAATTTCGTTTTAAATGATTAAAATAATTTTTTTTCTGTTATAATTCTGTGCAATAAATGATTCTAAAAATAAGACTCCCTATCTTTTATTCCACCTGATTTGATAAGAGGGGATTGCAAATTGAATTATTATGATATCTGAACCTATGCATTTATGACATGAAAGTTTCATCTCTATGTTGCATATATTGACAGTGTGACGTGCTTAGAAAGCAACTTCAAAAAGTAAAAGTGAAAAAAAGCCAAAAAAGAAAACAACAAACAAACAAACAAAAAAAAACAAATAAAAAAAACAAATAAAAAAAAAACTCGCCAAACATTTCTTAAACCTCATCGAAAAACATTTCCCAGTAACAAAGCCTTACACAAAATCTTAAATAAAAAATTTAATTAACCTATACCTGTCCTATAGTTGCTACAAAACCCCAGATATGATAATTAAAGCGACCCATGTTATGGTCGGGCCTCAGAAGCAGAGATACGTCATTGAATTTTTCCACGCAGAAAACTTGAACCGATGAATATTCACTGGCGCCTGTAGAACATCTATGAAGCCGATACAGTTGATGTCAGCACAGTTAGAAGATGGGTTTGTCGATTTCAGTGTGACGACAGAGATGTGAGTGACAAGTGGGAATTTTGTAAATTGGATTACTTAGGGGGACGGTCGGTTCATAAAGAACTTGTTTACGTGGGCCTTGAAGACAATCAGATTGTAGCTAGCTGGAAAGCAGGCAATCAGAAGAGAGTTCCACAGGCGTGTACGTCTAAGAAAGAAGCTTTGTTCATGGAATCTACGTTTAGGTTTAGGCACAGATAAAGAATGTGGGAAATTATTGATAGTGGTTTTGGCTAGACGAGTGTTTTTCGTGAAAATTTGGCGAGGGGGGATCATAGATTTAAGCTCAGCTGAGCACTACTTGCCATGAAAATAACGATAAAGCAAAGACAGGCTTGCAACGTCTCTTCTGTAGGAAAGAGGTTGCAAGGAAGAGAAAAGGGCATCCCCCACTAAGCTACGAAGTCTATTTTGAATTCTGTCAAGGCAGGATAAGCTGCTTCTAGCAGCTGCTGCCCAGATGTGGCAACGGTATTCCATCGTTGGTCGTACCTGGATTTTATATAGGTAGAGAATTGCATCAGGAGTTAAAAAAATAGGATACCTTACTCTTGGAACCTCTCACGTATATCTTAAAAAGATTGAATGCTTATATCAAAATCATCAACGTAAACTTATAAACAATAAAAACAAGGGAATGCTTATTAAATTGGGTACTTTTCTGCATAAATATAGCAGTAGATGTATGTGTGTATGTATGGTGCAAATATTTAACTTATAAACTCTTAACCTATTGATCACATAACACTGAAATAAACAGGAAATAGTAGTTATACACCAAAGATGGTTTATAACGAGTAAAATCTTTGTCTGGATGGATAAATAACGCGTATAGAAATATTTCGGAAAATTGAAATGCAAAATATTAATTTCAACTTACCGACGTATTTCTATTAGTTTTACGGATTCGAAAATTCAATCATACGTATAAGGAGTTTAATTTTAAATCTATTTTATCTAGGTTTAGTTCAAACGGTAGGGAACGGGTTTGGAACGCTAAATGAGGGAACACGGCTGGAGTGCTAAATGTTTTGGTTTCGATTCTTGCTGATGGCACCAATGTCATGTTTTTAAAAACTTTTGAAATAAGTACTATATATATATATATATATATATATATATATATATATATGTTTCTGTAGAAATATATTTCCTTATTATATATCAATCCTTGTATAAGAGGCTCAATATGATTGCAGAGCAATATATAGAATAAATGCCAAAAAGTTATATTCCAAAATTCATAGTGTTGATCATCTTATAATTTATTTCTTTAAATCAGTTTACTTATATTTGACGTATATAACTTTAAATCAGTATATTATGTATATATATATATATATATATATATATATATATATATATATATATATTCCTTTACATAAAATATATATGGCGATTAAGCTACACTGAATATTCCGCGTTTCATCCACTCTAGGACTCTTCAGGCTTATGCACGAATTCTGTGATTGTTTATCGTTTTTATATGCTCCTCTTCTATTGAGATTTTAGTTAGCCAATCAGATTTCTAGTATCCACCGCACCCTTCCTATCAGCCAATGCGCATGTAGCTTAATCTTAATCGCCATATATATTTAATAAATTACTAACTAGCTCTACCTACGTATTGAGCACTTTTTAAGTAAATACTTAAACTTTACGCATAAATCTATACTTTCGTATATTAATTTTATGTGAGTAGTTTATGTAAGTAGTTATATATATATATATATATATATATATATATATATATATATATATATATATATATATCCAAACACTAGGTACAGCAATGGCAACTACATCCAAACACTAGGTACAGCAATGACAACTCCATCCAAACACTAGGTACAGCAATGGCAACTACATCCAAACACTAGGTACAGCAATGACAACTACATCCAAACACTAGGTACAGCAATGACAACTCCATCCAAACACTAGGTACAGCAATGGCAACTCCATCCAAACACTAGGTACAGCAATGACAACTCCATCCAAACACTAGGTACAGCAATGGCAACTCCATCCAAACACTAGGTACAGCAATGACAACTACATCCAAACACTAGGTACAGCAATGACAACTCCATCCAAACACTAGGTACAGCAATGACAACTCCATCCAAACACTAGGTACAGCAATGGCAACTCCATCCAAACACTAGGTACAGCAATGGCAACTCCATCCAAACACTAGGTACAGCAATGGCAACTCCATACAAACACTAGGTACAGCAATGACAACTACATCCAAACAGTAGGTAAAGCAATGGGAACGAAAATGGCACAGACTTACGCAACCCTTACATTAGCTTATCTAGAAGAAACCTTATATGAAAAGATATAACAGAAATTATGCCACAACACTAAAAAACTGTTTATATAATCCTAGAAAAGCTACCTTTATGACTACTTCATCCTGTGGAAACCCACATGGGGGGACATCACACACCATACTCCAGAACCTACACCCAAAATTAAATTCACCATAGAACAAAGCTCTACAGAATTCCCCTTCCTAGATATACTGATAAAAATTAAAGACAATAACATTATCACAGACATTTACCACAAACCTACAGACACCCAACAATACCTACACTTTAAAAGTCACCACCCTAAAAGCTGCATGGCACGTAGAATCTGCACCATAATCACGGACAAAAACCTTCGGACAATCCGACTCAATGAACTACGAATAAATCTAAGAAAAAGAAAATACCCATCGCAACTTATAGACAAAGGGACCCAACTTGCGATAAATATACCAGTAGATGATTTGAGAACCCCTAAAGAACGAAACAAAGAACAAATCCTAACATACGTATCCACACACAACACAAACAACCCGGAGCTTTTCACAGAGATAACGAAAAACCCCATCCTACTTAACCAAAACAGCAAACTAAACAACTTCCTTAAAACAACAAAAATAATAAAAAGCAAACGCCAACCCAAAAAACCTAAAACCCATTCTTACTTCACCCAAACTCAATCAAGAGACAACAATATATATATGGGTGGGTGAATGTATACGCATCTGTATATGCGTATATATATATATATATATATATATATATATATATATATATATATATATATATATATATATATGGGTGGGTAAATGCATTCGTGTGTGTATGTGTGTATATGAATGTATGCGTATGTGTGAGCCCCTGCATATGTCTCTATATATATGCGTGTGTGTGTATGTATATGTGTGCGCCTGCGTACGTATGCGTATGTATGTGAGTGTGTATGTGCATACATGTATGTATATATGTGTGTGTGTGCATATATATGTATGTGTGTGATTGTGTGTGCGTGTGGGTGTGTATATATCACCTCCTACCTATTCTCCATCTTATTTGTGTGTGTGTGTACTTATGTTTGAATAATTAAGTACATGTATTCATCTGTGTTTTGATTGGGAAAGACAAAAAAAAAATTAACAAATATGTGTGTGATATGCTAGTGTGTGAGTGTATAGGTGGGTATATATATATATATATATATGTATGCTCCTACATATATTTCTTTGTATACGCGTGTGTATATGTGTATATACCTGCGTGCGTATATGTATATGTGCATGTATGTATGTGTATGTGTGTGTGTGAGTGTGTGCTATACATCAAAAAAGAAATTCATAAAAAACCTATAAAAACCTTCACCAAATGGACTAAAAGCCCCTCTTTGAACTTAACTCTGACTGGACACTACCAACACTTACTGTTGGGGACAGAATGTCTGAGACCACATCACTCTGAAAAACACATTTAGTATCAGCAGATGTAAAAATAATATTTAAAACTCTCATTAAAAAAAAACAACAAAAAACAAACCTTTTTACGAAAATATCTGAAAAGAGCGAAACAAAGCTTGAAACGCATTATAAAAATATTTTAAAATAAAAATATGATAAAAGGCTGAAAAACCCACAATTGTTGATGGCTACACTCTTTTAAATATACATTTTTTCTCTCGTTGTAACTACACAACCATCACTTTATATATATATATATATATATATATATATATATATATATATATATATATATATATATATATATATATATATAATATGATAATAAATAGGAAACCTACATGAATTAAAATATATTGAAACGTATTTTACGATCGGACAAAACCGGGCAAGGCCGGGCAAGCCCGGGCGCCCCTCCTAGTCATTTGATAAATAGTATATTTTTTTAGCGTTTTTAATTAAGCTTCCACATCACGAAAATGCTTTCCTGTCTCCGTCTTCAAATCCAATTTCAATAAATGCTTCTCATAAAACCGTCGTTAGAAGTAATCTAATTTTGTTCATTACATTAATCATTTGTAATCTTATCAAAATAATTTGCCATTATTAAACTGACAATTCACCCATCCATCTCATTAACTGTTATCATTGGAGGTATTAGTTGTTTCTCAACATTTCGAGACTGAAAAAAAAGGCTTCTTTTATGCCGGAAAAGAATGATACCAGAAGATAGCATTGCAAACAAAATATAGCGATCGACGATCACACTGTATTTAATAATATGTGTACGCATCTCAGAAAGAATGGGGAGATGAACTTATGACTAAGCACTTAAGATGTGGGTCATATTGCAGACTGATAATAACCGTTGTGATTTTTTTTTTAGATGAGGGTGACAGATTGTTATTGCAATTTGTTTGGTATTCAATTATAATATGAAGCATTATTTCAATGGTTATATGGGCATTATAACTCGCTTTTATTAGTTGTTGAAGAAAAAGCGATAGGGTAGATGAAAGGAAATGGGAGGATGGGATATTGCTGATTATATATATATGTTGTTTTGAAAAAAGTAAAAACCGAATGAATTTATGAAATAATCAACGTTTCGTCCCTATTGCAGAGGACATCTTCAGGATATTAAAAGGAAAAATGCAAAAAAAAGAAAATGGTCATAGACCATACGAAAATGAAAAGAAAATAGTGTTAGAATCCTACCCATATCGGGAAGGAAAAACATTTTTCCTTTTAATACCCTGAAGATGTCATCTGTAATAGGAACGAAACGTTGATTATTTCATAAATTCATTCGTTTTTTT
The DNA here is from genome assembly GCF_053919585.1 of Euprymna scolopes. Lineage (NCBI taxonomy): Eukaryota > Metazoa > Mollusca > Cephalopoda > Sepiida > Sepiolidae > Euprymna > Euprymna scolopes. The sequence goes on along the minus strand of NC_136489.1, from coordinate 101,338,962 downwards.
CTTTTTTCAAAACAACATAAAGTCAACCATCGCTGGTATTTTTATTTTATACATACATACATACATATATATATATATATTATATGTATATATATGCATATATATATGTATGTATGTATATATATATGTATATACATGTATACATGTATATATATATGTATATATACATGTATATATATGTATGTATATATATGTATATATGTATATATCACATGTCAGGTATTGTCATATGCTACTGGTACCATGTAACCCAGTACTACCTGCCTCATGGTAGGGTCACCGGCGACTAAACTGGTTCCCCCACCAGACTTGTTTGGTGAGGAGGGCGACTAGTCTCCCTGAAGGATTAAAAACAAGACCTTCCAAAGGGCGAATGAACTCTTTTTCTGGGTCAACGGCCAACTAGCACCGTGTATATTTGTGTGTGTGTATATGTGTATTGGGGTAGAGAGGGCTCCCGTAAGCCGTGGTGAAGGCAACCTTTCTAGGAGAAACAAATCTCTGATTTAAAAAACCATAAAGCGGAAGACGAGTACCCGCATTAAGTTGGTCTGCAGTTTAATTTGTTGCTGGCTATCTTGCTCTTGCTTGTTGCTGGATCTCAACATTTTGAACCGAGAGAGAGACTTAGCTGTCGTACAAAGCTAAGACTCTGTAACATCATATTTGTATAGATACTCCCTCAGACATTTGTGGCTCATGGATTTTAAATGTCTGACGGAGTGGCACTCGTCTGACAAGACGTTGCAATCATCATATATGTATGTATATATATATGTATGTATATATGTATATATATATGGATGTATATATATGTATGCATATATATATATATATATATATATATATATATATAATTATTTTTTTGCTATAAGAATTAGAGCTAGGATAATATGTACACAATGAAAGAGCAATGAAAATCTAATATATAAAAAGCTGTCTGTCTGTCTATCTCCATATTTTCAAACTCTATCTCCTCCAAAACTGAAAGATGCAGAGCGGCGCTATGAGTCTCAAATGATTGGATCTTTTACGGGCTGTTCTTTTATGGGTCTTTATCCGGATAAAATATTATTTAATGCATAAAAAAGGGCCAAAATTGAAAAAATCGTTACACATTTTATACATTTATCTTAGTTTTTTTAAATTTTTTAATTAGTTCATGTACGTGTCACGTTGGTACAGTGGTAACGTCACCAGCTTTGAATGTTACAGTTTTGCTTTCAGTTTTGATTCTAGCTAATGGCACCCAAATACTTTTTTTTACTTTGAAAATCACGACTCTATAATAATATATGCGATCTGAACAAATTAAAATATCATATTTAAGCGTATTTTACGACCGGGCAAAACTAGGAACGACCCCCACTAGTCTAATATATAAAAGGCTATATGTATGTATGACTCCATGTTTTCAAACTCTATCTCTTTTGAAACTAAAAAGCGCAGAGCGGCACTAGGGGATTCAAATGCTTGGATTTTTTACGGACTGTTCTTTTATGAGCCTTTAGCATGTTCAAATAGTTTTTAAAAAGGTCAAAAAGCGGAGACGATTCTAAAACTTTCTCATATGTTATATCGCCCCTCTTTTGGAAATAGGATACGATTATGAATATCTCCAGTATGAAATAATCTTTATACACTACGAAATTAACTTCATGTATGAAAACCAAAGAAGGGAGATATAACATGAGAAATATTTGGAATCAAGTCTCCCCTTACTGTTACTTCAGATCATTTGAAATCATAGCAGAAAGGCCAGAGGTTTTGAAAAAATATGAGATATTTTTTAATTCATGTGCAAAACTAGGAAAACAAACTACTATGATTGAAACATTGGTAAAGGTGCAGTATCTTTCAACCACAAAAAATCCTTTAAAATTACCACTATTATAGGTTTTCGAGGGTGCCGAAAACGAAAACAATAGTAAAAATCCCAGCAAACGAATAATTTCAATGATATGAATAATTATAGTATTAAAAAGAGGGGTATCACTTTTTTACATTAATTTTACGTAAAATCAACACTGACTTTATAGCCTGGGTGGCCATAAAATGGGAGTTCATTTTACGTTAAATTAATATAGAAAAATGATCTTCCACTTGTTTAAACAACAGTTTGTGAAATTAAGTGCAAATATCACATAGCCCACTATACAATTCAGGTTATTAGCTTTCCAACGAACCTTCATTTGTTAAATTCTGATGAATAGTCATCGAGATTTTGAACTTATAAAATTGCCGATAAAAGTGGCATCTATATATTTTTATAAAGTAATAGGGTTCGTGTGTTTCTGTCTGTGTGTACAGCTCTCCATCATCAACCAAATATAAAGGAGGTAAGAGGGTAGATCTCTCCTGGTAGAGAAACATTAGAATCCATTTTAGGATGTTTCTGTTATAGGAGATATAAGAATCAATGCCTAATTTCTTTATATACTAGTCTACAAACCACCCCCATATCGAATGACTTATGCTCATTTGCATATCACATTATATTAAATCTCTTTAACTAATTACCTCGACCTTATTACATATTGCAAATATTCTAATCATTTCAACTGTACTATTTACAAAATCTATTTAACATTTAATTATTTAATATATTTTCATTTAATTTTATATTCGATTTATTTCACTTTACGTATATTATCAAAACAATTCATTGGCGAGGAAAGCTTTATGTTTTGGGATTGTATTGAAAATGTAATGGAAATTTCAATTTCGTTCCGTTTTAATCTTTTATATTTTACTTGCCAATATAATTGAAAGAATACAATTCAACTATCGTAATTTTATATAAATAAACAAAAAAAATATTTTAAAATAAAACTTTATTAAAAAAGAAATAATTTTATTTTTAAATGAAAAAAATCAATTTAGTAAAATAATTGTATTAAACACCCCAGCCTTGTCAGCAAACCTGTAAACCTATAAAAGTTAACATTTCGAATGTAAACAGTGATTTTTCGATTTTGTTAGCGCTTGCCGCAATTAAAGACAATTAAAACGGAACTAACTTTATTTCCATTCTATTTTTTAAACAACCCCCAAAACATAACGCTCTCTTCCAGTTATAGCCAATTTTTTTTAAATTAAATAAAACAGGTCAAAATAAACAGATAAGCGCATTTTCTTTTACATTTTTCTTACAACCATTGTCATTTAACCAACTGCAGGATATCGTTATTTTTGTGGGGTTGTTTTGAAAATGGCACGGAGATTATAATTTCGTTCCAATTTAATCTTTCTGGTCGAGCCTATTTCGAAAGCCTGTCTTATCAATGAGTCACACGTAGGTCGCTTTTATTCATTCCTTTTGGTCAAGATCAAAGTGTAGTATCTGTTCTTCAGATGCTGCACTTAAGATAATTTGTACCAGTCAATGGAGGGGAAACCCTCTATACTGGGACAATTATTATTTTTGGTAACCAGAGTGCCCCCTTTTTGCCTACTTTTAGGGGAGCTGGTTTTTACCTCACATTAAAAACGGCCTTGTGCCTAATTTGCTCAGTGGGGGAGCAAATAAATACCATCTGTTCTTCAGATGCTGCACTTCATTTTCTTGTTCTCTTTCGGTGGAGGAGAAATCCTTCACGACTGAGACAATTTTTATTTTTGTACCTTTTCTCCACGTTAAAAAACGACCCTGGTGTCTAACTCTGTCCCGTGGGGAGGCATAGTAAATAGGTACAATATAATTGTTTATAATTGTACTATTCAGAAATATTATTTATAGTTCGTCCATTTCAGTTAGTATACATTTCCTTTACGCTTAATTAATTTACAATCATTAATATCGTTAAACAATTCCGTTTAAAACCGAAATTATGCCACCCAAACGAAGTAGAAACGAAAGTGAGGAAGAAAGAATGGAAAGATTGGAAGCTAATAGACTAAGAGTTGCTGCAATTCGCTCCAATGAAAACAATTCAGATAGAGAAAGACGTCTAGAACTTAACAGGATACGTCAAAGAGAAAGGAGAGCAAGACTGTCAGATTTGGAAAGAGAAACCCAACGTGAAGCTGACAGAACTAGACATGCTGTAAGGCGGTTAAATTCATCACAAGATGAAATTCAAGAAAGGCAAAGATATGCACTGGAAAGAGAAGCAATATTACGATCGAGTGAATTATATGAGGTAAGTAGACGTACACAAGGTCAGTTGAGAGTGGCTCAACGACATCAGAATGAATCGGAAACCCAACGAAGCTTTCGCCTATACCAAGGGCAACAACGAGAGGCTGCATGGAGAGAGAGTATGACTTTGCCCCAGCAATTGACAGAAAACGAGGCAGCTAGACAACGAATGACTGCTTTGAGACACCATGAAATAAAACACTGCAATATAGAAAAGGATTGCTCTACAACAAAAATGACTCTCTCACTACAGCTGATATAGGAAAAATGGACAAAGTATGTCAACATTGCTCAGCTGTAAAATTTAAAGGAGAAACCCCTGGTTGTTGTTGTTCTTCTGGCAAAGTTGTGCTTGATAGCTTTCCACCACTGCCTCAGTTGCTTCAAGATTTGCTCTCCGGCAATGGTCCCATCTCTTAAGATTTTCTGCAAAATCTACGCTGTTATAACAATTGTTTTGCAATGACATCATTTGGTCACAAAATTGCGGCAGTACATGGGTGGAATCCTTCTTTTAGAATTCGAGGCCAGGTTTGCCACCAGATTGGGAGTCTTTTACCACCTGAAGATGAAACAGCAAAGTTTATTCAAGTCTACTTCTTGGATAGTCTGGAAGAGGAACTACATAATCGGGGACGTGACAGTAGACTCAATAGAGACATTCTCCAAAGTCTGACTGAATTTTTACATGAGAACAACAGCTTTATTTGTCAGCTGAAAACAACAAAGGAGAGGATTGAAGAAGAACACTTTGTTGTCATAAGGGAAGACCGAAGGCCGCAAGAAGAGCATCCACGGCGATTCAATGCTCCAACAACAACATATGAGATTGGAATATTAATGGAGAATGAACCAACAGCTAACCGGGATATTGTCTTGCGTTTTAGAAATGATACATTAAAATGGATCTCCGAACTACATCCCCTCTACGATACTTTAATGTACCCGTTAATGTACCCCTATGGTTCTCCATCTTACAACATCTACATGAAGGAATCCAATGGGCGAAAAGTTACCCAACAGCAATTTTATTCGTACCATTTAATGACTCGGCCTGGAAACTATTTTCTCTGGTACCGAAGGCTATTTCAACAATGGCTGGTGGATGTGTACTGCAAGATTGAAACAGAACGTTTACAGTTCCTGAGGCGTGAGCAACAGACCCTGAGAGCTGACAATTATAGCAACTTGAGAGATTCAATTCTTAGGGAGGATGGGAATCCAGAACAGTTTGGTCAACGAGTTGTACTTCCGGCAACTTATACAGGAGGCCCTCGATACATGTTTGAGCGTCAAAGTGATGCCATGGCATATGTTCGGCGAATGGGCCGAGCCGACCTCTTCATCACGTTCACAACAAATCCAAAGTGGACAGAAATTACAGAAAATTGTCTTCAAGGGCAAGACCCTCAGGATCGTCCAGATATTGTTGCCAGGGTTTTCAGGCAGAAGCTAAAAAAGTTACTTGAATTTATTAAAAAGGGAGGATTTGGCAGGCTGAGGGCTTTCCTGTACAGTATTGAATATCAAAAAAGAGGACTGCCGCATGCACACATCCTCACCTGGCAGGCCCCAGAGGACAAACTTCTACCAGAAAAAATGGATCTCTGCATATCTGCAGAGATCCCTGACAAAGAGGAAGATCCTGATCTTCATGCTAAAGTGATGGCACATATGGTGCATGGACCTTGTGGACCATTTAATCCAAATTGTCCATGTATGATTGACAACAAATGTTCCAAAAAATACCCAAAAGAATTTCTTCAGTGTACCGAGCAAGGCCAAGACTCTTACCCCAAGTACAGGCGAAGAAAACCAGAAGATGGAGGCCAGACTGGTACAATAAGTATGAAGAGAAATGGTCGGTATGTTAATCAAGAAATAACAAACCAGTGGATTGTTCCATACAACAAGGTCCTCCTTCAGCAGTTCAACGCTCACATTAACGTAGAAATTTGCAGCTCGATCCAAAGCATCAAATATGTCCTCAAATACGTGAATAAAGGATGTGATCAAGCAGTGTTTGAACTACAAAGAACTGATGGAGCAGCTAACCAACAAGGCCAAGTACAAAGTCACATTGTGGATGAGATCCAGCAGTTCCAGAATGCAAGGTATGTCGGCAGTTCAGAGGCGGCCTGGAGGATATTGGAACATCCCATCTATGAACATTTCCCCCCAATTGTACAACTTTCTGTTCATCTTGAAAATGGGCAGCGTGTCATGTTCTCAGCTGATACTGCTCTGGAACGAGCCCAAGGTCCACCGCCTGCCACAACTTTGACAGCATTTTTTCAACTCTGCCATGAGGATGACTTTGCAAGGGGTCTCAAATACGCAGAAGTCCCTGAGTTTTACACTTGGAACAAATCGACAAAGAAATGGATGAGAAGAATGCGTGGGGTACAAGTTGAAGGTACTGAAAATGATGATGTATGGAAGGCACCATGCATTGGGAGAATCTACACGATTAGTCCAAAAGCAGGGGAGTGTTATTTCTTACGCCTGTTGCTCAATGAGGTTGCTGGTCCAACTTCATTTCAAAATTTGCGAGCATACAATGGTCAGGTGTTTGAAACATACAGAGCAGCGTGCCTTGCTCGAGGCCTTCTAGAAAATGACCATCACTTGCATCAAGCAGTAGGAGAGGCAAGTGCCACTCAATCACCTTCAAATTTGCGAAGCCTATTTGTGATAATTTTAACAGCCTGTGAGCCAAGAAATCCTCTTGAGATCTGGATGGCTTTTCGTGATGTAATATCTGAAGACATTCTTCACAGATACAGGCAAGAAGTTAACAATCCAGAAGCAGATTTTAATGAGGACATCTACAATAAAACTCTTTGTCTAATTGAAGAAAAAGTTCTCCTTATGTGCGGTCAACCATTGGCAAGCTATGGATTACCTGCACCAACGCAAGGGAGAGATGAAAGACTCGCGAGAGAGTATCAACGTGAAGTTACTTATAATCTTGAAGAACTTTCCCTACAAGCAGAAAATATGCAAGAAAAACTGACCGATTCTCAAAGAGAAGTTTACAATTCATTCATGGCAATGTTGGAAGCACAAGGTGAAATGAACAAAAACATGATGTTTCTTGATGCTCCAGGTGGTACGGGCAAGACTTTTGTAATCAATTTGATCCTTGAAAAGATTAGATCCATGAGAAAGATTGTGCTTGCAACAGCATTCAGTGGCATTGCTGCTACTCTACTACAAGGTGGCCGCACTCTTCACAGCACTTTTAAAGTACCCTTGGATACTCATCGAATGGATCAGTCAGTTTGCAAAATTACTGGTAACTCAGCCTTGGCAAATGTAATTAGAGACACCTCTGCAATCATTGTAGACGAAGCCCCAATGACGCACAAGAGTGCTTATGAAGCAATTGACCGAACACTGCAAGACATCACAGGAAACAAGAATCCCATGGGTGGCATTCCAACCTTATTTTGCGGTGATTTCCGTCAAATCCTCCCAGTGGTTAAAAATGGCACAAGGGCTAACATTGTCAATGCAAGTTTGAAACAATCCTATCTCTGGAGGCACGTTATAGTGAAGAGACTGACTACTAATATGAGAGCCTATATCTCTGATAACACAGCTGCAGCAGACTTCTCAAAATTGCTTCTCCAAATCGGTAATGGTCAGTTTCCTATCACTTCTTCACCTGACACAATTAAGATTCCAACTGCGCTTGGTAAATGTGTCGGTAATCAGAAGCAACTGAAAGACAAAGTGTACCCAGACCTGCAAAACAATGGAAAATCACCGGATTGGCTTGCTGAGAGGGCTATTATTTCGCCATTAAACAGCAATGTGAATCATTTGAACAATTCAATAATGGATGAATTTCCAGGAGACACAAAGCA